>NC_137469.1:22483071-22777110 GCF_964235325.1 Thermobia domestica | reverse complement strand
ATCGGATTTTTGATTTCGACCTATGTTGTCACTCAGCACGACATACTCTATCAGCGTGCTAAGTTTGGTTGAGATCGGCCAAACGGTCTAGGAGGAAGCGTTTTTCGGTCATTATTCCTCGATGGTACATCGGATTTTTGATTTCGACCTATGTTGTCACTCAGCACGACATACTCTATCAGCGTGCTAAGTTTGGTTGAGATCGGCCAAACGGTCTAGGAGGAAGCGTTTTTCGGTGATTATTCCTCGATGGTACATGGGATTTTTGATTTCGACCTATGTTGTCACTCAGCACGACATACTCTATCAGCGTGCTAAGTTTGGTTGAGGTCTGCCAAACGGTCTAGGAGGAGTTCGCGGACAACCAAACGGCTAACCCGAGTATAAGAGCTTCGCTTCGCTCAGCTCAACAAAGAAGAATGAATTATTAGAGCTGTTCACTACGTAGAAAAGATCTTATATGTACCGAAAATTATTGCTGCAGATATCATAATTTGTTTTTAGTGGAGGAACCAAAAGTTCTTGTTTCCGTAAATAGTGATAATACAATACATATTTCCGTAGTAAACATAAGGATTCCTTATATTTGTACAATATACCGCTGTCCGGATAACGGATTTTTTTTCCATGTGGCTAAATAGTTTGCGTACGCACCTTTGGTGTGGGAGACATGGGCTTGCTTCCCGGCGGGAGATCATATGGTTCAGATACCACGTTAAGATGTAGGTCCACGGGTCTCATATAGCCTCGCTGCTGAATGAAATGCTAAAATAAAAATCAAATCAAATCGACAGACATGAAGTTCTATAAGACTGCTAACACTTATGAAAATCTAGTAAATTACGATGTGTAAAGTGTGTGTGTAAAATCACATGCCTGAAATAAACGTATCTTTGAGATTTCCATACGCTGAGTAGGTACTTGCATCTAAAAACGGATACAAAAGTAATAATATACATTAATGTGTTTGCAGAGTAAACATTTGTTGAATTTTAAGTTTCTTACTCTTGGAATGAGACCTTCAAGATACAAACTGTTTTTTTGAATAAATAATTTGATATTTTCATGACTGTAACGCACGCGACATCTTCACGGAATTTCAACGAAATTGTGTGCATATCATCTTTCTTTCTATGCACGTTCAAATTACAACACTAAGATGCTTATGGTTACTTACGTTCTATTACAAAGCACGTAATGTACACAAAACATAATAGAATTATGTCAATCTAATCTATCATGCAAGGAGGTGATAATATTGTTATCAGTAAGCGGTTAATGCAAACGTACGCAACGATTCCACGTTACATACCACATCAGGCTGTTTTTTTTTTTAAAAAAAAAAAGATTTTGTGCATAATACATTCCTGGGATCTTTAGACTTCCAAGAAAAAGACTTATTAAACATTTCGTGTACAGTACTGTACTCTATACCGCATAAATATGGATGCTACGAAAAAGCAATGAAATAAGACTAGAGGTTTTCTAAATGTGGGTGTGAAGAAGAATGAAGAGAGCGGAAATGAATGAGGAATTGACAAGATGAGCAGAAAGTGACTGGGACATTGGCTGAGGTAAAACTGTATCATGAAAGACACGCTAGAATGTATGGCGGCAGGAAAAAGAGGGAGAGAAGAAACAGAATACAGATGATGGACAGTATTTAAACAGAAGAATCTTAAGTGAATACGAAGTTTATGGCGCACAGGCACTTCTCAGGTTGCAGCAAGTTACTTGCCAATAATGGCAGAATATGTACGGTGATAAATCTATGCTATGTATATTGTAAGAGTTTCTGGTAGGTAGAGCTGGTGGATAAATCAAGGTCCGGAATCTACTTCCAATACCGGTTTTATTCTATAAAACTCACTATATAACAGTATTTACAGAAAATACTACGAAGTTGTTTTCTCTAAATTGTCTGGTTGAAATTTAGGTAGTCCTTGACTATAAGGCCGAGGGCAGGATCTCTACAGATCCCCGTAACAGACTAGGCAGAGTGACGCAGGAAACCCCAATGCTCCGAAGCAAGCAGCGAGGGAGTTTGAAGTCACAGAGCCCCGAAGCAGGCCAAGCAACTGTGGTATGATTCCCAAAAGAGCCCTGAAGCAGGCTAAGCCAGGAGGAAAAGAATAGCCAAGAGTCCCGTGGGAGACTAGGGACTTTGGGAATAGGTTATTCCTAACGCTCCAAACCAAGCAGTAGGAGGAACACCAAAGAACTGGTACTGGTCCGCTAGTTGCTGCCGAATGTATAGGTCTCCAGGGTAGCGGTGGCACTGCAGCTCCGATGACAACATGTGCTTCGTAGAGGGAACAAGAGGTCCTTCGTCTGCTGCTTATAGTAGATCCACGCGGTGTGTAGTACAATGTCGCAAAATCATATGGTGGTGTTTACAAACAAAATTGTATTGTATTGTTTGTACCTAGGTATACAGTAACACATGGGATATTACAGTATGAACGAGAAGGTTATTATTAGAATGACTATATATGTTTGTCCTTCTGTCTGCCGATAGTATCAGAAGAAAACGGTATACCTCTATTTAGACCAAAAAAACCAGACATCTACCACATCTGGTTTCAAAATGGATCACTACAGAGCTAAAACTGGTAAAGAATTAACAAAAAATTGAGGATTCTGACTGGTTCTTAGAGACATCACGTGGTTTTAGGCCTGTGCCCGCGGGAAATTCAAAATTAGTCGCGCCCCTAAGTCACGTGGTATGATGTCATAGGTTGAGGTTCAGGCTAATGTAATTTCCTTCACGGATGTGGTCTAAGGGCATATGATCTCATGACGTCATACCATGTGATTTAGGGAAGGAGCTAATTTTGAATTTCCCTCGGGGACGGGCCTAAGACCATGTAATCTCTAAGAACCACTCAGAATCCTTAAATTTTTTGCTGATACGACTAGATATAAACCTGTCCCTCCTACTCAGTGGAACAAATGTACAGTGGGAAAAACGACAAACATAGTCCGCCCTTTTGTTTTACACTTTTATTGCAATTGAACTACGAGCTATATTAGCAGCATGTTTTCTACGTATACTTATTGGCACCACTTTGTTCAAATTTGAGTCGCTAGATGGCACAGATACATTCTTTTGTCACGTGTCACGTGTCTACACGTACAGTAATATCTTGAGATTGTTGTACAATTATCGAGTTGAGTTGAGTTGATTTTGAGTTTAGCGTCCCTTTTCAGCAGCGAGGCTATATGAGACGTGGACCTACTGATTAACGTAGATTCCGAATCACATGAGATTCCGCCGGGAATCGATCCCGGGTCTCACATGCCAAACGCGCGTACGCTAACCGCTTAACCACAAGGAAGCTCTTAAGGTATTAACAAAAGAAAATGCTTGTTATTTTACTTTTAAAAGTAATTGATAAATATCAAAAAAATATTTCATAATAATAAAGTTATACAAGGATTAGAATTTGAATGATCTTTACCTTATTCTATCGTATAATTTATAATCTACCTATCTATCTACAACTACTACCGTGACAACCCTTTGTGGGCCTGAGCCGCTCTAACGCTCTAACGCTATATATAATTACACCTGCTTGTCATTCTCAGCCATGACGTCTGATACCAGATTCCTTGACTTTTATTTTTCCTGTATTTTTTGGCATAATATTCTGGCTAAGGGGACCACTTATAGTCTGCAGACCACAGTTTGGGAATCGCTGGTCTAGACGTTAGCTTTTAAGAGTTTGACGAACTTACAAGCTCAGAGGAGAGAATCCACCAACTCTGAGAAACACACGTAGAACAATGTGTAATCTGAAGAAACGAAGAAAATTAAAAAAAAAAATACCTTTTGAGGAAAAGATGATCACCGTAGTTGCTTTTATCTTCAAGATTGTTTCAATCAGAATTGCTAGGATTGTATTTCTCTAGCGCTAATGCGCTTCATTTTGCCAGAAAGGAACTCTCCTGTCAGAAGCTGGATTGGTAGTTGTTTTGATATATCGCTTGAGAGCACTGCATTGAAAGTTTTTATACCTACATGAACGCATGCCTGTTCTACAAACGCAACGGGATTACTCCCTAAGGTTCATCCGTCGTTCCTATCAGCTCAGGTTATTAGAATCACGCAGTCTGACTTACTGTAACGAAAAGTATTAAAATGAAGTCTGTCCGTCTGTTGCTACACACGATATCTCTTGAATGAAAGCAAATTTTTGATTTAATGTTTATTGTAATACGTAGGTAGAGTGATTGTTTCGGGGAGTTCATTAATGGAGCCAATTTTTTTTACCATCTTCACAGATAACGGTGGCTTCCATAACCCGTTTAAAATCTATAACATTCCCTAACTTCTATGCAACCTGCACAATAGCAAAGAAATGTTGGTTGCCTATAACACAAGGATAAGCAGCTTTTCTTATTGCAATTATCTCGGTCAAGGTGGTTAATGGAGTCAATCCATTAACATCTTGACCGGTAACGGCGGATATACATACATTTCCCGTTTAAAATAAGTACTATTCCCTAGCTACTATGCAACCTGTGCAGTAGCAAAGAAATGTTGGTTGCCTATAACACAAGGAAAAACAGTTTTTGTTATTGCAATTATCTCGGCCAAGTTCATTCGTTAATGGTGTTAATCCGTTCACAGCTTCACCGGTAACGGTGACTATCCATAACACGTTTAAAATCCATAGCATTCCATATCTACTATGCAACCTGCACAGTAGCAAAGACATGTTGGTTGCCTATAACACAAGGATAAGCAGCTTTTCTTATTTCAATTATCTCGGCCAAGTTCATTCGTTAATGGTGTTAATCCGTTCACAGCTTCACCGGTAACGGTGACTATCCATAACACGTTTAAAATTTATAGCATTTCATATCTACTATGCAACCTGCACAGTAGCAAAGACATGCTGGTTGCCTATAACACAAGGATAAGCAGCTTTTCTTCCTCGGCCAAGTTCATTAATGGAGTCAATGGAAGCTATCGATAACGGTGCCTATCCGTAACCCGTTTAAAATCCATAACATTCCCTAGCTAGTATGCAACCTGCACAGTAGCAAAGACATGCTGGTTGCCTATACAAGGATAAGTAGCTTTTCTTCCTCGGTCAAATTCGTTAATGGAGTCAATGGAAGCTATCGATAACGGTGCCTATCCATAACCCGTTTAAAATCTATAATATTACTTAGCTTCTAGGCAGTCTATATAGCAGCAAAGAAATGTTGGTAGCCTATAATAAACGTATATGTAGCTTTTGTCGTGCGACCTTCTTCATTGTCTTCAGTAGATTTTATTAACATTACACGGTTGCTGTTTGTTAACACTACACTGACGAAACATATTTGTAGAGAATGGTTGTTTTAAAAAGGGCATACTTTGTGACAAACACCGGTTGTCTCGGATTGGGAGGACAGGCGGACCGTATAAATACAAGGGTCACCTAAAAAAAAAAAAGGAATGTGCTGGTGTGAAATAAATGATGTGTAAAAAAGATTTATAGTACAGAAACTATACACCTTACTTCACGTTTCAACACATTTTTCATACATTTTCAAGCGTGTGTGATAGCGAATATATATAAGTTTTAGTGAACCATCATGGTACTCTGTTGTTACCAATGTATCAAAGCGTCGTTGAATTTATCAGCAGTAGGGAAAGTGCTTTCCGAACGGATTCTGCACTTACCATATTATGATACCAGTTTCTCTATACCTCATTGTACTCTGATGTTGCTAATTTACACGAAACGTCTTTGAGTTCATTAGAAGTGGCAAAGTGCTTTCCGGAGTGATTATGCACTTATCATAGCGAAATACCAGTTTTTGTACACTGTTATTGCACGCTTTTGCCGCCAATATATTTAAAAGATCCCAATAATGACATAAATACTACTAACAGTGACAGACATGCTTTAAACAGTGACACATATACTCCGAAAAGTGACATACATACTATGAACAGTGACATAAATACTGTTAATAGTTACACGCATACTACAGACAGTGACAAAGATACTGCCAACAGTGACATAAATACTACTAACAGTGACAGACATACTTTAAACTGTGACAAATATACTCCGAACAGTGACATAAATACTACTAACGTGACACACGTACTCTTAGTAGTGACATGCATACTACAAGCAGTGACAAAGATACTCCCAACAGTGACATAAGTACTGCTAACAGTGACAGACATACTCTTAACAGTGACACACACATACTCCGAACAGTGACACAGATACTCCGAACAGTGGCAGTGACCCAACACTTCCAACAGTGACGCGATAAAGTCTTAACAGTGACGCACATGCTCTTAATAGTGACTAAAATGCTAGTTTTAGAAATAAATGAAAGCTTTCTAAAAATTTTGTCGTATTGTGAAAATGCAGTGTTCTTTGTCAATCCCTTTTGAATGAAGATTTTTGTTCCTTTTTTTTTCAATTTAATACATTTATCGGTTTCTTCTATAGTAAACCTGTTCACAAAACCTTTAAATATGCAACAGAAAGGTTTTCAATATCGCAAATGTATCTTCTAAAGCAGAAATCAATTCGACAAACTTCAATATTAAAATTGAAACAATAATGCAAAAAAAATCTGCAATATTAATAATGCGTGTTTCAAATGAAAAATAGAAATCCGTTAAGGCATGCATGAAATAATATGTATAGCTAGGGAAATGATTAAAAAATATTTCTATTCCTGAGATGACAATTTCATGTTTTTTTTTAAAGTAGAAAAAAGAAGGAACACGCTGTTTCCTGAGATATATGCAACACGCGTGACAGAACATATGATGACTGTAGGACATTTTATGAAAATGCTACTAACAAAAGCTGTTGCTACAGCAACTGGGAATATGAGGAGGGAGACGGTATATTTATGCATATATATATATATATATATATAGACTGTTTGAATTCTACTCACATGCATTATATATGCTCGTATATAAATGTATATTCTTTAATTTTATACTTTGATCTCAAACGTCATATATTCAAGCCACAATGATACAACAGAATGCAATTAATCATAATTTCCATATGTAACATGTCACCCGCTTATGCATTTGCATACGCTATATGAACATACATACTCGTATATGTACAGCGTACTTGTAATGAGGTTGATTATACTAATATATGGCCTCCTACGTTTTAAATTTCAAATGAAAAATTCTTTTACATAATTACAAAAAGACAATGTCCATTTATGTTCGTATTTTCATGAAAAAATATTGATTTATGTTTAGCAAAGTTTAAAGAAACAAACAAGAATAATGTTGGTTATGATTTATTTTAAAAAAAAAGTTAAATAAATTATGGTGTTTGAAAACATCAAAATCTTTGGGAAATTAATTCCCAGCCAATAACAAGAAGAAAATCGATCAGTACAGGTGCGCGAAAGATTCATTTCCGGGTTATATGTCGCAGGAAATAAGTCGTAATGAAATAAAACACATAACTTGAGAACGAAATATTCGACCAGGTGGGTTTTAAGAGCCTGACATACTAAAAAAAAAAAAAAAAAAAAAAACCTACAAAATTTACCGTTTTTCTTTTTGCTTGTTTTTCATAAGTGAAAGGAGCTAATGAAATGCAACTTACCACAGTCATAGATAATGTTATTCTACAACAGAAAATATGAACTTGAAGAATTTTTCAGTGTTGCCATCCATAGAAATTATAGTGTTTCCAAAATACAGGTAGCATTTTCCCCTAAAATATAAATTAAGGCAGCGACTAGAGGAACAAACTCAACTGCATTTGATTACGTATCATGTTATCTTCGAATCCTGTGAATTAGTTTTAAATAATAGTTGTATTTAATTTGTAGTGAACAAAATAGTTCTAACACACAGTTTTTAAAATTAAATAATAATGTTATTTTGAAAGTAGTTTATAGGATATCAAGACAACGTAATATGTAATCAAACGCAGTTGAGTTCGTTCCTCTAGTCGCTACCTTAATTTAGATTTTGGGGAAAAGGTTAGTCTAGCAACACTGTAATTTCTATAGATGGTAACATTGAAAATTCTTCAGGTTCATATTTCCTGTTGCAGAATAACATTATCTATGATTGTGGTAAGTTGCATTTCATGATCTTCTCTTGCTTATGAAAACCAAGCAAAAGAAAAATGGTTAGTAAGTCAAGCTCTTAAAAACACAGTGATTACTTTAATCCTAAATTCCATGAATGTACCACGGGATATGGGAAGTATAACAATTTTCGGTTACTGATCTATCATTTTATGTTTATAGAAGACCTCGTGAATTTCCTTCTATGCTTCGAGGCTAATTCTTTAATTGTTGCCCCTGTTTCACATCTATTGGTGCATTAATGAAATCAGGCTCAAAATAATGATTGTATTCTTTTATCCTACCCTTGATACGACAGTTTAATTATTCCAACCAATTTTCCGCGGACACTATCCCAAAATGATGCATTTGTACAACTGTTAATCTTCAATTTTTTCCCCCCATACTCTCTTTTCAGAATTCATTTTCCAAAGACTTTTTGTGTTGTTTCCGAACACTCATAGACGTACCTATGTCAGTCCCTCGGTCCTGCACAGGGGACATAAAATATGACGACATTATTATTTCTTTAGAACTTTAAAATCCTAGTGGCAACATTGAAAACTGTTTATAAGAGATGACCCATCTACGATCATCCGCTGTAAACAGTTTTCAATGTTGCCAGTCTGATTTTAAAGTTGTAAAGAAATAATAATTTCGTCATATTTTATGTCCTCTGTGTGGGACTCCGGGACCGACATGGGTATATATCATACAAACAATGATCTTGATGATACAACTATCTTATTACGACCGTGTTTAACGTCGATTTTTTTTTTTTTACAGTGAGGTCTTCTAATTTTTGACAATGATAGTTTCGTAATACATTTCTAATTTCATAATGAATTTATGACAAGATACTTGACAGTGAGGTCTTGTTATTTTTCTCAACGGTACTATCATATTACGTATGTAGCTAAACTATTGCCATGAAGCAAAATGTTTGAAACTAATTTCCTGTACGTTTTTGTGTGTAAAAGAGGAAAATAATGCGATAAAGCAATTTGATTATTATATCTTTTCGTGAGCTGTAATCCCGATAATTTAATTGTTCTTGATTTGACCCAAAATTCTAAGATTGAATTTATATATATATATATCTCACTGTTGAGAATAAATTTAACTTTAGAATTTAGGATTAAATCAAAAACAAATAAATTCTTAGCGTTATAGCTCATGGAAAGATATAATAACCAAATTATCTTATTGCAATAATTTCTCTCCTTTTGCAGAAAAAGTACAAGAACTCATTCTCAAACATTTTGCCATAAAATGGATGTTGAGCTACAAGTCTAATATGGTAATATCGGTGACAATAATAACATGAATTCGATGAAAAATAACTTGTTGTAAATTCATTACAAAAATAAATTCATTATCACGAGTACATTACAAAAATATCTCTGACAAATTTATAAGACCTCACTGTCAAAAATTGATGATAAATTAAGTCATAATAAGATAGTAGTGTTGACATTAAAATACTAGTGATTGAATATTACTGTTATTGGCCATATTATAGAGTTCGTTATCAATATCGTTCAAATATGATGAACAATAAATGAATTAATTCTCAAAAGATAATGAATATTTAAGTTATTTTTTAAAGAATGGTAACTAATAAAATACATTAATTATTGAAATACAGTGAATAGTAGAATAAATTAATATTTTTACATATGGTAAATAAAAACATATTAGTGTTTGTAATATGACAAATAGAAAAATAAGTTAATTCTTAATATATGATAAATAAAAAAACATACTAATATTTAATATATAATGAACGGAAAAATATGTTAATTCTTCAAATATGATGAATAGTAAAATAAATTAATTTTTGACATATGACGAAAAGAAAAATTAATTCTTGATATATGACAAATAGAAAAATAAATTAAATCTTGAAATGTGATGAATAGCAAAATGAACTAATTTCTGAAATATGAAAAATAGAAAAACACTTGAGATATAACGAATAGTAAAATAAATTAACTTTTGACACACAACGGAAAGAAAAAATAGTTCTTAAAGTATGATAAAAACAGAAATTAATTAATTTTTGACATGTGAATAGGAAGAAATGTAATTCTTACAACATAAAAATATATTAATTCTTTAAATATGATGAACAGAATAAATAGTAAATATATAAATTCTTGAAATATGATGAATAGAGAAATAAATTAATTCTTGACATGGGAATGGAAGCAATTCTTAAAATATAAAAATGTATTAATTCTTTAAATATGATGAATAGTAAACATTTAAATTCTTGAATTGTGATGAATAGCAAATCAACTAATTCTTAAAATATGAAAAATAGAAAATTAATTTTTGAAATATATTTAATAGAAAAATAACTAGTTTTTGACATGTGAGCAGAAATCAATGTAATTATTGAATTTTTTTAAAAAAATATGATGATTACTATGAATAATGAATATATTAATTCTTGAAATATGGTGAATAATAAAATAAATTATTTTTGAAGCATGGTGAATAGAAAAATATTCTCTAAATTATTTATTGAAATGTGAGAAATAAAAATCTATATTTTTTTTATAAAAATTGTTTAGAAACTAGATTAATTGTTAAAATATGATAAATAAAAACGTATTAATTTTTCGAATATGCAAAATAGTAAAATAAATCAATGTTTGACAAATGAGGAAAAGAAAAATTAATTCTTGAAATATGATGAATAGTAAAGTAAATTAATTCTTGACACATGGGAATAGTAACCAATTTAATTCTTGAGATATAAAAAATATTAGTTTTTTAAATATCATAAATAGAATGAATAATAAACACATTAATTCTTGAAATATGGTGAATAATAAAATATTTTTTCTTGAAGAATGGTGAATAGCAAAATACTCTCTAAATTATTTCTTGAAATGAGACAAATAAAAATCTAGATTAATTGTTGAAATATGATAAATAAAAACGTAATAATTTTTTGAACATGATAGATAGTAAAATAAACTAATTTTTGACGGGTGATGAATAGAAAAGCAATGATTGAATTGTCTCTTTTGGAATAAAATACATTTGTTTCCTGAAACTCATTTGGGTGAATATTTCTTTATTGTACTTCCTTTTATCTAGACTAGCTGTAGTTTGAGAAAAATTAATATTTGGTATCAGAAATGACATGGGAATACTACTATACATCAATATTTGATAAGCTGCAACTAGAACAGATACTTTAAGTAACTAAATCAAATAAATAATAAAAAACAAGAGCTTCTCTGTCTAGAAGCGAGAATATGATACATATATATCTTTTGTTTCATCTACTTTTGACTTCAGAAAAATATATCATGTCGAAAAGTTTGAATAGGATCAATTTACTTTTGGGAAATGAAACTTCAGTTTTTTTTTTTTTTTTTTTTTTTGCTTTCCCTAGTACGCGATGTTCATATGAATGACATTTTGAGGCACTTCTGCAAGAGAATCGATACGTGTACTTAGTATGCTGTAGCCAGTCAATAGATGGCGCTGAGAGAAATAGAGCGTGGGTTCACTAGTCTTCAGATAGGAGAAAAAGAAATGAAAAATAAGATAGGTACGAAATATAATTTGGTGATTTAATTATGGCCTTCTGCAGTGACGGGACGTGTCACTTGATTCGTGATCTGAGACACAGCATAGTTGTCCGTGATCCACCGGAAGCCGGTGATAAAAACAGACTGATCCCCCAAGTGTTAATCTAGTGAACAAGGGTATAAAGAAATTTCCCTGTATCTACCCAGTATTGGTAATATAGTCAGGATAAAACTAGTGTTTTCTGCTAGACAGAACGAGACGGGAAATAAGATTTTCTCGTCTCGTCTCGTTCAGAGACGGAATTACGCTAGTTGTTGCTCGGGGCAAGAACTCGCCTTAGCGCCCACGCTCCCCCAAATATTTGCCCAATTTTGGGGCGTTCCCAATCCGGCGCCCTGGTCACAAACCCCATTTGCCATCCCTACTTACGTCACTTGTCTCGTCTCGTCTCAGAAATTCTGTACAAGTCTAATCTCGTCTCGTTTTGTGAATGTATGTTGATTTGTTTCTTAATCTCGTGTGGTGATTAACAGAATCCATGCTCGTCACTAGAGTTCCACGAAGAAAATTATAAACCAAAAACGTTAACAGATAGCGAGAAGCAGTATCCTACAATCGATTAAGCGTCCCAACAACACATTTCATCTTTATCCTTGACTCTCTACTGAAACCGGAAGTGGTACAAGTCCAGTACAACTTCCGGTTTCAACATTGATCCACATTGAACAAAAACGGTGAAATAACAGAAGCTATTTTTCTTAAATCGATTTAGAGTTTTAAGAATAGGCACCATATCTTCTCTTAGCTTTATTCTAACAAGAAGTAGCAGAAGTTAACCACTTCCGGTTTTAACGTTGATTGTCATAGAGTACAAATGAAAATAGCTAGCCAGAATTTTCTTGCAATCAATTGAGCGCCTAAGAATATATTCTGTCTCCACTTCAATCTCTCTACTAAAACCGGAAGTGGTAGAAATCTACGACCAGCTCCGGTTTCAATATTAATTGATAAGATATCACACCATACAAACCTAACTTTTTTTTTTTTATCTTGTGAACACGTAACATTGATACTGGGTTTGTATATAATTGTTCGTTTTCCAAGAAGTTAAATGTCAGGTCCAATTGCTACTGTTAGAGAAAATAATAATAAAAAAAAACACTAGTACTTCAAATTTCAATATTAAGAGACAGCGATTATAAAAAATGAGTACAATGATTGATGAATAAAGTGGAAGGAAACAGAAGAACCCAGAAAAAACTCACGCACATGTGTTTATCTATCACAAAGTCCACTAAGCACGAGCTGGGATCGACCCAAAGACCCGCGCACCAGAGGTGAACGCTCTACCATGGAGCCACCGCGGTCCCTATGTCCAAAGAATGAGTCGTAAATAATGTTCCAAGGCTAAAAAAACACAGTCGCAGTGCATGAATGTTTAGTGTTACTAACAAATATCACGTGTTGCTGTACATATATGTTTCCATTATTTTTATAGTTATCTGTATGTTTCTTCAAGTAATTGGATGATAGGTTATTATATCTAGAACCGAAGTACTACTATAAGAGATGATTGAGAAAGTAGTTGTCACTGGGAAACTATATAGAATGAAAATCAGCATCGAAAAATTGAAAATCACGAAACTATACCGTGGGAACACGCCCTTATGAGTCAAAGTAGAACAAAAAGAATTTGAAGATGTTAATGATATTTCAAGAATCTGGGAAGTATTTTGACGAAAGACGCCTACCGCACCAAAGAGATCAGATCGAGAATTGCCATCCCCGAAGAAGAGTCCAACACGAAAAGATAACTCTTAACTAGCAGGCTTAATATAGGGTCAAGTACTATACAGGGCGTTTCAAAACAACACCGACAACGTTTGGGAAGTAACTCCTGACACCAAGATAAGACAAAAAGTATAAACTAACTTGGGTGTACAAATGCTTCCTTTAGGAGTTATAGGCTGCCGAAATCATGAAAAATTGAACTGTAAAGGTCCACAGTTTCAAACCCATTGGACCTACCGTAGTCGGGTCAAGATTTCACTTAGGAACTAGTATGTGCCCTATCCAAATTACCATGTTTCAGGGTCCTTTGGTACTTCCGCAATTTTATAGAGTTAGTTGGTGAGTACTTCAAATTATATGCTCGTAGCCAAACTCCCTCTATAAAAAATTGTTGCGTGAGTACCTTAGGATTATGAAACAGGGATTTTTGGATAGCGCACATATTAGTTCCTAAGTGAAGTCTAGACCCGACTTCGGTAGGTCCCATACTTTTGGAGCTATGGACCTTTAAAATTCAATTTTTTTTATGATTTCGGCAGCCTATAACTCTGAAAGGAAGGATTTGTGCACCCAAGTTGGTGTATACTTTTTGTCTTATCTTGGTGTCAGGAATCACCTCCCAAACGTTGTCGGTGTTGTTTTGAAACACTCTGTATATGGAATATTGGACTGTATGATTCAGAGACTTGGACATTATAGAAATTAGAGAAGAAATATTTAGAGAGCTTCGAAATGTGGTGTTGGAGGAAGATGGAGAAGATAAAATGGACAGAGAGAGAGTAAGAAATGAAGATGTTTAAAACCTGATAGGAGAGAAGAGGACACTTCTGGCCAGGATCCTTAGTAGGAAAGCCAATTGGATTGGACACAACTTGCGAAAAAAAATGCTATCTTCATACTGCGATAGAAAGTTGAGTTGAGTTGATTTTGAGTTTAAAGTCCCGTTCAGCAGTGAGGCTATATGAGATGTGGACCTACTGATTAACGTGAAATCCGAACCACTTGAGTTCCCGCCGGGAATCGAACCCGGGTCTCCCGCGCCAAAGGCACGTACGCTAACCGCTTAGCCATGAAGGAGCTTCTGCGATAGAAAGAAAGATGGAAGGAAAGAGAGGAGTAGGAAGAAAAAGAACAACTGATTTGATGATTTGAAAAAAATAGAAGAAAGTATTGGGAGTTGAAAGAGGAAGCTGAAGATAGAGAAACGTGGAAGAAACATTTCCAGGTCCAAACCTAAAATAAATAATAATAAAAAAAAAACTCATTAGCCTCAGAACCTGCCAAAACGTAGAATACATAATAATAACAATGTTTCTTATACATTTCAATTTATGCAAATATTCCTCTATTGAGTTAGGTATCTACATTAATTTTATGTTATAGCATCTGTTTTTTCTGTTTTTTTACATGAAATGATAATAACTTAATTTTGTTACTCATAATTATGCTAATATGGATGCAATTTTAGAGTTTTCAGCTGATTCTAAAATTGACCGCACCTATATGGGTTGGTACACTACTTAATACATATTTAAACCTTAACTAATGAGTATCATTGCTAACCGTTATGTAACCCATATAACACGTACTTTCTAAGCGCGTGTTTATCCATTTCCTATACTTGCATAGACAAGTCTGTACAAGGGGTATACTTAAAATCCGGGAAATGGGTATTTTCTTAAGTATTCATTAGTTTTTTTTAATGTTTAGCTGTAAGCGTAAAAAAACCTTCAAAATTACTATTTCCTAATGTAAACTAATTTCTAAGAACGTTTCTCCAGCGAAGAGACTACTAATGAAGATTTTGATTACTGTTATTTAAGGTTTGTATACATGTTTCAACAAATAATAAATAGTCATGCCTCGTCCGTGTTACATGCAGTACATCGTGCCACCAAACGGTGTCATACAATGAATAGGCAATATTTATCGTCTCGACGAATATTACATAATTTTTACCTAGCTCATGTGTATAAATAAGTTTCTGCGTGCAACGGTTGTTTGTTTGTTTCTTTGTGTGTGTGTGTGTGTGTGTGTAAAAAAATCTAATTGCAAGTCAAAAAAATAATGAGGAAATGCAGTACGTAAATATGTTACGTTAGTAAGATGCATTTTTAAAATTGTCAGAAAATTACGACTTTCTACTGCCAAACAGACTGTCAAGATATTACTATTAAATCTACAATCAATTAGAAAAAATATTATATGGACGGGTTAAAATTGCAGTGGTGCAAGTCATTTTTTTTAACAAACAGATACAAAGACCAGATCTAGATAAATCAATCTGTTAACAGAATACGTAATTGAGAGTTTTATTTAACTTTCAAACAGACAGTAGTTGAAGTTCTAGTGATAAAAAAGAGAGCAGTCTTGTACCCGAGTTCATTAAGTAACTTTTGCGTTACTTAATGGACTTACGGATGGTTAGGAGTTTAACGTACGGAGGGGACGTGAATTTATAACTTCACCTGATGTCCTACCAAGAGTCGAACCCAAGTCTCTCACGTGGAATTCGAGTATGCAAACCATATAGTTACGCGGAAACTCCTCTGTACTTTGAAATGAAATGAAATCTTTCAGTTTAACGTCCGAATATGCCCTTTAAGCTAAGGGATACGAATGATTAAGGCAAGTGAATGATGATGGAAGATTTGGTGGAATGAGAAAGTGGGAGGAAACAGGTATACCCTGAGAAAATCCATGGACACAGTTTTGCACACCTCCAAACTTACTTGGCCGAGGATAGAATCAGAGACCCCAAGCAGCAGAGGTACGAACTCTACCACTAACCCACTGTGCCCTCTTGCTCTGGACTTTATGAAATTGGAAGATTTGGTGAAATAAACAAACGGTCTTACACATTATTTAGTTAGGGACGCCCATGCTTCTATGAAAAAAGAAAAAAATGTATGTTGAAAAAAGGAAATGTCGTTTCTTAGAAAACCTCTAATTAGTAACATGTTTGTAAGTAAAATATGGAGGGGGGAAAACATGTTCTTTCACAGCGTCGAAAGTAACTGCTCGATGCTTACCATGCTTCTGAAGGTTAAAAAAAAAAGACGAAAAGAAAAGAAAAACGACGCAGAAAGAAAATAAAAATTGAAAAACCTTACAGAACATTTGTTCTTCATCAAAATTATTATTTTTTTTTCAAGAGCCCTTAAATGCAGTTAAGTACCCATATGTTTCTACAGGGAAATGTGCCTCGTAAAAATAAATTCTTTGACTTTATCTACAGTCTTTTATCTCTGCCTTTTGCAGTCCACGTTGCTAAAAGTTTACACAATTGGATATTTATGTTATACTCGTCTATTTACGTGATAAGACGTAGCAGAAGTGGATCCAGATTTAACATGGGCCAGATTAAACACTTTCTATTATACATCTGTTGTCTTGAAGGTTTTTTTGGAACAATAATTCATTATACACGATAGATACGTTAATGAAAATGTAATTTATATTATTATTATTATTATTATTATTATTATTATTATTATTATTATTATTAAATTATTACATTATTACGAAATATTTATATGTCTTTATTGATGTTTCGATTATTAACAAGCCACAGTGTCTCGTGTATACCACGTAAAAGAGCTTGGTTTATGTCGCGTGATATTTTCTCAATGAATATCGAAACCGGAGGTGGTAATAGATTTCTACAGAAATTAGAGTGGAAATATAATATATTCTTGGGGCACTTGCTTGATTATAGAAAATTGAATATATTCTTGGGGCATTTAATTGATTACAGAAAATGGAATATATTCTTTTGGGTACTTAATTGATTACAGAAAATTGAATATATTTTTGGGCATTTAATTGATTACAGAAAATGGAATATATTCTTAGGACACTTAATTGATTACAGAAAATGGAATATATTCTTAGGACACTTAATTGATTACAGGAAATGGAATATATTCTTAGGACAATTAATTGATTACAGAAAATGGAATATATTCTTAGGACACTTAATTGATTACAGAAAATGGAATATATTCTTAGGACACTTAATTGATTACAGAAAATGGAATATATTCTTAGGACACTTAATTGATTACAGAAAATGGAATATATTCTTAGGACACTTAATTGATTACAGAAAATGGAATATATTCTTGGACATTTAATTGATTACGGAAAATGGAATATATTCTTAGGACACTTAATTGATTACAGAAAATGGAATATATTCTTAGGACACTTAATTGATGACAGAAAATGGAATATATTTTTGGGCATTTAATTCATTACAGAAAATGCAATATATTCTTGGCGCACTTAATTGATTACAGAAACCACTTTTTATTACAGTACTCATGCTTTTTATTACAGCATTTATTCTATATCGATTAACGTTAATTTCTACCATCCCGGTTTGAATAGAGGATTAAGAGACACGATGATGTCTATTTTTAGAACACTAAATCGATTGAACAAAGACACTTTTCGCTATCTCTTATCTTCTTGCTCTACATAAATCAATATTGAAACCGGAAGTTGAAGTAGATTTCTGTCACTTCCGTTTATGGTAGAGAGTTAAGGATGAAAATGAAATGTATTCTTGGAGCGCTAGATTACAGGAAACTGCTTCTCGCTACCTATTACCGTTTTAGGTCTATAATGATCAATGTTAAAACCGGAAGTGTTAAAATGGAGTGCATGCTTGAACTGCGGGATTTGTAACTTAGAACTGTTTGAAGGATTGGATTGTTTAAAGAATCGAAGACTGTTAGAATTGTGAATTAAGTGCATATTTGAATTGTGAGATTTGTGTACTTTGAATTGATTTACTTGTAGGATTCTTAAGGGCATCAAAGACGGTTAGAATTAAGTGCATATTTGAACTGCATGATTTGTAGTTTTGAATTGATTGAAGGATTGCATTCTTTAGAGAATCAGAGACTGTTAGAATTGAGTGCATTTTTGAACTACGGAATTTGTAGATTTGAATTGGTTAAAGGATTGGATTCTTTAGAGAATTAAAGGCTGTTACAATTGAGTGTATGTTTGAACTGCGATATTTGCAGCTTTGAATTTGTTGAAGGATTGGATTCTTTAGAGAAACGGAGGCTGTTAGAATTTAATGCATATTTGGAGTATGGAATTTGTAACTTTGAATTAGTTAAAGGATTGCATTATGTAGAGAATCAGAGGTGTTAGAATTGAGTACATATTAGAAATGCAAGATTTGTAACTTTGAATTGGTTGAAGAATTATATTCTTTAGATAACAGAGACTGTTAGAATGAATTGGTTGAAAGATTGCATTTTTTAGAGAATCAGATTTAGAATTGAGTGCATATTTGAACTGCAATATTTGCAGCTTTGAGTTGATTGAGGAATTGTATTTTTTTAAAGAGAATCAAAGTTTGTTAGATTTGAGTACATAGTTGAACTGCGAGATATGCAGCTCTGAATAGGTTGAAAGATTTCAATTTTTTTTTAAGAGAGAATCAGAGGTTGTTAGAATTGAGTGCATATTTGAACTGTAACATTTGCAGCTTTGAATTGATTAAAGGTTTGCATTCTTTAGAGAATCAGAGATTGTAAGAATTGAGTGTATATTTGAACTACGAGATTTGTAACTTTGAATTGGTTGAAATATTCTATTCTTTATAGAATTGAGGGCTATTAGAGTTTAGTGCATATTTGAATTGGGGATTCGTACTTCGCATTCATTGGATGTTAGATTCATTTGCGAATTGTGGACTTTTACTGGTAACCTCTAACACATTGATTTTGAAAATTGTCACATCTAATTCTTCTTTAATTGATTAAATGTAGAACATAAGTATGGTACTAGGATTTTAGATTCTTTTAAAAAAAAAAAAAAATCTGGCAGTCTTCATCGTCGTTTGTTCTGGGATATTTTGTTTTTCTTTTACAAGGAGAAGAGGGAGAAGAAGAATAAGCTTCTCCCAGTTTGTAGTTCACTCCTTCCATTTTTTTTTTTTTTTTTTTTTTGTTCTAAAATATATTTTCAGAAACCTTTTAAAAGTTGTGCTGGTAATGGTGCATCTTGCCATCGTCCCTTATCTAGTTGGTAACTTAAATTTTCAAAGTACCATAGATTTAACTAGCAAAGGCATACTCCTGGAAACTTTTAAAGAAGTTAAATGCTTGTACAAAAAGTCAATTTAGTTACTATCCTCAATACAAATACAACATTTCTATAAAGTTCAACACATAAGTGAACGCTTAGTGTCCAGAGCACGAAAACTTTCTCAAGCTAACGGAAAATATCTAATGATAAACTTAAATTAAAAAAAAATGATAATACAAAAAGCATACTCTTTCAGCCGGGACAAATATGCCTGAGGAAGAACAGAAAAAAATACCAGAGAAGCACGTACGGGTAATCCAAGATATGTATACAGGAGGCAAAACCCAAGTAAGACGCAGCGTGGAATTAACACAGCAAATCCCTGTTGAGGTTGGATTACACTAGTGCTTAGCCTTAAACCTGTAGGTACCTCTCCAATGTTGTCATGGAGGTTATAACGCAAAGTGTGAGGATTGAAGTTTCCTGGTGTATGATGTTTGCCAACAATGTTGGGTTATGCAATGCAAATAACGAAGAAGTTGAAAGGAAAGCCGAAAATTATTTTAGAGGAAGTCCTTGGAAGATGGAGGCCTAAAAATTAGTAAAAAAGAAAACGGAATATCTTTAATTTTACGGAGAAGGGAATGGCGAAGTAAGTTACAAGCATAATGATTGAATGAGTTTTTTTTTTAATATTTAGGTTCATCTGTTGCCAAGAACAATGGTTCTTAAAGAAAGCATGTGATGTTCTGTGTGACTGCAGATTGATTGATTGATTGATTGCGGGTGATTTGCAGAACAGCGGTAAGGGCAGCAATGAAATACGGAGCAGAAACATGGCCAATAAAGAAAAAACATCAGAAGAAAAGATTGAATGTTGCCAAGTGAGAACGCTGACCTAGACATGTGGGATAACAGAAAAAGAGACAGAGTGAGAAATGAAAGAGAAAGATGAAGCAACCAGGTTTGTAGAGATAGCTAAGAAGATCCAAGATCAAAAACTGTAATGGTATTGTCACCCAATGAAAACATGGCAATGGAAGTGAATGAAAAGAAAAGTAGAATGAGTTCAAGACAGAAATGGATAGATATGATTAAAAGATGAGTTCAGGAAGAAATCCCTAAGAGAAGTAGAATTTTTAGACAGGTCTTGATGGAGAAGTCTCATCAGAGATGTTGACTCCACTTAGATGAAAAGTACGGAGAGAAAGAAGAAGATACTTTCAGCCAGTAATAATAAGAAATTACTTCCAGGTATTCGATGTTTGAGCTAAAAATGTAGAATTAAGCAAATTAGAGATCAGTTATATCTGCTTTCTGAGTGACTATATGAGTTTCTTTTTGCTAAAATTGTGAAACACTTACCATTATAGCAAATAACATTGTTGAAAAAAACACAAATTAATTTAGCATTCCACATATACGGTATGCCCTTAGACTAATGATTAATTATTTGTTCAAGTTTAGCGACCTTTTTCGATTCCGAGGTCATATAAGAGATGAACCTACAATTAAACCATCATGATGCGTTCAACGCTTTACCACTGGACATGAAAGGTATGCGTACTGCCAACTACACCAGCGAGGAGAATGTTCATTGATATTTATTGATAGTGAAATTATCAAGAAAGAATTAGTAGAATGAGAATGTAGAGGAAAACGAGAAACTCTCAAGGAAACCCGCAGAAAGTGTGTGGTCCGCTCATATATCCTGGGATTGAACCAGAGGCTCCTAGTACCAGAGATAAGAACTCAATAATTAAACCAAATTATCCTCTTGATGGAATAGAAAATAATCGTTCTAACTATAGTAAACTTTACAAAAAAAAAAAAAAGATTGTTAACGAACCAACCAAATGTTTACATATTCTTTTTTAGTATGTGTGACTTCAAAATAATGTCCATAAAAAAGGTTATTTTGAACTTCTTATTCAATTAAATAGGAAATAACTAGGGTGATAAATGTAAAAATGCATAAAATCCAGAAATATTATTTTATAGACAAGTTTTTAGAAGTTGCAGAAGTAAATACTGCAGCTAATCTTTCTAGCGTTAATTTCTTAATGAACTAACTAAACTAACTAATTAACTAACTCTATGGCTTATGGAACCCGGAGGTTCAACGCCGCGTTCACAAAAGCTCTCCACTGACTTCTATCCTTAGCTAACTGCATCCAGTTTCTACTTTGTATTCCAATCTCTGCGAAATCCATCTTAATATTGTCCTCCCATCTGCGCGTAGGTCTTTCTAATGGTCGTTTTCCGATTGGTCTTCCAGTCAAGACTTTGAAACATATTTTAAAATAATATTTTTGCACGATACGCAGTGTAACACTTTCTCTCAACTTTGCTATTCTGTTTTGGCATAGGAGCTATATGAAATTTGTACATAGTAAAACATGATGATAGTAAATCAATTCAGTCTTAACATAGCCAGTTATCCAAGCAGGACTAACATTTTAGCGTGTTTTTTTCTTGGTGTTGGGGTTAACGTAGGCCTAGTTTTACTCATTTGACACAGAGACGGCGGGTGTTACAGAACCAGGGGAATGAACGAATGAAAGCAGTTATATAAACAGCGTCACCGTAATTTTTCTATACATATCTTGTATCATGCATGTAAGGAACGTTTCAGCTTTCATGGGAAATGCAGCTCATTGAGATACTAATATCAACAACTATTTTATACGTCAGTGGTCAGCGAAACCTTTTATTTGCTAAAAATAATGTCTTAGCAAATGTATTACAGTCACCTTAACATCCCGTATATCAAGACTGTATTGTAATCCTAAGCACGTACATAATTTTCGAAGAATAACATAAATATCTTATACATGACGATGATAATTTGCGTTATTTTTTTTATTTTTATTATAAGTAAAGCATTATGAGGTATATTTAACATTTATATCAAGTATTGAACGATGTGTTATGTTGTCTGTAATCCTGTAGGAAAATAATTTTGTGAGCGCATGAATTTTCTGAAGCGCTGCTATCTGTTGTTCCTATGTTCATTGTGTTCATCTTCATCGCTGACTATACTTCGTTCTCGTAACTACTTATAAATAATTTTCTCGTACTTTATTATCCCTTATAAGAGCTATATACGTTAATAAGAAAGAGAATGTTCTTGTAAAAGCAGTTGTTTGGCAACTGTATATGAAACAACACCAATGGTATGTTTCTAAAATGACCCCTAATCATGTCAGGTGATGGATTTAACGACTACCATTTTGACATCTTCCTCCAAAGTACGATGTGGTTGAAGCAGCTCCAGGTATGTGTCAAAATGTAATACAACTAGGTAACACAGAGCCATTGCATTAAATATACACAGCCATTTATTTCTTACTGTGTAGGCCTTTTTGAACTGCTCCGAGTAAGAGCGTATCATTACTGTAACTACCTCATTTTTAAAACTTCTTTTTTTGTAATACCCAGGCTCTATTCCACACGGTACAATTCTGAACTAGAAGGAATACCCCTTCGTGGCGGAGTGGTTCAAGCTCCTGGTCCAGGGTTCGATCTCAATAAATCATTGAATTACAATAAATCGAAATGATATTTCACAATTGAAACCAAATCTATCAATACTTTTTTTTAAAAAAAATATTCCGTTTACATTTTCAGATCTTCACTAACAATGCTATGCTTATTCTAAATTCTCTTCTAAAAGTTTTATAGTTATCACAACTTCTTCTCTACCTCCCAAAAGACACGAATAATTCAGAAAGTACCCCATCGTTATAGAAAGACAGGCTTTGCAAATCTAATTCAGCTTTGGGAAGAAGTAAAATCAACTGGCTTCATATCAAAGAAGCTCCCTGTTCATCTATTAATCCACAGCTTCAAGAACCGTATGTACTTTCCACCGCGGAAGATTTCAATCCTTCTGCATGGGAAACTTCAAAAGACTGGAGATGTTCTTTAAATCGCAAAAGCATGCAAATCCAGTTTCTTTTGCTTGTTGTCTCGTCTCGTCTATCTATCTATCTTTATCTCTGTCTCGGTCTCATCTAGCAATTCTTCAGTCTTTCATCTTTCCGTCTCATGCATCCATTTTTAATTTCCTCTCCTCCTCTCCCAACATTTCATTACCATTAAGCTTTGTCTCTCTCTCTCTTTTTCGGTGTACCTCAAGGTTCCATGTTGGGTCCTCTGTTTTACGCAAATCATCAAAAATACAAGTACTGTCAAGTCTGTCGCCGAAATTTCCCAAACAGTAATACAACTTCGACTATCGATATGCGAGATAATATAGTTTCATTATTTAAATACTTTCTTAACAGATTGATTCAGAAGTCCCGTGGCAGAAATGCATGTGTGTACGTACAAGAGATCAACAATTTTTTCCTGTTTTTGCATTAATTTTCATAACTTTACATACGTATTTTTTCAGTTACTACACATTTTAAAGATAAATAAATAAACTGTTAAAGCGATTTATTTTCTGTTAAAGCGATTTATTTTATTTAGTAGTAGCAGTTTATGCAAAACATTATAAAAGTAACGAAAACTTCTGAATGCTACGCTACGCGACCGTAAATGATCAACTAGATGGCGCATGTGTAGATAAATGATACTTGATCAATGCATCTGCTTCTAACATATAGCTACATTTCTAACTTTGTAAATCTGCTTCACACTGTTTTAAGTCTCTACTTAAAATTATATATTAGGTCAACGGTAGATAAAACCCCATTGTTTCCCGAAATCGATCTCGGGATACTGTTGTTATATATATATATCTAACACATTATGTAATCCCCTAATGAGATTGATTCTACGGAAGGTGACCACGATGATACTTCGGAAATGTGTAAAAACTATTTTCACATACGATTCGAAAACTATTGTTCATCAGGCCCGTAGCCAGCTCAAAAATTTAGGGGGGGGGCGGTAGAAGTTAGGGGGGCCCGACCCAATCATATTATACTTCATCACCATATTATAGTTCAATTACAAGCCTACCGTGAAATTTTATGGGAGCCAGCCAAAGTTTAGGGAGGCCCGGCCCCCCTTGCCCCCCGTGGATACGGGCCTGTTGTTCGTTTCATTAGTATTACTGACACCACGTAAAATAGTTTAAGCTCCACTTGGATAGTTCATACAAAGCAATGAAAGTGAAATGCACACGGAAGTGACATGTGATTAGTGGTTTATATCATTATTGAAGCCAGTGGTGATCACAGAAAAATTTCCCGGAGGTTACTTTCAATACGTGGTGAGTGAAAAGTAGTATTCCTAAAATACTGGTAACTTACATTGAACACGCTTGGAGATAATCTTCCTGCGCGTGGAGAATGGGATTCCCTCAAATCATTATTAACTAAACCTGTATGGAATATACATACATCCTAGATTTATTACACGTATTTATTGCAATTTTCGATTGTGATGTGCGATTAAATCTATTTTGTCGCTTCCCTGTTTAACACAATATTTGACAGATGTTGTGATTTCTATGCCGCTTTAATAAGTTAACTTTTGACTTAGTTTTTGCCTTCAGGCAAATAAAGAAAGTAAAGTCTCTGTCAAAGAAAGTAAAGAGAATCTCGCAATTTTATGTATGAGATATGGGTATCTATATGTCCTTTTTTATAGGCAACTAGCATTTCTTTGCTACTGTACAGGTTGCATAGTAGCTAGGAAATATTGTGGATTTTAAACGGGATATAGATAGCCACCGTTACCCGTGAAAATCTTAACGAATTGATTCCATTAACGAACTCGGCGGAGATAATTGTAATAAGAGAAACTACTTATCCTTGTATTATAGGCAACCAACATTTCTTTGCAACTGTGTAGGTTGCATATAAGCTAGGTAACGTAATAGATTTTTAAACAGGATATGGATAGCCACTGCTAAAGTCACCGTTATCCATTAGGATTTTAACGGATTAGGTTTACTAAGGAACTTGACTTAAAATAATAGATCTAGCTATCTAACTATTCAACTACATGATCCTAGTGATAACAATGGGCCTAATTACTCAACATGTGAAACATGTTAGATTGAATAAAAGTCGCGGTAGCGCAGTAGGTAACCTGCCAACTGGACGGGCCCGGTTCCAACCTCGGAATGAACATTTTTTTTTCTCGTTATACTCTCGCCCCAGTGCAGCTCTGAGATGGAGCTCTTTAAAAATTGCTACCTGGGGCAATCTGAAGAATAAGAAGGCGACAGAGTGGTACTGACCATGTGAGCCCAAGTAAAAAAAAAAGTGTAGAGTCTATATCTTCACGCAAATTCGCTTAGCCTTCATGTTCTGTCTCAAAAGGCTGAGAGACAGAACATTCTTTATTTACTTCACTAAATTGAATGAAATGACACAGTATTTAATTCGAAATTTAAATTTGCTCACGAAAACAAACAAAAAAAATATTTCAGTTCTAACGTCCCACTATTATTCCTTTATGCTAAAGGAAACGATGACTAAGGCAAATGAAATCTTTGAGTTTTACGTCCCACAGTTATACCGGTTAGGCTAAAGGAGACGGTGATTATGACAAATGAAATGGTGAAATGAAGAAAGTGGGAAGAAATGGGAGAACCCCGAGAAAGCCCACGAGCACGGTGTTTGTCCACCACAAAGTCCACACGGCGCGAGTGAATGATGATGGAAGAATTGGTGGAGTGAGAAAGTGGGAGGAAACGGGAGTACCCCGAGAAAGTCAATGGATGCGATGTTGTCCACTACAACTTTATTTGGTCGGGGATCGAATCAGAGACCCCCACGGAAGAGAAGTAAGCACTCTACCACTAAGCCACTGTGTCCCCACGAAAACTGATAGCTAACGTCGTAGTTGCACTGCAGCACCACTTTTCGTGAGACCAGCGAAAGTGATCGTTCGTACTCATCAGATGGCAAGCACGTACACAGGAATTTATTTCGAAGGAGAATTTCGGAAAGTTTTCGGGGAGATTCAAATTTAATATGAGGATAAATGATATTATAATTTGTAAAATCATGACAAAAATTAGACTAAATTTACAGAAAAGTCAAAGTTTCGACGGGAGGGGGTCCATATTTTCAGATTCCTCTTTGCGTACGTCTCTGTCAAACAGTATTGGTATTGTGACATCCACTCAGCATCGTGAGGATAAATGAGGAGCGACTGAAATAAAGAACCAGCGAACTCCAGTCTAGAAAGCCAACATTGACGGTGAGGGAAATGAATGTGTTGGCCTCGTTGTCTACCAGAAACTCACATGGGCTGAAATCGAACCGAGTATCCCTCATATCGTAATAAGAGATCTACCACTGAGCCAAAGCGACCCTACTTATAACTAGAGAATAATGGAATGTTGTGTAAGCTTATAATTTCAATTATTCTGTTTTCAGATATTAAATTACTGTAGATGACTTATATACTCAATTTATTAGCGAATCATGCTGATTAAAAATAAAATAAAAGAAAGAAATGAAATGAACTGAGAAAACTCTAGAACAAAAATGGGAGAACATTAAGAGAAGAAAAATCTTACCTTTCTCGTTTTCGATCATGTCCACGACGCGTACTTCTGCGCGCGTGACCCGTCCGAGACGAAGACCGACGACGGCGCTGTCCTTGATCGTCAATGTCACCTCCACTTTTCGTCACCGATGACCCGGGTTCGAGAAATGTCAAGTGTGCCGTTTCACGGAACAGTGACCAAAAGAGAATAGATAACGTCAACATTGTCACTCCGCGGAATTTTCACTTTTTAAAATTTCTTTTTCTAAAAAAAGGGAATTGCCTCCCTCTTGTTCACATTGATTATAATTAATTAAAGCACATTATAAAGTAAATTATGATCATTATAGCAACAAATACATATGCTAAGTCAGTCTTCATAACGGCACTACAAAAATAGATTTTCTTTTTCTTCATGGCCAAAGCGGAACTATTCTTGTATCAAACTTCTACCAAAGCACTCATCGTGTTACCACTATTCACACACATAACACTTTCACTTAGTTTTTTTTTTCTAATTTAGCTGTTTCAATCTCTCAATTTTCTTGAGAGGGTGTAATTTATTATAAGTATACGTGATATGGAATGTGAGATCTATCCTGTACAATTAACGTCAGCCTTTTCTGCACCACACAAGTGCATTTATCTTGAACTAATACATTTTTTTAAAGAAGAAACTCCGCACGTGAACATTTACTTGAGACGAAATATCATGTCTGTAACATTCCAACACGAAATCAAACACGATATGTATTTTCTTGATTTCGAGAACGCGCTAACGCTGCACTCGCACTGAGAAAAAAATATTGACAGAAAAGAATGAAATGTTTATAAGTCCGTTCCAGACACACTGAAAACATAATTCATACGCTTTTTTTTCTTAGGGAAATAGAAAGAACAAAGAAAAATAGTATTCTTTTTTTGTTTCGATCGAAATTCACGTGGTGTAAAATACAATCAAGTTTTATTTTGTTATTTTACGTTTAAGTTTTATTTTGAACTTTTGTTTCTTGTGTACAGTTCACATTGGGGAGAAAACGTGGCAGGTTGTGGAGTAGGGGTACGGGGAGTGAACAACCAGTATGCCCATCATTATCATTATCTTCTTCTTCAATGACCATTTATCACACTGCCGTATTAGCTCATTACATGGCCAATGGCCATTGTCTTTTTGGTCATTGTATCTGTGCTCACGTTGTTGTTGGAAGTTGGCTCGTAAGGAGAGAGGTGTATTTCAAAGGAATAAAAAAGAATCGAGGATAGTTGGGGGGGGGGAATATTGGCGGCAGAACAAAAAGAGAATAAAAATAGTTGAAGATGAGAGGGGGAGAATGAGGTAATGATCAGAAAAGGTGGGGGGGAGGAGGTGTGGTGTGCTAAGCGAAGAATACTACTACGAGCAGAAACGTTGCCTATAGGCCAACGAACGAACGTACGAGTGAGCTGTTTGTGTTATTTTTTTCTGTCTTTCTTTTTGGATTTGAGTCTCCCAAATGAGATAGGCGTCGGACAAGTTGAGAACGAATTATTTTCCACTAGTTCTTCGACACCTCTATTGAAACTTTTAATACATAATTACATACTACAATTCAAAAAGGTTGTATTTTAATGAGTACCTTACAGCAGTTATCCCTTCTATAGCTATTACGTGTCAAAATCTTTATTATTATTTTTAAAGAGACAATATGAAAAAAAAAAAAGAATATCTTACTTCGTTTTCTAGTGTTATATTTGGTAGTGTTCCCGGTTTCTACCTCCCTACTGAGTAATTGTTCCTAAATAATTTTAAAAAATATATATACTGCATATGTTTCTTGTTAAGTACAATGGAATAATAATTACTTTACAAATAATAACATTAACATACAAGGATATTGAAATTTGGAAATTTCATTAAAAATAATTACCTTGCTTATTGTGTTTTGTGTTCTTAAAAAAAAAAAAGATAATTACAACAGGTGTGTCCGCTTTTGTGTCTCGGGAAGGGGTGGGGGGAGAGGATTGGCGATGTACAACTAACAAAAGGTATACACTTATCTTCACATAAATAAAAGCTCTTGAGATATGTTTCTTAATAGACTTTTTAGACGTATATGTGCAGAGTTTGAAACCCCAAATTTTAGAAACGTGATATGCTCATAGAGATATCTTTACTATTTAGTATTGAAATTCGGGATGCAACTAATGTAATTTTGAGGCAAGGATTTTCAGTTGATCTCCGTTTTTAAGAGTACCATCCCGGCTTTCAACTTCAAGGTAAAAATTTAAAAAAAAAAAGAAAAAGGATCACCTACGGGACTTAAAACAGAGAGTCTTTGGTTATGAAACGAAACGCTTATTAATCATCTACACTGAAATCACAAGAAACCAATTCCGTTTCCAATTAAATAATCAATAATTATTTTAAGATATGTTCGATTAAATATTGATTGAAAAAAATCTTCTCAGTAACGTTACAGCGGCAACAGATGGTAATAAAACTAATCTTATAAATGCTTATGCTTATGGACTCAAAATTAGAAATTCCTTTGAAGAAGAAAAATAATGTTAAATTTTAAATCATGTGCACGAAAACAAAGTATTATCGAGCTTTAGGGTAGTTGTTTGTTTATACCTGTTTTTCAATCAGTTTTGTTTACTTCATCCATAAAGTAAATAAACACGTTGTTGGATTATCTGTCATCCATAACACAAATTTATCACGTTACTGCATTACTCCCGCGTGTTGAGGTTTGTTTAGACGATGCTGACAAAATAAACTGAAGTGCTCTTGTAGATCAGCGTTGTATAACCTAGAAAAAACCGAGTAATTTTAGTTTACCACGTTAACAAAAACAATGTAACCTATCATGTAAACGAAAACAATTGATTGTAAAGTTTAAAGAAAATATGTCTTGCTTTACGTTTCTTCACCTTTATTTAACTAAACGTCTTAAATTTGTTTTAGGCATTTATTTAGGAATAACTTGTCGTTCCCAGATAAAGGACTCAATTACAAGTAATGACGACAGAATCGAGTATGTTGTAAGCCAACATGAGAACCACCTGTTGCAGGAGTTTCGAAGCAATTCCGCACCAATGTATTGTACCTACTAAAGGACGAAATATCGAACTGTTTTAAGGTTATCACTGGACAGTTTTTTTTGTTTGTTTGTTAACATTGAAACATCTTCGTTATTAGATCCGAATTCTTTCTGTATAAAGCGTATTTGTGTGTTGCATTAGTTTGATCATTTTTCACGATAAGTGTGATTTCAAAGTGTAGAGAAATTCCATTCCCAAGCTGAGTTAATACCGTTTGTGGATTTGTTATGTTATTTTTCACGTCAAAACACAACTACTAGATGTCTGGAGGCACGATGATGAGATCTTTTTTAAAAAATATATGTAAATCATGAAGTAGTACAAGTTATTTTATGAAAATTTATCACAGCTAAATGCCGGAGTTTAAAGCTTCGTTTCTGTAGATAAACTAAGGAGAGAAATTCGAAGTTTTCACCATTAAAATTCACAAATTACTCAACTATAAAAGACTTCCTTTTTCAATCATAATTACCATAAAATTTGCAATTGTTTCATCATCAAAGAACACACACTTATTTCAATCGATTTTTTTTAAAAAAAACTATTGTACACTGTAAGTTTTTACGAACAACACTTTTCGAGATTGCTAATCAAACACAAGTACGATATATCCATTTCTTAGCAACGTAATAAAAACACCGATTCACATTATGATGTTGCAAATAACAGGAAAGGGAAGTGGTCGCACGTTGTATGGTTATCTTAATCTTTCCTTGTTTTCTGATAAATTCAGTGGTGTCATGTAACCAACACAATTTTCGAAACACTGACGTCTTCTTCTTTCCTTATGAAAAAAAAAAAAAAAACACGTGATTTCACTCTAACTTGTCAAGGCAGTGAGATTTGAACCTCTGACTAGCGCAGTTACAAAAGCGAAAACTAGCCATTCCAACCAACACACACACGTTGAATACAAGTCTAACTAACAAATACACATGCACTTTTTGAGTTAACAACATATACAGCTGAAAGCAGCGCATAACACGCGCGCGGCTGGCTGGCTGGCTGTAGGTCGGGCAATGAGAGATCGTTGTGCGCCTGTCCAACGGGAGGGCGACAACGGGTTGTGTTGGCACTTCTCTCCGTTTGAATCGTGCTGTTAACACGCACACATAAACATACTCTCACGGTATGTACGGGAAAGAGAGAGAGATAGAGAGAGAGAGAGAGAGAGAGAAAGAAAGAGAAGAGAATCTGTGCTTCTATCTAAAATACCCAATCTTCTTTCTTCTTTTTTTCCCACCTTCGTTGAACGGATGATCGGATGCAAAAACACTCCACTATCCTATCTATCAATCTCTACTGATTCATTTCACCGCCTCCTTTTATGTTTCACCCCACCCCACCTCGGTTTGCACTTTTCGTTTGAGAACTACCGCCTGATTACAAAGCTTATGTTGAAGAGACGATACTTTCTGGATAACAAAACCATTGCTAAGACATACTTACCCCTTTTACTGTTGTTTTATCCGCAACAATTCAGTCGTTGAGCATAGTATTTTATTGTGTTTTTATTGAATCACCAATGAGAATCGAATGAATATAGCGGAATCACAACCCATAAAATAAACGTATAGTATAAATACTATGATTTTCTTTCAAATCAGGCCCATTTTTTAAAGTTGTGGGCAGTGGCGTAGCTAGAATGTAAAACTTGGAGAGGAGGCAGCCAGAACCAAGATTATGATAGGTACAGTGGCGGATCCAAGGGGGGGCTATAGGGGCTATAGCCCCCCCCCCTTGACGGTCAGGTATACACTGGATAAAATGGGATTCAATCCTGCTTTACACTGGATAAAAACGACAAACTATGGTTTAGCCCCTCCCTTGATCATATCCTGGATCCGCCCCTGGATAGGTATATCATGAATTTACTATAAACTTCCAAAAAATATATATAAATAATAGATTAAATTACTTTTGTTACTAAAAAACTAGGGGCCTAGGTTCCCAAGGCCCCGGCATAGATCCGCCACTGGATGTGGAAGCTGTTTGTTGAAATTTAGCACTGAGGCTATATGAGACATGAACCTACAGTTTTAGATTGAAATCGAACTGCTGTAATATATTCAAATTTCAAGTAGGTTTACTTGAGTTTCTTTTTTAAGCCAGATATGTAATTTTTCTTGAACCTTAAAAATGTTCTGGTAGCATTTTTTTTAAAAAAAGGAAAATGAACAAATGTTCTATTTTTGCATGCTTTTCTTTAACTTACAAGTGGTTTGATCGTGTCTTCAAATCTTGTAAGCCAACCTTAATTTAACTCATTTCATAGATCGTTATTTTTTATGTATTTAGACATATTCCGCCTTATGCAGACTCGTTTCGACGTATGATTATCGTCATACTAAACTACTGACTACTGCAGGAAACTTATGTTAGTCGAACTCTTTAGTATGGCACTAATCGCACTTCAAAACGACTCTGCATAAGGTCCATTATTATTATTATTATTGCTCTCTACTACTATATATCCTAGTCTATTATGCAACTAAAATGCTCTGAAGTTGGAGTGTACAGTATAACATTCAGGATATTCTCAAATTGTGAACGTACGATGCAAATGGATATAAAAGCAACAAAAAAAAATAATAAGCGCAAATAGATTAAATTAATGCTTTTATAACATTCACAGAAAAAGATTCTTTGGCTCAATTTGTTAACATAGTAATGGATAAGAGTTACTTTAATGGTATTGTGCTGCCAAAATGTCTTGAGCCGTGGCAAAAATGCAAAATAAAGCTCACACCCTCACACACCCACGCGTTGAGCCAATAAGGGTTCAGCTGTTGCTAAGCGAGAGAAAGGGAGTGGTAGAGCGTTCACCTCTGGTGCATGGGGTCCCTGGTTTGATCCCATCTCGCCCCTGAACTTTGTGGTTTACAAACACCGTGTGCGTGGGTTTCCTCGGGGTTCTCCCGTTTCCTTCCACTTTTTTCCATTCCACCATTTCGTTCATTTGTCATCATCACCGTCTCATTTAGCCTAGCCAGCACACGTACCCGTGGGACGTACCCGCAAGAGATAGCTACAGCAGCAATTTCCTGAACCGAGTTCGTTAACGGAATTCAATCTGATGACGCATTAACGGATAATAACGGAGGCTTTAACGGTGGTTACCTATAGCTAATACTGAAATATATGTATGCGAATTTTCTTTAAAATTCTGTTTTAGCAACAGATAGTTGGAGCAGTCACCTCAACCAAGTTGTTAATTTACTCAATACGTTCACATTGTAACGGGTATCGCCTATTTTAAAGGTGGTTATCTATACTCCATATCTCACACACGTAAGCAAATTCGTTATTTATTTATTTATTTATTTATTTTGCAATAGATGGCTAGAGCAATCATCAATACTGAGTTCATCAATACAGTCAACCCGTTAACATACTAACTTAAAACGGCTGTTTTAACGGGGCTATCTATTACCCATATCCTATACCTATAAGTGATTTTTTTTTTTCAATTTTGTTTTTGGGTTAAACGGCTAAAACAATTACTTCGACTGAGTTCGTAAATACAGTCAATCCTTTAACATATGAACGGATAACGGTGACTCTCTTTATCTCACATCCATACGTACACTCATGTCCAAAATGATTGTCGCATATCTATAACTGTCTTGTTGTAAGGATATAATTTGATCATGATTTTACAGGGTACTTTTAATACTGATACTATGTGTATAATCGGGAAATGTATATTTGTGGTAAATTTCATAGGAAAATAATTATAAATATGAAAATTAGAATGAGTAAAACAAAATGTTGCTAAATAGACAAGGAAGTTTTATTTTAGTTTTATTGTTCTTATATACTGGTCTTTTGACATGAAATTTGCCACATACATGTCTTTGCCGATTGTACACATACTAATATTATAAGAAATACCGGTCGAATTCCTTACCAAATTATATTGCTACAACAACATACATGAGTGTACATAACGAAATACTAACGTTACAGTCTTATTATAGAAGTCCCACTAGTGTGATCCTAATAACATAGTCAAGTTACAAATGGAAAGAAACAAAACAAAAAAAAGATCGAAGTTACCCATAGGAAATTGGTCATCCAAATTTCCTTACACTTTATATTTTGATGAGCTCCTCCGTGGCTAAGCGGTTAGCGTACGCGCCTTTGGCGTGGGAGGCCCGGGTTCGATTCCCGAAGGGAGCTCATGTGGTTCGGATTCCACGTTAATCAGTAGGTCCACGTCTCATATAGCCTCGCTGCTGAACGGGACGTTAAACTTAAACTCAACTCGATTTATATTTTGATATAAAAGAGCGAGATGATCGGTATTAATACAAATTTCTTACAATTTCTATTCCCATAAAATAAAACCATTCCAGTAAAGGGAATGGATGTAGTCCACACTTTCCATAATTTAGATATATTGACAGGTAATGAAGATAAATGAAAAACCATTTTGAAGGACATATTACCAAATGACAATATCTAAATTTCTTTCTGAAATTTAGAACAAACAAATTGTGACACGAATGTAGAAAGAAGTCCTAACGGACTGGTCACCTGGATGAAACTGCCTAAGCTGGATACTTTAGGAAGGAGGGGGGGGGGTAGAAGTAGTAATTATTATCCAGAATTCATTCCGGTTACAGACTTGGAATTTAGTATTAGAATGTTTTCTTTTAAATATTTAAACATGAAAATGAAATGAAACGAAATTTTTTAGTTTTACGTCCTACGGTTATGCCGGTTAGGCTAAAGGAGACGGTGATGATGAGAGATAAATAAAATGGTGGAATGAACAAAGTGGGAGGAAACGGGAGAACACCGAGAAAACCCACGTACACGGTGTTTGTCCACCACAAAGTTCACTTGGCGGGAGCAGGGTTTGAACCCGGGACCGCAAGCACCAGAGGTGAACGTTCTACCACTGAAGCACTGCGGCCCATATTTAAACAAGTGTTTCGACGGTTCTTTTTAAATACTTGACCTAGAGTGGAAGAAAAAAAAAAGTCCAGAAGGGAGTATCACTAAGACATCATACATATTCAATTTTCATGTGAGGCTTCGAGTTGAGAGGAATTCTACATAAAAGACGGGAAAGGAGAAATGCAAAATACTGCTTAAAAAAATCGAATTCAGAGAGATATGAGAATTATAGAACTATTAGTCTCATATCACATGCAGCAAAAATTTTGCTTTGAATACCAAACAGATGATTGTATGAAAGAACAAATGAAAAAGTTGAGCAGGAACAGTTCAGGTTCAGGAAAGGTAAGGGCATAAGAGATGCAATTAGATTATTAATGGTGACCGGTGAAAGGTTTATAAGAAAAAGGGAAAAAAGGTGTATGTTGTATTTATTGAGCTAGAAAAAGGTTTTTGACCGTGTGAATTGAAAATTGCTGTTGGAAATTCTAAAGAAGATTGGGTTGGAATAGAGAAATCGAAGACTCATAAGAAACTTATGCATGAAACCAACAAGTAAGTGTTAGAATAGGGGAGGAAATAACAGAGGAGAGTGAAATTGGAAAGATAGTTCAACAGGGATGTTGTCTCTTGACAACATTATTTAACTATCTAGAAGAGATAGTAAAAGGAGCCTACATAATCAAGGCGGCATTTTGATAGGAGATAGATTGATTAGGTGTATACGATTTGCTGATGATATGGCGCTTGTAGCGGAATCTGCAGAGAAAATCAATAAGATATTAGAAAACTTGAGAAAGAGCTGTCAAGAATATGGAGTGAAAATAAATGTTAGAAAGACAAAATCATGATGATTGGAACAAAGCGGTCGGTGTCAAATATAGAAATAGGAAGGGAGAAAATAGAACAGGTGATATGTTTTTAATACCTGGGTAGTATTAGTAGTAGTGATATGACACGTGAACGTGAAATAAAAGCAAAGATAGGAATAGCGAAAGAAGCCTTTAGGAGGAAGAAAAGTCTATTTTGGGGACTCTGAATAAAGAGTTGAGAAAAAAGACTCAAAAAATACTTCGTGTAGAGTATTGCAATATATGGCGAAGAAATATGGACATTACGCAAAAATGATTAAAAATAACTGAAAATTTTCGAAATGTGGGTGTAGAAAAGAATGGAAAGAATTAGTAGTGTCGAGCGGAAATCGAATGAGAGGGTGTTAGAAACGGTGGAAGAGAAAAGAATAATTTTAGATATTATTGAGAAAAGAAAGAGAAACATTGGAACATTGGATAAGGAACTATATTATGAGGGACGTGCTAGATGGTATGGTGGCAGGAAAGAGAGGGAGAGGGCGAAGGAGACTACAATTGATGGATGATATCAAAACAGAAAAATTGCACGTGAAGACGAAGAGGTTAGCTGAAGACCATGGAGCATGGAAGCTTTTCAGTTGCTGGAAGTGACCTGCCAATAATGGCAGAACTTCTATGATAATGATGATGATGACTATTAACTCAAACGCTCTAATTACACTACTACTAAATTCATATGGTATACTTATTAAGAAGACACCAAAAATATTTCGAACATAGAAAAATAGTTCTTTACCAATCGTCATTGAAACTCTTTTAAATTATACGCGATTGCCTGAAACGACATGTGATACACATCAAATTATATACGAGGTCAATTCCAGTATGGATATCTTTTTTTCTTTCTGTAGTTATTGCATTGGGAACTACGTAGCTCTGAGACTTATCGCAAATAAGTTAGTCAAAGGCAAATTGCTGCAAGCAAAGGGACTCAAGCGTGAATCTCATCAACGCTTAATACTCGAATCTCCATATTGAGTGGCCTTGTGATTCTATGTATCTCATCTTCTACAATATCCAATGGATACACTCTTCCCTCAAGCAAAAGTCTTATAGGATAATCACATTTTCAAACTTTCATTATTATTATTTGTCCTAAAATTCGTATTAGATATCGTAGTTATGCTGAGAAAAACAAGAGAGAATTTGCAAACATGTAAAACGAGTCAGACGACAGAAGCAATTTTGTAAATCAATATATTTCAGAGAGCTTCAAAATTGTCTTACGATAAATGATTTCATCTAGAATAGATCTTATTTTAATGGTCTTCGAAAAAGAATTTGAGATTTAGTGCGCTAGTGTGATGTAAAAATTTGAGATCTGAAAAATATAACTTCTTTTTTTTTATTTTTCAGTATGATGTGCTTATATTTAGTTATTTTTTAAAGAAAATATTTTTAAAATGTTATTTCTTTAAAAATAATGAAATTAAATTTCTAATTTAACTTAGGACAATTATACCCTTTAGGCTAAAGGACAGCGGATTATAGATTAGTGAAAGTGAATGCTGGTGGAATAATTCGTAGAATGAGAATGGAGGAAGAAACGGGAGATATCCTGGAGAAAATCCCTTGGACACGACGTTGACCATCACAAAATTAGGCTACGATCGAAGCAGGGACCCCTAGAACTAGAAGCGAGCCACCGTGGCCCCCAAAATGACAGGCGAATAAAATAATAGTGTACTGATATATGCGCCGTGTCATTATACCACCCTTTTGACTGCTTTAACGAACAGGTTGCATATCGCTTAGGATATAATTTTAAAAATTATGTGTTAAGAAGCTTGTGTTACTATCACCACATTTTTATATTCATAGATTTAAGTTTGACGTCTTCTTTTTTCAACACCGATGCCATATGAGACATTGACCCACAACTTAACGTAGGATCCGAACCGTATAAGCTCCCCCTGGGAATTCAACTTGAGTCTAACGAACCAAAGAGAACAAAAAATGAAAATGAAATGAAATCTCTAAGTTTCACGTCCGACGGTTATCGGCTAGGCTAAAGGAGACGGTGATGATGAGATTTAGGATTTAGATTTGTGGGCTTTCAGCACCTACGGCCATTTAGCCCTTCACATTTTGAGGGATGACGTCCCTCGGCGAGCACACAATCCGGGGAAAGGGAAGGAAGGAAGCGACCTGGGACCTATAAGTCCGCCACGAGATTTGCCTGGTGTGAATGCGGAAAACCCAGGAAAGCCTCATTCAGGGTGGCTGGCCTGAAAAAGCGTTTGACACTTTTCGACCGAGTGCCCCCACCGGGATTCGAATCCGGGACCGCTCGCACCGAAGGCGAGAGCGTTAGCGGCTACGCTACGGGTGATGATGAGAAATGAATAAAATGGTGGAATTAAGAAAGTAGGAGGAAACGGGAGAGAACCCAAAGAAAAACCCACGCTCAAGGTGTTCGACCACTGCGAAGCTCACTTGGCGCGAGGTGGGATCGAACCAAGAACCCCATACACCACAGTTGAGCGCTCTACAACTGAGCCACTGCCCCCTCCCCCCCCCAAAAAAAAGACTGCACTAACGATATTTCCACGAGCAGGCGAAAGATTATCATCGTCCTTGAAATTAGGCCAAACACAAGTTAAATCGAATAGAAACGTAATAATGGAGTAAATATAGAAATAGTTCCCTCTAAAAATAATAAACATAGTTATAAAATAGCTGACATAACGCCGATAGGAAATTACCGTACCAGAAGCATTACTATTTTTTTTTTTAAATGAAATATAGGTTAAAATAGAACTGAGCAACACACGATGACAGGTAAAGAACGGTGTGACGACGCAGTACGAGATTGTTTTTGTGTTTTGAGGATTCAATGAAGAATAATGAGTCCTAGTGAAACGAACAAAAAAAGAAAAAAAAAAGAGCAAGAAATCCCATTCAGTCTGATGTCTGGCTTCTAATACCTGCTGTTTCATTTGTGACAGTCATGTAAACACAGAGACACACTATATCGTCAGAATATATAGCTTCTAATAACACACAAAACAGAAAGGTAAAAAAAAAAAAAAAAAAGTTAAAAGCATAGGCTATCTCCTGCAGCTTACCCACAATCCGTACAAACATTTAGGTAGAAAGGTAGGTATAAATACACACACACGTCATTTAAGAGTTGAATATTGCGATCCAATATTCCTGCTACGTTAATCTCCCACTGGGAGTTTTGTGTGCAATCGCTTTTTTCTTCCCTTTCATTAAAAAAAAAGTTTTTCCTTGACTTTTTTTTTGTTTATCCCCTACTGCTTGCCTATTATACAAACGTTGTGGGACAATACTAATTAAACAGAGAAAAAAAAAACAATATAGGACGTCAATTTTAATATGACATGCTGAAATAGATTCTTTTTTGCACGGAAGAGATATTTTGAGGGTTTTTTTTAACCGAAGATTTTTAATTCAGTTCAAGTAGCAAGGAAGGTAACAAAAGAACAAAATTGAAAGTGCATAATGCAAAGAAATGGAACGGAAACGTCTTAATAATAATAATAATAATAATAATAATAATAATAATAATAATAATAATAATAATAATAATAATAATAATAATAATATCGGTACATCAACTATTTATCGATTTTAGCAAGGCTCACTACTCAGTTAGGAGAGAAGCATTGTACAACACTCTTACAGAATTTGGAATACCGGTAAAGCTAATTAGATTAATTAAGATATATTTAAATGAATCCCAAAGTAAAGTCCGGGTAGAAAAATTTTGTCCACAAGCTTTCTCATCGAGAATAACCTGAAACAAGAAGATGCGTTGTCGCCCTTATTATTTAACTTTGTTCTGGAATACGCTATAAGGAAAATCAAAGATAGCAAGGAGGGCCTAGAGTTGAATGGTGTTCACCAGGTTATGGCATATGCTGATGATGTAAATTTAATAGGGAATGATAGCAGAACGATAGAAAGAAATGCATAGGTCTTATTAAACGCTTGCAGGGACATGGGTTTAGAAGTAAATGCAGAGAAAACTAAATACATGGAAGTGACAAACATCTTGGCAATTGAAGGCGGCGCTCCAAGTTCCCTTTAAATGCTGCTAGCAAATGAGAGGCCAGCGGTATTGCCACGTTTATTTTGTGCACATCCACGTCTATCTCCTGTCGCTGTAGTTTGTCTGCTTACCCACAGCCACACTCCTTTGCCACTTGGCAACGTCGCGCCAGAGCTTGCGTTTTATTCGTTTAGCCGAAATGTCAGATGTTTGTGACAGGCTTAGTCGGGATCGTAATACGATAAATTATGGATACGTTAAAATATCGAATAATACTTTAAATAAAGTGGATACTTTCAAATATCTAGGATCAATATTAAAAAAAGAAAACAATATTCATAAAGAAATTAAATGTCAACTAAAATCAGGGAATTCGTGTTATTATTCAATTCAAAATCTCTTGTCGTCGCGAATTCTGTCGAGGAATTTGAAAATTAAAATATGTAAAACGATAATCATGCCTGTTGTTCAGTATGGTTGCGAAACATGGTCGCTTACTCGGAAGAAAGAACATAGATTGAAAGTATTTGAGAAGAAGAACCTGAAACGAATATTCGGACCCAAGAGGAACGGGAATGGGGAATGGCGGAAACAAGGAACTACATAATTTATACGGTTTACCCAACATTGTTAGGGTCATCAAGTCTAGGAGGCTCAGGTGGGCAGATCATGTAGCCAGAATGGAAGTAAGTAGGAACGCTTTCAAAATCTTAACTGGAAGACCAATCGGAAAACGATCATTAGGAAGACCTAGGCGCAGATGGGAGGACAATATGAAGATGGATCTCGCAGAGATAGAAATACAAAGTAGAAACTGGATCCAATTTGCTAAGGAAGAAGTTAGTGGCATTTGTGAACGCGGCATTGAATCTCCAGGTTCCATTGGTCATAGAGTTAGTTACAAACTCTACTAATTAGTAAAAAGAATCACTCGCAGTTTCAATTTTATGCGATAGATGGGGCGAGTGGATGATGTTTGGTGCATCTAACGAAGCGATGTGTAACTCTAACATTGTACAATACTTTTTCTAATAGTAAAAAAAAGAAAGAAAGAAAGAAAAAATGGATATGTTATTATTTTGAAAAATAAGAAAACATATAGCCATAGTTCTCCTCTCGTTTCAAAATTTGAAATTATCTTATCTTATACGGTATACTAACGAACATTGATAAGGAATCGGAGTGATATGTAACTTTAAAAAATCGAACCTTTCGCCTCTACCATTACAAAATAGCGTGAAGTACCTTGGTGTCACTTTCGACAAACATCTCTCTTGGGACGCCCACCTCTCCACTTTACAAGCTAATATCCATCGTCGGATCAACTTGTTACGGTGTCCGAAAGGTCTATATATAAAGATTTTGTTCGTCCTGCTATTACTCATGGACATGTCGCTTGGTTATTGGCTCAACAGAAATTTTATGATAAACTAAAAGTCCTGTAACGCCATGTTTAACGCATTGTTCATTCCTTACCACCATGGACGCCAATAGAAGAGGTCTTACAGCCGCACATCTATACCAACACTCTTACCACATCTGTACAGCCAGAGCTGGATTTAGGTTTGGTGGGGCCCTTTATGTGTCCAGGTGAACGTAGGACCCTATATATCTACAGAAATGAAGAAACTAGTGATATTTTAGGAAGCAGGCGGCAGAAGGGCCCCATTACTTACATCATAGGGCCTACACAAACGAAGCACTGTTGCTATATGTAGATTTTACTTTATTTATTGTTTTTCTTATATTTTTTCCTTTACATTTTGGGGCCACCAAGAGTGTGGGGCCCTAAGCTATAGCTTGTTTAGCTTATACGTAAATCCGGCACTGTGTACAGCCTTCACTCTCGTTACACTAATCGCAGTATAACAAACGCTCACCCGATTATCCATGAGACTCTAGCTCTACCACGTTACGCATATTCACCGTTAGATTACCTTCTTCTTACTATCCATGAACATGATCAGTCCACTGCTGACTATAACTCCTGTCGTTGTATATATTGTTACCATTCATTCGTCCATTGCACATAATTTCATGAATGCACTCCTTTGTTTTCTAACTAACAGGGTGCCAAGTGTTTAAACTCACTCTGAGTAGTCCCAGAACAGAAGGTTAACACTCTAATCGCAACTAACATCATTGTGTTCTGTTATCTACACTTCATTTCATCATATAAATTACATAACATGCTCAGGCCACCTTCTTGTAACCAGATAAATATATCAATGCCTAACGAAATAAATATAGCAATACATTAATGTAAATCTTCATACCCATCTTCCAATGATAGTACTAATAAATGAATGCTCATGGCTCTAGAGAAGGCGTTACCTTCTACGGCCTGCAGCATCTTCGGATGAGAATGAAATTGCACATTTTTTTTTAAAAAAAATAAAAATGTAACTTTTTAATTAGTGCTAATCAGGCCCGTAGCCAGCACAAAAATGTAGGGTGGGGGGTGGCGGCTGAAGTTAGGGGGGCCCGATCCAACCATATTATAGTTCATTTGCAAGCCTACCGTGAAAATTTTAGGGGGCAGCAAAAATTTAGGGGGGGGCCGTCCCCCGAAACCCCGCTGGATACGGGCCTGATGCTAATTAATCAACAATTATCCACGTATAGCATTTTAATTTCTCATTATAGAATTCTACCAAAATTACTTCCAAGAGCAAGTAGCAGTACATACGAGATAGGAAACATTTAGAAAACGAAAAGAGAATTTTCCGAGATATGACGAGAAAAACTTTACGAGATTTACAGAAATTTTACGACACGAGAGTAGGAAACTTTATTTCTCGTCTCGTGGACATGGGGGTCCATGGCAGCTCAGTGGTAGAAGGCTTATCTGTGGTGCCTAGGGTTCCTGGTTCGATCCCCGGCTAAGCAACTTTGTTATGGACAACACCGTGTCCGCGGGTTTTTTCCGGAATACTCCCGTTTCTCCAACATTCTCATTTCACGAATTCTTCCATTATCATTCACTGGCCTTAATCATTGTCTCCCTTAATCTAACAGGCATAATCGTGAAGCATTAAACTGAAATATTTCTTTTCATTTTTTGTACCGTTGGCAACGGTTCTAGCAAATGATAGTTAGGTACAGGCCCGTATCCAGGGGGGGTCTAGGAGGGGTCGGGCCACCCCCTAAATTTTTGCTGGTCTCCCTAAAATTTTTTACGGTAGGCTTTCAAATGTACTATAATATGGTGATGAACTATAATATGGTTGGATCGTCCCCCCCCTAACTTCAGCCGGACCCCCCTACATTTTTGGGCTGGCTATGGGCCTGGTTAAGTACCTAAAAATTTAATAGAAACACATCATGGTGCAAAGGAGGCAGAACCTACGAGTTTCTGAAACTTAGTTAGATTCTTAAATCCTCTCTCCTCCAAACATGCTCCACGACAAACAGTAAAAGTATTAAATCGATATAAAAGACTGAAATCGATACAGGGGGGGGGGGATATAGAAATTAGCTACTAAACTTACACAGGAGAACAATACAAAAGCAAAAGTACTTGAAAGTTGAAATAGAACAAGAAATAAGAAACAAAATTAAAACAAAAAAAAAAAAAAAACAAAAAAACAAAAAAAAAAAAGAAAAGAAAAAAAAAGCCGATGGTTCGTAGCAACTTGCGTCGAGTTCTAAACGATATAAATCCCCATGGATTCTGCAAGCGATAAAACAAAAAGAGAATTGAAGTTCTGTAATTGAATGATTTTAAAGTGGCTTGTTACAATTCGAGAAATATATTTTTTTTTCAGTTTACTAAGTAGAAAAAAAATCGTTACGTGGAAAAAAAAAAACTGAAATATTTTATGCATGTGCATTGCATTCCGAAATCAATTTGCCGAAATCGAAAAAGCTTTAAAGAAAAAAAAAAAAAGAACACAAATATTCGAGTAATCACAACACATTAGGATTAACATTTTGAATTCGTTTTGACATCCATATAATGTCCGTGACAGCTGGTTTGAAGATGAAATGGATCTCTAATACATGTGTTTTCAAGTACGTTAAAGCGAGGATGCAGATCATTGTCCAAATTCCGAATACTTTTTACAAATACTAGCTGAACCTGTGCTATTTACACAGTGCATACTTCTAATATGAGCGCGAATCTCCTTCACATTTCCCACTATATCTGTGCAAGTCCCTTTACGAACACAAGTAAAGGACAGGAAGACTCTCAAAGGAAGTGAACTGCTAAAGACAAACATATCAATGTAGCATTTTTAATATATAGGATGTTGGGGTGAGTTTATGGCAAACTTGGATAAGTGATAGATGGTACCAAACACAAATATTTGTTTCTTATAATTCCATATCTGAGTACGCCTTATTATGGATCCACAAGCCTTGGAAGTTGGGGCTTGCAATAGAAATGAAATCTTTGAGTTTTACGTCCCACGCTTATGCCGGTTAGGCTAAAGGAGACGGTGATGATGAGTAATGAATGAAACGGTGGAATGAAGAAAGTGGGAGGAAACGGGAGAACCCCGAGAAAACCCACGCACACGGTGTTTGTCCACCACAAAGTTCACTTGGCGGGAGCTGGGATCGAACCCGGGACCCCAAGCACCAGAGGTGAACGCTCTGCCACTGAGTCACCGCGGCCCCTGGGGCTTGCAATAGGTTTTGTCATTTAGATTAAAGCAAAGCGCCTGAAATGTCCATCAACCTGCAATACTTAGCTCCTCTACTGGTTGCGTTTCACAAGGGTATCAACCTTACCGTCCTAGTGGCAATATTAAACTAATATTTTTCTAAGGTAAAAACGACGACTAAAATGTGGAATAGAAAAATAAAGACAACTTTTTTGAAAATTTGAATGAGAGCTGGCTAATCTACGCAAAATTTGGAATCGACCAGAGAAAACGGCAAATTTCTAGCACTTGTGGTTTTCGAAATTTCATTGTCGAAAGGATTGGCCACAAACATATAAACCTTGCAATTTAATATATAGAGTAGTTGAACCTGTGCACTCTACACAGTACATCGTTCACATATGAGCATGAATCTCCTTGTTATTCCTTACAAGATCTGTACGTGTCTCTTTACAGACACAAGTGAAAGACGTTTTGATAAAAATCCAACAACCTTGAGGGGTTGGTGTTGGAATGTATAACTCGTAGGATATGATGCTTTACTTTTTTAAAAAATTTTTCTTTTCCAGTATACCCCTAAAAAAATGTAATAAAGAAATAACGGCTACGTTTTTTTAAAAAATATATTCAGTTAGAACTGGACAAATCTACACAAAATTTGGAATCGATCAACGAAAACGGAAAATTCTGCTATTCTGATGTAACTGACACAAAATAACAATTTTATATTTTACGGTATCGCGATTACGGTATTACGGTACGGTATTGCGATTTTTTTTTAATTGGATGTCACTAGTGTGACCGAAGCTGGGAGGCAAGAGGAAAGAGTTGTCCCTTCTCATTACTTTGAGGGGCAAAACCCTCACTTTTCTCATCTAGAAGACAAAGTTAAATTCTCCCGAGGAGACCACGCAGATAACAACGCATTCTAGTAGAATATCATATTACAGAAAGATAGAATATCTCCTGAGACATATTTTACTAATTTAAGAAATGTGATTAATTTAAAAAAAAAAAAAAGAGAACGAACCTTTTTAATGTTATTTATGATCTTTAAGGTAAACGGAGACGGATAATTAATTAATTAAAGCGAATTATAATGAAAGAATTGGCGGAATGAAAACATGTGAGGAAACTGGAGAACCTTGGCAAAACCAACGGGCATGATGTTATTCACCACACTTTCAAATTATCTAGAATAGAATCAGGAACCACACAGCAGAAGTTAGTACTCTATCACTGAACTATTGTGAACACTGAAACAATTCTGAATGTAAACCAAATAAAAGTAGAGAATCGAATAATGTAGATCAGTGTTTTTCAAACTGTGGTCCGCGAACAACAAGTGGTCTTACTCAGTTGAAAATCTTTTGTCGATCGCGAATTCTGTCGAGGAGTGTGAAACTTAAAATATATGAAAAGATAATTACGCCTATTGTTCAGAATGGTTGCGAAACGATGTCGCTTACTCTGACGGACGAACGCAGATTGGAAGTGCTTGAGAATAATCCTGAGATGAATATTCAAACTTAAAAGGAACGGGAATTGGGAGTAGCGGAAATATCATAATGAGGAACTGAGTAATTTATACGGTTTACCAAACATTGTTAGGGTCATCAAGTCTAGGAGGCTCAGGTGAGCAAGTCATGTAGCCAGAATGGAAGAAAAAAGGAACCTTTCCTAAGTTTGAACTTGAAGTCCAGTCGGAAAACGACCATTAGGAAGACCTATGCATATATAGAACGATAATATTAAGATGGATCTCGCAGAAATAAGAATACAAAGTAGAAACTGGATCCAGAAGGAAACTGGATCCACTGTTTGCTAAGGACAGAAGTCAATGGAGAGCTTTTGTGAACGCGTCATTGAATCTCCGGGTTCCATAGACCATAGAGTTAGATAGTTCCTGCTAGACCGAAGACATAAAAATAAAATTTATATCACAAGAATAAAATTAGTATCATACACTGCAGCTGACAATCTCAATCTGTTATAAAATCATGTTAAAAGATATTTTACAATTTAGTAATTTTAATAATGTGCAAATTATAATAATAATAGCTAACATAGACGTTACTATAAAATATTTTTGATAGTTCTTTTTCATTATTAAAAAGGGAACTAATACGTACTCCCTTCTTTTAACATCATTATAAAATTAAGGAATGAAACTACGTGGTGTGTTCAGAAAGTAAGTTTCCGTAGGGCGCTAAATACAAAGAAGAAACAGTAACCTTGAAGTATCTATTGCTATAGATACAGCACAGGTGATGCTACTTTTCTACATATTCACTATCGGTATTCAAACACTTCTCATTCCGTGGGATCAAGTCAGCCGCTCTAGAGAGGAACCAATATCAGTTGTTTCGGCAGCCAACTGGAACACAATTTCATAAGCTCAGAAATGACGTGGCAATTTTGTGCAACAGTTATAGGAGGCTGTACGGGAATTGGCTGCTGAGCTCAGTTGTTTTCGTGACGATTCTCGAGAATGTGCTGCTGTCTGCGTTCACGTGCAACAGTGATCGGGAAGTGTGTGAGAACTGACTGCTGAGCTCAGTGTGTTATCATGACGGTTGTTCAAAATGTGTTGTCGCACCGCGTTTACGTACAGCAGTTATCGGGAAGTCTGTGTGAACTGACTACTGAGCTCAGTTGTTTTCGTGACGATTCTCGAGAATGTGCTGCTGTCTGTGTTCACGTGCAACAGTGATCGGGAAGTGTGTGAGAACTGACTGCTGAGCTCAGTGTGTTATCATGACGGTTGTTCAAAATGTGCTGTCGCACCGCGTTTACGTACAACAGTTATCGGGAAGTCTGTGTGAACTGACTACTTTATCGTAACGGTTCTCCAGAATCTGATACCGAAACACGCTCACAAGGCTTTCTTTCATGAGAGATGACCACCCACTTCATAACTGACGGGGCTTTAAGATTCGCCTAATACCTAGTAGGTATGTAACTGTTAATTTAATATTCTTATTAGGCGAAAGTTTTTATTTGAAAAGAAAACTTGATTTAGCTCGTGTATGTTGGTAGCCCTGCACACGGTCGTCTCTGGTGGGGACATGAGCCTTACAGTACAAATACTTTGTGTAGACGATGCCTTACGCATACGCTGAATATGCTTCCATAGAAAAAAACAAATACCATATTGGTAGTCACATGAGACACACGTCTCATTTCCTGCAATCATTTTTGAAGATAGACTATTTTCATTACATAGAATATCTGAAAATACAAGGTAATATTTTCAGAAGGAAAACAATGTTATTAAAATATATAATATACTGGCATTTACTGAGTCACTGAATTGTTCATAAATGGAATGCTGCTGCACTCGCTAGGATCCAAGGAAGAAATCAAACAGCTCAGAATCCAGAAAACTTATGAAAATTGAAGTGGCTCAATTTTGGAGTAGGCGTATAAGATATACTTTTTTCCTGCATTTTTTTGGGCCTATTTTCATAGAAGAGAAAATACGTATTATACACTGGCAAATACGGTATATATGAAGAAGGAATTACCTTATGTCTCTTGTAAACTAATATATGTTGCATTATGTGTCTACACAAAGATTTATAACGTTTAAAGGATTTACAAAATCTTTAATATCAAACCTTATGCTTGTTCTTCTTGAGGGAGATGACATTATCATCGGTAAAACATATCAATTTTTATGTAAGACTTAACAACAGATTATAGCATCCCTTTGATCTTTCCCTCCCGTGTCTATTTACTTATTCTATGCCAGGGTTTCTCAACCAGAGGGTCGCGAAAGGGTTTCATTCGAGTCGCGAAGACAAGCGCAAGAGATAAATATGATTAGAATCTAATACCGGAAAATATTTTAAAATATTATTTTGAATTTTATTCTGACAGGCATATTTTTATTTTTATTCATACTGTTAAAAGCAACAACAAATAGGTCTACTAAACATTTTCAACCGGTGCAGAGTTGTTTAAAAATCATTTTAAGTGAAAGAGGTACGATATGAAACTAATGAGAACTGCATATTGAAATACCTGAAAAACACAAAGGCGACAAACTCTGCTTATTGAAATACAATTAAAATTGAAAGCTAATGAGATACCTGAACATGGTGTGATTTCACTAGCGCAGCAATGTTCGCTTCAATCTTCGTGACGCACATTATCAAGTCATATAAAATGCTCAATAACTTTTTAAACAACTGTCCAAGTATTTTTTAAAAACCAAAATTAGAAATCACTTTATTTTTTTATCATATGACCCAAAATTAAGGGAGTTATGAAATTTCAAAATTTTCGAACGACATCCATTTTGAAACCGTATGATGGATCGGATTCGATATTTGTAATATGAAGGAACTGACTAAATTTGGTTTTAATCCATTCTCTTTTAAGTAAGTTACTGTATCCACTATATAGAAGAAATTGATTCTACTATTATAGAAATAGATGGATATTGTGAGATCTCCGCAATAGGTATGTTAAAAATCTCACACAAGTTTATTACAAAACAGAAATTATAAGGGGATCGCTAGCAAGAGGATGTGATAAAATTGGGGTCGTGATAGAAATTAGGTTGAGAACCATTTGTCTATACAATATAAGCACTTGCAATAGCTCCATCGACTATTTTATCTCATATTTAGGTACTAACTAATGTCAATTACCTACTTCATTGGGTTAAAATAAGAAAACTGAGTAATATGTTTCGTTAGTCAGTTACTTTTTACTAGTACTGAAGCGCTCTTTGATATCACTCATTTTCGATCATTTTTATATATCTACCCACCCCATCCCCCTCCTCCAAGTTGCGGGGCTAAATTTGGATTTAAACGGCATCGGAAGTGTCACTGTTCATCTCAGAGACCCCGAAAACAATAGATTCGACACTAATATCGGTCATTTTCGATCCTTTATATATATATATATATATATATATATATATATATATATATATATATATATATATATATATATATATATATAACTCTATGGCCTATGGAACCCGCAGGTTCAGTGCCGCGTTCACAAAAGCTCTCCACTGACTTCTATCCTTAGCTAATTGCATCCAGTTTCTACTTTGTATTCCTATCTCTGCGAGATCCATCTTAATATTATCCTCCCATCTGCGCCTAGGTCTTCCTAATGGTCGTTTTCCTATGGGTCTTCCAGTCAAGGCTTTGAAAGCGTTTCTACTTTCTTCCATTCTAGCTACATGACCTGCCCACCTAAGCCTCCTAGACTTGACGACCCTAACAATGTTGGGTAAACCGTATAAACTATGTAGTTCCTCATTATATATAAACTCCTCCCCCTCCCCAAACCATCCCAGGCTTTAACCTCATTTATGTTGGAAATTTGATCGAAATCGGTCGGATGGTGTAAGAGTTATGAAGTCTGAAACATAGTTACCTTCATTTGTATATAGATAGAAAATTTATGTAATTTTATCGAAAAAAAATAACTTCAAAATACAAGCAATTGTAGATAGAGAAAATGTATAGTTTTATGAGAGACATATGCTCAAAAAGTTTTAGAAGAGTGGTAAATTTGTTTTCAAGACTGACAAGAATAGTATAATCTATAGAACCTTCTACCTAATAAAAGTAATCCTCACTTGAAAACAAATATACTATAATAGCAAGTTTGCAAAATGTTATTATAGTATATTTTATGAGAAACTGAAGAAAACCTTAAAAAAATGTTATAATTTACATTAAAACTAACTGACAGCATAGCCTGTGGAGCCCAAAGGTTCAATGCCGCGTTCACAGAAGCTCTCCGTTGACTTCTACCCTTAGCCAACTGGATCCAGTTTCTACTTTGGATTCCTGTTTCTGCGAGAGTCATCTTAATATTGTCATCCCATCTGTGCCTAGGTCTTCCTAATGTTCGTTTTTCGTTTGGACTTCCAGTTAATACTTTGAAAGCGTTTCTACTTTTTTCTATCTTGACTATATGATCTACCCACCTGAGCCACCTAGATTTGATGACTCTAACAATGTATGTCAACGATATAAATTATGTAGTTCCTCGTTATGAATTTTCCACCATACCCCATTCCCGTTCCTCTTGGGTTCGAATATTCGTCTCAGGATCTTGTTTCCAAATACTTTAAATCTATGCTCTTCCCTCAAAATAAGCAACAATGTTTCGCAACCACACATAACAACAGGTATGATTATCATACTATTTTAAGCTTCGCGACAACAACAGATTTTGAACAGGATAATAACACGAATTTCCTCCTTCTAATCGACATTAATTTCTTTGTGAATATTGTTTTCGCCTGTTAATCCGATCCGAGATATTTGAAAGTATCCTCTTTATCAAAAGTATTATTTGATATCCGTATCCATAATTTCCTTTCGTCTGTTGAAATGCATCCATAATTTGCCGTATATACGATCGCGACGAACTTCCATTACTTTAGGATTCATTTAAAGATATCTTAACTAATCTAATTGACTTTTTTTGGTATTCCAAATTCTTTAAGAATGTTGTACAATGTTTCTTTCCTAACCAAGTCGCAAACCTTTCTAAATTCAATAAATAATTGAAGTATCGGGGTATTTTGTATTCTCACTTCTTTTGCGAATGGTAAATCTCTAGTCGGTGGTAGATCGATTTCGTCTAAATCCACACTGATAATCTCCAATGACTTGACCTGCGTATGGAGCCAATCTTGCTAATAGAATGTTTGAGAGAATTTTATTTGAGATTGACAGAAGAGAAATGCCTCGATAATTATTACACTTAGTTTTGTTACCTTTCTTGTAAATTGGAACTATGATTCTTTCCACTCTCGTGGCAATTCCTCCTTGTTCCAGATAGGCCCGTAGCCAGCCCAAAAATTTAGGGGGGGCCCGACTCAATCATATTATACTTCATCACCATATTATAGTTCATTTGCAAGCCTACCGTAAAATTTTATGGGGGCCAGCCAAAGTTTAGGGGGGCCCGGCCCCCTTGCCCCCCCCCCCCCCCCCGTGGATACGGGCCTGGTTCCAGATAAGGAGAATGAGTTTGTGTATCTTGTTCCACAATTTTTCGCCTCCAGCTAAAATTAACTCATACGTAATTTCGTCTAGTCCCGGAGATTTGTGTTTCTTTAATTTCTTTAATGAATAAAAGATTTTCTTAAAAAAAAATAGTGTTATAATTTACATTAAAAGTTACTAAAGAAAGTGTAAAAATAATATTGATTCATATTTAACTTATGTCTGTCGTGCATTAAATGCTTTTTAAAACAAAACTGAAGTATTCAAAAATATCGTATTTATAGCTGAAAAATTCTACAGCACAACTTTAATCTTTCATGACTAAGAAAATATTTTATGTTCCTGTAACCTAACATAATTATCTTGGTACCATTAGTAGATGTACCCCACTTGGGACGGCTGAGTCAGCGAAATTTGATCCTGTTTTCCTAGAATTCGGTGGCAAGTTTCGACAAGCCTTTAGTTGCTATGGTCATAGCCTTTTACGGGTAGTACAGAAGCGCGTGGGAAAATTTTGGTTTATTTGACCCCCCGTCACCCCCTACTCCTCTTGGAAAGCCAAAGAGCATAAGCGATTAAGCCCCTTTGGTCCTATTCCCACGAGATGTCTGGAGAATATGAACTGAAAGCATGATATTCAAATGATCGAAGCTTCTCAGGAGATTGTATGAAATTGGTCTTAGTTGATAAGGTAAATATTATATGTCATGATTTTTTAAAAGCGTGAGATGAGACACATTATATGAGTCTCAGAACGAAACACATACCCATGCAAAATCGTGTTGCTTAGCCCCCCATGGCCCTATTCCCACAAAGTGTCTGTAGAAGACGTGATATTCAAATGATCAAAACTTCTCACGAAATTGACTTAGTTGCTAAGGTAAATATTGTATTTCAGAAATTTTTTTTTAAAGACATGAGAAAAGAAACCATATATGAGTCCCATAACGAAACACATACCTATACACTTCTCCCCAGACCTCCTGCGAATGGATTCTAATAACGCTAGCTTCTCATAGCATATCATATTGTAGAATGTGAAATGTGTTATATGAATATTCACATGATGTCTGTTATGACAAGTAATTAAAATCACTTATGTAGAGAAATTAAAGATCAGATTATGCCAAATGAATTTGCTGCTAAGTCGTGACGAGAAATTGCAATATAATATATTCCCATAGCAGAAAAAACTACGTTAACGAAATTTAGAATTGAAATACAGCCCCATATAGATACCTGTGTAAACAAAATGAAACATGACTTTCTCAAGTCTTGATGTGAAAGATATTATCTTATGCATTGAAATCGTAACGAGATATGTTTTCGATTATGGTAGGCATGATCGAACTTGTTGAAACATGTTTCTCTAAGACAAACACGTGTGTGTGTGTGTGTGTGTGTGTGTGTGTGTGTGTGTGTGTGTGTGTGTGTGTGTGTGTGTGTGTGTGTGTGTGTGTATGTGTATACAGAGAACATTTGTGATTCAGAGTTAGAAGAGTAAAGTGTGTGTCGATCCTCTTCCACGTAAAAACTTTCACTTCATATTTGTAATAGTGAGTGAGTGTGTGTGTGTGTGTCTTTGTACGTGGTTGATCCGTTGGATGCCTAAAGCTGAGAATAAGTGTTATCATCAGACTTATTAAAATAGGTAAGTAAAAAAAATATATTATTAAAAATATTACGGTCTATGATTATTCCTGAAAGAATAAAACAATATGTTAGGTTTTCATTTAAGATAAGATGAAATTCTTGAATGTTTTCTGTCGCACATTGCAATTAGATAGCAGTTGACGACATATATGTGAATGTCTGTTTTGTTAGTCTCTTTCTTCCTCTGTTTTGTTAGTACATTGAACTACATCTTAAAATGGTTTAGTTTCAAGAGCAACAGATAAGATGCCACTGTCAAATGTTTTGATGATACGTACTACAACGAGATAACAAGACTGCCCTAGTTAAAAACACATAAGCGAACTTCTATGATGCTTCTAAGAAAATGATAAGATGGAATTCTTGAATGTTTTCTGGCTCGCATTGCAATTGACGCAAGAAGTGTCTGTAGACTTGGTATTTTAATTTTGATAATATGATGTATACGTCTGTCTTTCTGTTTGTAAATGAAATCTTTTAAACAATGAAGAGATTTACGTCCAACAATAAAGTCAACAAGGTCTGTCTGTCTTTTTATGTCGGCTATGCTAATGGAGGCGATGGTGATGAGTTGAGTTGATTTTAGTTCAGCGTCCCTTTCAACAGCAAGGCTATATGAGACGTGGACCTACTGATTATCGTGGAATCTGAACCACTAAGTTTTACGTCTTACAGTTATGTCGGCTATGCTAATGCAGGCGGTGATGATGAGTTGTTGAGTTGAGTTGATTTTAGTTTAGCGTCCCTTTCAGCAGCGAGGCTATATGAGACGTGGACCTACTGATTAACGTGGAATCCGAATCACATGAGCTCCCGCCGGGACGGTGGTGATGAGAATTGAATGAATGAAATGTTGCATTAAATTCACGTACAAGGTGTTTGTCCACCGAGTTTTACGTCCTACGGTTACGTCTACTAGGCTAATGAAGGAGAGGTGATAATGAAAAAATGAATGAAATGATGTAATGAAGAAAGTGGAAGGAAACTGGTGAACTCCGAAGGGAAATCCACGCATATGATGTTTGTCCACCACAAAGTTCATAGGGCACGAACTGGGATCGAATCAGAGACCTAAGCACTTGAGGTGAACGCTCTACCACTGAGCCACCGTGCCCTCTGGAACGTAAAAATGAAATGATAAGGACGGTTTTCCGGGGACAGTCAATAGCATCTTTTCGTTAAGTTGTAAAGGAAGCAGGGAATTTGTGGTCGCTAAAATTAATGACAAGTATATAGAAAAAAAAAGACGTGATTTGAACACGGGACCTCATGCATCAGAGGTGAACACTCTACCACTGAGGCACTGAAGTTAATTTCATAATTTTCTAATGTTAATAAGAGTGAAATCTAACGTTAAATACACATACACAAGTCAACGAACTGAGAGAGAGTTTCTGTATCTGCATTGTCTACTTGCAAAGAGCAGAAAAATAAGATAACAGAACATGTTTTGTATTTCAATGTTGTTCTTCAGCTGTCGCGTCAACATTATCTTAGGTCATGGTTTCAGACAACACGAAGCGAAGATATGTATGTGTGTGTGTGTTTTAGGTAATATTAAAACAGTGTTTGAGATCTAAAACTTGACAAAATTAGTGTTGCTTATACATCTCGGATGTCGTTACTCATGTACACATGATGTTGATTGATTTTTGAGTTTAACGTTCCGTTCAGCAGCGAGGCTATATGCATCACAAAGTTCACACGACGAAAGTTAGGATTGAACCAGAGACCCCAATCACAGAAGGTGAACGCTTTACCACTGATCCACAGAACCCCACGATTTCATCATGGGGCACAAATCTTCAAGTTAAAACAATTGACTATTCTCAAATAAGAGAACATTTCTTCATTTCTTTAAGTGGATCTAGGAAGTTGAACTTTATACAGTTTTCTCCATATTATAGTCTAAGCTGTATGTGATATTACTTTAAAAGGACGAAAGTAGTTAAAATATTCCCTATTATTATCATCAATTTCTTCTAAAATGCTCAGAATCCCGTCATAGAATTCGTATACTAGCTATGTACACAGGCGTGCATTAAGAAATTTTTTGTTGGGAGAGGTCCAAGCTTTGGGCGACGGGGCTCAAACACTACAAGCCTCTGTGTAGTATTGAACGCGTATTATTTTGCACTCGAAAAGACAATAAGTACTTGTAAAATACTTTAATCTATATTGTCATAGCGTCCCTTTCAGCAGCGAGGCTATATGAGACGTGGACACTAAATCAACAAGGTCCCCTATCGCATCACAAGTGAACGCTTTACCATAGATTCACAGAGTCCCCTAGTACTTGTAAAAATACTTTCATCTATATTGTCATAGCGTCCCTTTTAGCAGCGAGGCTATATGAGACGTGAACACTAAATCACCAAGGTCCCCTATCGCATCACAAGTGAACGCTTTACCATTGATTCACCGAGTCCCCTTAGATCAAAGTACAGTACTCATGTAATAATATTATCTAACATAAAGTTCAGTTGTCGAGGGGCTCCCTGTGGGGTAATATTCATACACGTAAAATATTTTAAAATAAACAATATTAGTACCGATTCCATAGTTTTCGAAGGTGCTGTATTCAATAAAGACACTTTGAAAATAGTAACATGACATCTAAGGGGTAAAAAAGTGGTGAGCTCACGGGGTCTCCCTAGGGGGTAATATTCATACACATAAAATATTTTAAAATAAACAATATTAGTACCGATTCCATAGTTTTCGAAGGTGTTGTATTCAATAAAGACACTTTGAAAATAGTAACATGACATCTAAGGGGTAAAAAAGTGGTGAGCTCACGGGGGTGATATTCATACACGTAAAATAATTTAAAATAAACAGTATTAGTAACGATTCCATAGTTTTCGAAGGTGTTGTATTCAATAAAGACACTTTGAAATCAGTAACGTGACATCTAAGGGGTAAAAAGTGTTGAGCTCCCGGGGGTGATATTCATACACGTAAAATAAACAACATTAGTATCGATTCTATAGTTTTCGAAGGTGTTGTATTCAATAAAGTCACTTTGAAATCAGTAACATAACATCTAAGGGGTAAAAAGTTGTGGGCTCCCAGGGGGTGGTATTCTTACACGTAAAAAGGGGAGCATATGAATAAGACAAGTAAGACACATGTAGAAACGGTTTTCCGGGGAAAGTCAATAGCATCTTTTCGTTAAGTTGTAAAGAAGATAGCATTGAATTTGTGGTCGCTAAATTAATGACAGTATAAAAGAAAGACATGTAGAGAGGAGGAGGAGGAAATATGGATTTCGCGTTCACTAAAATTAACGATAAAATTCTAAAACAGAATAAGTATAAAAGGACGTGTAATCTACATATCTTCATTAGTTAATACATTTGAAAGAGATTGTGAGCATACATTTGTTTCACTCCTCATTCCGTGGAATAGGAAGAAAAGTTAAAAATATTTAAAAGGTATGATGAGAGATTATTTCATTGCCATCATAAAGTTCTGTCTTATATAGTATATATTTATATATCTAATATATATTGATTTATAAGTAACAAAATTCATTTCTTTTTTATTTTAGGTTGCATACAAATAAAGATAAGTGTAATCCTTTTCCCTATTCCCGTTGATATTATTATTATTATTCCTTTTTAATTACTTATATATATCACATTTTACTTACTCGTATATTCTTTTAACGCTTATATACCCTTTCAAAATATTTATATACATATATATATTCCATTTAAATAAGATTTATATATCCTATTATATATCATATTCATATACTATTACATATACCATTTACATATATTGCATTACGTATATATATACATCTGAGGAAGAAAAATGGCAAAAGAGAGTACGCAAGATTTACTGAAGGAGATTACGGTCTTCATTAATGACATTGAAGAAGAAGAAGAAGAAGAGGTAGTGGGCGTAAATAACGAAACGCAAGTTCTTTTAAGTGAAATAAATGCCATAATCGGGATAGAAGAAGAAGAAGAAGAAGAAGAAATGCAAGAAGAAGAAGAAGAAGACGCAAAAGAAGAAATGGAAATAGATCATCATGAAAAAATGCAAGAAGAAGAAGCCGGAGAAGAACAAATGAAAATAGAAGAAAGAATAGAAGAAGCAGCAACAGAAGAAGAAGAAGAAAGAGAAACTATTGAAATTCAAATTCCAGTAGAAAAAGAAGAAGAATATGATGAAGAAGAACTATTACAAATATTGAACAGTGCTAGCAATAGAACGATAACAGAAGAATCATCAGGCCGTATTAAAGAAATTATAAAGTGGTTACAAGAAGGAACAGAAGAAGACGTCGAAGAAAGGAGAAATGAAGAAGAAGAGCTGCTAAATTTCACGTTTTCCCAAATAATAGGAGAGGATTACAATAAGGAAGAGATGAAGCTAGAAGAAGAAGAAGATGATAAGTTTTACACGAATGAACTAGAAAATTGGATTAACAATTTGTTTCCCGATCCCAGAAAAGAAGAAGAAGAAGTAATATATCCCTCAATTATGGAAATATTAGCAGAGGCTAATACAGAACACGAAGAAATGGAAGTCGATTTAGACGACATAGAAAAAAGAATGGACGAATTGCTAGCCGTATTTCAAGCACAACGAAATTCAAATATACAAGTAGGATTCGGAAATAACAACCGTAATGATGGACACAATAGATTTCATATAATAGAAGAACGAAGAAGACAATATAGAAGATACAATATGGAGGGTAGAATGCTACGATTCCGTCTAGCCCCCGTGCGTGCAGATGAAAACCCTTTTACGGCAATTGAAGCAAGTCTACGGGCACTAATAGATTATTTGCTACGTAATGTGGACCAGCATGATTACGTAGGAATAACAATTACAAATGAGAGAGAAGGACACCGCCCTTTTTGGTTGTCATTCAGAGAAGCAAGAAATCTCTCAGCAGAAGTTCTATGGATAAGTTATGAGAAAGTACTGCAAAGTAATGCGGCTTTTCTTATAAATGAAGATTGCATCGTGAATTTTCATCATGTACGTATGCCAAGAGGACAAGGACGTTTGAAACAACATGTTATGAATAGTGAGGAATACGTAAAGGCAAAACGTGGTATTATCACAGTTAAGAATACAGGCACAAGATGTTTAGCACATGCAATCGTCGTTGCCATAGGACTGAAAAAATACAAGGGAAGAAATCAAACTGAATACATTAGATATGTAAAACATCAAAGTAAATATATCATAGAAAAAGAAGCAGAAGATCTGTGTGAAGCTGCCGATGTAGATCTTAGTCATGGTGGTGGAATTCCTGAAATTCGTAAATTTCAGGAATATTTAAAGGATTATAAAATCACAGTGTATAGGGGCTTTTCAGGAAGTGATGTTATGTTTGAAGCTCCACCAAGTGATAACGAGAGAACTGCTTTAAATTTACTGTTCATAAATAACCACTACAACGTCATTGAAAGCTTGACATCATGTTTTAGCTGTAAGTTTTATTGCGAAAGCTGTCATAAGAAATATGAAAAGAAGCATGCACATTTGAAACATTGTACAGCTGTATGTTTTCGTTGTCATCAGAAGCCACCATGTGACTTTAAAGAAACCCATATTACTTGCAATGATTGTAATCGAGAATTTTATGGCCAGTCATGCTATGACTATCACAAGTCAGCGCCGTATCAAAATGGAAAGCCTTTATGCTCCATTGTGAAATGCTGTACCCAGTGTTTGAAAATTTATGTAGTGAAAGAAAAAGGTTCTCACGTATGTGGAGAAACTTATTGCAATGTTTGCTATGCTATTGTACCACCCAATCATGAATGTTACATGAAAGTGAATGAAAGAAGAAAATCGAAAAAAGCCAATGAAAAAATCATCATGGAGAAGAAAGCTATGATTCTGTTTTATGATATTGAATGCACACAAGACACGAAAATAGAAGACGAGGACGCAAACATATATGAACACATACCTAATGTCTTGGTTAGTCAACATGTATGTTACCAGTGTTATGAAGATAACAACATCAAGAATGATTGTGTCATTTGTGGAAAGCGAGAAAATATTTTTGACGGAGAAAATGTAATAGAAGATTTTCTAAAACATCTTCAACAACGTCGACCAAACATTAAATCAGTAATCTGTGTTGCCCATAACTCAAAGGGATATGACGCACATTTCATCATTAAGACCATGGTTGAGAAGATGAATTGGACACCAGAAGTAATCATGAATGGAGCAAAAATTCTCTCTCTTAAAATAGGAAACGTAACCTTCATCGATTCACTAAGCTTTCTTCCTATGCCCTTAAGTAAATTAAGTGGTGCATTTGGGCTTCAATCGTGCAAAGGATATTTCCCACACTTCTTTAATCGACGTGAGAACCAAACCTATGAAGGGCCGCTTCCAGACATTAAATATTATGGAGCAGATACTATGAAAGTAGACGAAAGACGCAAGTTTCTCCAATGGTATACCGAACATCAAAACGACACCTTTAAAATGAAAGAAGAACTCATCAAGTATTGTGTACAGGATGTCGAGGTATTACGTCAAGCCTGTATTTCATTTATGAATACATTTGAATCTGAAACTAATGTCAATCCCTTACTTGAATGTATTACAATTGCCAGTGCATGTAATTTGGTATATCGTAGAAATTTCTTAAAGGAAAATACAATTGGTATCATACCAAAGAACGGATATCGATGGAGAGATGTACAATCAGTTGAAGCAGTACAATGGATAGCTTGGGAAGAAAAAACCAGAAACATCCAAATTACCAATGCTGCACGTAGTAAGGAAAAACGAATAGCCTCAATGAAAGTAGATGGTGTATGGACAGATCCCAACACAGGAAGAATACACGTTTGGGAGTATGAAGGCGATTTCACACATGGTTGTATCTACTGCTACCCTAACGACAGAGATAAACCCATCTATAACAATGCTACAGATACCATGGAATTTCGATATGAAGCAACAAAGAAGAAAATCCAAAAATTAAAAGATTTTGGCTGTGAAGTGCATGAAATATGGGGTTGTGAATTTAAAAAACAATTGGCAGGAAATGAAGAGATGAAGAAGTATGTTAGTAATCATCCGTATACAAAGAAAACACCATTAAAACCTCGTGACGCTTTTTATGGAGGACGTGTGAATGCCATACGTTTGTATCATAAAGCACAAGAATCTGAAGGAGAGACCATAAATTACAAAGATGTTATTTCCTTGTACCCATTTATCTCTAAGACTAAGAAGTTTCCAATTCGTCACCCTACTATCTACCTGCCTGGAGATTCAAATATTCCCACCATTGAAGAAGTAGAAGGATTAGTTAAGCTCAGTATTTTGCCTCCAAAACAACTGTTTCATCCTGTACTCCCTTATAAATCAAATGATAGATTGATGTTTCCACTCTGCCGTACATGTTGTGATGAATTAAACCAAGCACCTTGTAATCACAACGATGAAGACCGAGTGCTACATGGAACATGGGTAGCAGATGAAGTAAGAAAGGCATTAGAAAAAGGATACAAAATAATAGATATTCATGAAATATGGGCATATGACGTTGTTCAATATGATGAAAAAACAAAAAGTGGTGGCTTATTTGCAGAATACATAAACACCTTCCTGAAAGCAAAAACAGAAGCAAGTGGATGGCCAGCATGGTGTGAAACAGATGAATTAAAGAAGAAGTACATTCAGCAATTTTATGAAAAGGAAGGAATACGTCTCGATGAGAACAAAATTAAACATAATCCAGCACTTAGAAGTTTAGCTAAATTAATGCTAAATTCATTTTGGGGAAAATTTGGGCAACGTGAGAACATGGGTCATGTCAGCATTATTAATGAACCCAAGGAATTATATGAAAAATTAACATCTCATGATATAGATGTTCATCAAATATTCCCAGTAAATGATGACATGTTATATGTATATTGGCAATACACCGATGACGTTCCTGTTTCACTACCAACAGTAAATGTTGTCATAGCCGCATACACAACAGCACAAGCAAGATTAGAATTGTACAAATATTTAGATCAACTACAAGAAAGAGTATTATATTTTGATACTGATTCCGTCATTTATACGCAAAAACCTGGTGAAAGTACAATTCCAACTGGTGACTTTTTAGGCGATTTAACAAATGAAGTCCTCGAATATGGTAAAGAAGCCTATATTTCAGAATATGTATCGGCGGGCCCGAAGAATTACAGCTTACGTATTTTTGATCCCAGCACGAAGAAGGAGTTTCAAGTATGCAAGATACGAGGCTTTTCATTAAACTATGAATCTTCAAAACACTTAAATTTTGATGTAATGAAGAAAATGATAGTAGATAATGAAGAGGATGCAGAAGAAGAAGAAGAAGAATCTCGTCCCACGGAAGTCAAAATTACCAATGAGAAAAAAATTTGCCGCAGGAAAGACCATACTATCGTCAGCATGCCCGAAACAAAAATTTATAAGATAAATTATATTAAACGACGTAGAATTCCAAATTCATATGATACTCTTCCATATGGCTACACTACTTCCAACAAAAGAAGAAGAGAAATGTAATAAGGCCCTTTATAAATATACGTATAAGGAAAGAATGATCATACTCTTTAACATGGACACGACGTGGAAACATCCCTTTTCATGTATTGTTGCTGGACCAAGTGGATGTGGAAAAACTTCCTTTGTAATACGATTCCTGTCCAATTTACCACGTATGGTTAATACATCGTTTCGTCATATTTATTGGTACTATGCAGAATGGCAAAATGCATACAGAGAAATTTCGACAAAAGTACAATTTATTGAAGGATTACCTCGAACAAAAGACTTTTTACCTGAAACTGGACCACATCTTATTATTATTGATGATCAAATGTGTGAAGTGAACCGCAATATAGTTGATTTCTTTACAAAGGGTTCTCATCATAGAAATCTTAGTGTACTATTTATTACACAAAACATATTTCATCAGGGAAAAGGAAGCAGAGATATGAGCTTAAATTGTTCTTATCTCGTATTATTTAAAAATCCAAGAGATAAATCACAAATTAAACATTTGAGTTATCAATTAACTCCTGAGAATCCAAAATTTCTTCAAGAAAGTTTCAACGACGCAACAAAGTTACCATATGGATATTTCTTTATTGATTTAAAACAGGATACGCCAGATGAACTTCGTTTTCAAACAAATATTTTTCCTGATGATATTTATCATTACGTTTATGTTCCATCGAAATAGAAGAAGAAGATGTGTTTATAATGTTTGTTTTAAACTGTGTTTCTTCATTCTGACAATATGTCTCCAAGAGTAAAACACGGAGATCTTCTTCGTACGCTGAGCAAAGCAAATCCTAAATTACGTAAAGCTATATTGGCCAATGCAGACTCTTCAGTGATTCGAAGTATTTGTGAATGTTGTTATAATGTATTAAAAGGGAATGTACCTCTTACAAAGACACAGAAAGCAAGATTAAAGCGATACAAGAGGACGCTTCGATATCTTGTGAAGAAAGGAAACTCCATCCAAAAGAAGAAGAAGCATTTATTAGTACAGCAGCAGGGTGGATTCCTACCGGCATTATTAGCTCCTATTTTAACTGGTGCATTATCAAGTTTACTATTCCGTTAGTACAATGGAACATGCAAAGAAGATGATTTTAGTTCCACCTGAAGTTCTGAATCGTATACAAACACCAACATCATCATCATCATCAGCCCTGGAGAAACGTGAATCTAATTTGGATCAAGAAATGCAAGAGATTTTACAGTTATCATCGCTTAGTGATGAAGAAAAGTGGAATCAGTATAATAATATTCTTCAAAAATATTTACATTTAATACGAAAACAAGAAGAACCTGTAACACTTTCAATTACGTCAACTAAATCAGAGAAGCCTGAAGTAGAAGAAGAAATATTATTATCTATACCCAAAATGTTTCGTAAAAGAGCTGAATTACTACTACATAGAATGAAACATGATGATAATATCACGTGGGATAATAAAGGAACTGTTTACATCAGAGGTGATAAACTAGAAGGATCTCACATTGTAGATTTAATTTCTGATGTGTCGCGACCCCGGAAACACACAAATCCACCGGGATGGGAGAAATTTTGTAATTATTTATCTTCTAATAACACACCTCAAGAACTTATTGGAAATCCAAAACGTTTGTCATATATTTTACGACGAACTAAAGCATCACCAACAGCATCATCGTCAAGGGAAAAAATACCTCTGAAATCGTTTGCAGAAGACGACGAAGAAGAAGCAGAAGAAGAAGAAGAAAAGGAAAAAGTAATATCTCCTATAAGGAAAAGGAAACGTGCCTGTAAACGTCCAGTATGGTCAAGGTGGAAACCGTAAACAAACAGTTAAGCAAGTTTTACTACAACCCTTCACATCCTGCCTCGTTTTCAACTGTTAAAAAATTGTGGATAGCTACAAAAAAGAAAATTCCTATACACTGTATAAGAAGATGGTTACTGCAACAAACAACATATACGTTACACAAACCTGTACGTCGTCGTTTTAAAAGAGATTTCTATGTAGTGAATAACATTGATGATGAGTGGGAAAGTGATATTAATGATCTTCAATCTCTTCATAAATTTAATGATGGATATCGTTATATTCTGACAGTGATAGATGTGTTCAGTCGATATGCATGGGCTGTGCCATTAAAATCTAAAAGTACAAATGATGTCTTAAAAGCATTGCAAATTGTGTTCAAAGACAGAAAACCAATTACATTTCGAACAGATAAAGGAAGTGAGTTTACTAATAAAACAATACAGAAGTACTTAGTGGACAACAAAATAAAACATATTACAACTAAAAATCCTGATATAAAAGCTAGTATTGTAGAACGTTTTAACAGAACTTTAAAAGAAAAAATGTGGAAGTATTTTACAAAGTATCAAACGTATAATTATTTAAATGTATTACCTCTTCTTGTGAAATCATACAATGAAGGTTATCATTCAAGCATAAAGATGTCACCTGCAAATGTTTCTCAAAATAACCTATTACAAGTATGGCATAATCAATATGATAATAAAATAAAGAAGAAGAAGAAAAAGAATCCAAATTTCTCAAAACATCTTAAGATTGGTGATACAGTACGAATTAGTAAAACTAAACGTACATTTGATAAAGGATATATGCAAAATTGGACTTGGGAAATATTTAAAGTGAAGAAGATAATACCAAGAGATCCACCTGTTTATGAAATTGAAGATTTAAACAAGGAACCACTGGATGGATTATTTTACAGAGAGGAATTACAACCTGTGACGTTATCAAAGACATTTTACATAGATAAAATCATACGTACAAGAAGAAAAGGCAACAGAAAAGAATATCTTGTTCATTGGAAAGGATATCCTTCTTCTTTCGATTCCTGGATACCTGCATCATCCGTAAAGAAGATCAAGAAGTACAATGGAACCTGATGGAGATTTTTACGTTACGCTTCCCAGTAATAGTTCTATGGAATATTTTCCTGACAACACCTTAACATCATACACTACGAAACTTCATCAAAGAATGGAATTCCATGAAAAGTGGGAAGTGGCTATTGTTGAAATTCATTATCCTCATTCAATATTAAATATTAATGACGAAAATAATAAAATTTTTTACAAACCTGCAAAAAGTGATGAATGGAAATTTATAACTATTCCTGTACGTTATTACACTGACATATCAGAACTGATAAAGATAATAAATACGTACAACAGATTCACAAATTTACATATTTCTTATACTCGTGAGAGTAATACCTGTTTTATACGACGTCTTCATAAAGACATAGATGTAGACGTTGCATTATCACCAAGTGTTAGTGCGATGTTGGGGTTTGATCCTAGCGTTGATTTAAAGGATATGCAACAAGGCCAAAGCATTCCAAATTTACGTTTAGGACTTCCATCTACAATGTATGTGTATTGTGATATAATTCAATCTGTATTTGTTGGAGATACAGTAGCACCATTATTACGTATCATAAATATGAATCCTGTGAATCATACATTTGGAAGTAGTGTTATAGAAATTTTTAATCCTCCACATTATGTGCCTATAGAGAAGATGCATTTTGAACACATCAAAATAGATATAAGAGATAGTACAGGCTCTCCACTGGCATTCACTTTCGGAACTGTATGCGTTAAACTACATTTTCGACCAGTGCGTCAACATCGACAAATATGAATAATCCATATTTACAATATTATCAAAAACAAGCTCTTTCTGGAACTGGAAACGTTTATGTTGGCTCCCCTTATCAAGTTGGACATGGTATTGGAAGTTTCCTTGGAGGATTATTTCGTTCTGTCATGCCACTAGTAAAACAAGGAGCTAAAACAGTAGGAAAGGAATTATTAAAATCTGGAGCAAACGTTATTACTGATGTCATCATCGACAATCAACCTATTAACGAATCCTTTCATCAACGAATGGGTGAAGCGAGATCCGTCTTGCAAGACAAAGCAAAAAATAAACTGAAATCTATGCTAGGATCTGGATATCAACGAAGGAAAAGAAGAATTACACATCATTCCATCTTTAACCCTTCACCATTACACATCATCAAGCGCAAGAAGAAGAAGAAGGAGAAGGGCAAGAGGAAACGTACACAGAAAACAAAGAAAAATCAGTCTTATAAGAAGAGGAAGTTATCACACGATATCTTTGATTAAATCATCACCATTATGGCTTTCTTACATCATCAATCCTGCGAGTGTGTAAAAAGTGAACTAGATATTTTTTCTACAAAACCAACGCAAACCAGTATATTGGATAATCATGTCGTTACATACAAACCAATCAGTTCACTAGCTGATAATGCTCCTATAGAGTTTGTCATCCCAGGAACAAGTGATGAATACATAGATCTACCACATACTCTTCTTTACATCGAAGCTCAAATCGTTAAGTCTGATGGATCAGCATTTGGTGAAAGTGATAAAGCTGTGGCTCCTATTAATGACTTTTTAAATTCTATGTTCAGTGAAGTGGAAGTGTATTTAAATAACAAACTGATTTCATTTCCATCTCATAATCATCCATATCGATCATACATTGAAAAACTGTTAAATTATGATGATTCTGCTAAAAATACTCATCTTCAATGTGCATTCTGGTTTCAAGATACTGCTGGACATATGGATGCAACATCTAGTGGTAATAAAGGATTTCAACAACGTTATGAATTAACAAAAAAAAGTGCAAAATTCGACATGCTTGGACATCTTCATTGTGATATTTTTAATCAAGATAAATTTTTAATCCAAGGAGTAGAATTACGTCTCAAGTTAATTCCTGCAAAGCCAAACTTTTGTCTCATCGCTAGTGATGCGTCTGTTGAGGCTAAAGTGAACATTTTAGACGCTGCTTTACATATTAAAAAGATTAATGTTAGTCCTACAATAAAACTAGCACATAACAAGCTTCTACAATCAACAACAGCCAAATATCCTCTCACAAGAGTACAAATGAAGTCGTTCGTCATTCCAAAGGATCTTCAATCAAAAACAATAGATAATTTATTTATGGGAGTATTACCAACTCGAGTGATTGTGGCGTTTACACAAAATGATGCCTATACAGGAACAATAACTTCAAATCCATTTCATTTCAAACATTTTGACATCAATTTCTTCTCTCTATACATTGATGGAAAACCTGTACCTTCAAAACCATTACAACCAATTTTCGAAAACAACCTCTATGTTTCCTCATATCATACCTTATTCTGTGGATCAGGCATTCACTTTTCCAATCATGGCAACAATATTCCTCGCCTTGACTTTCCTCAAGGATACACTATCTTTGTTTTCGACATTACTCAAGATGGAGAAGCCAGCGCTGTGCAGCATTGGAATCTTATACGTCATGGGTGTGTTCGTCTGGAAGTTCATTTTACGAAGCCTCTACCAGCACCTATCTCCTGCATTGTGTATGGAGAATTCCAATCTCTCTTAGAAGTGGATCATCAGAGGAACATCATCATGGATTTTTAAAGGTACGTTATTTAAATATCATATCATATATGTACATGTCTGCATTTTTATACATGATGTCCTCTACACTAGATTTATTGAATGCTTTGCAAACAAATTCTTTATTTCACAATCATTTCGTTGGCGTATATGCAGCCAATGAATTACCAGCACATGTTCCACTACCTGCAGCTATCATCATAAATACAGATCCCTCGAACAAACTTGGCACACACTGGATTTCCGTATATATTCATACTGATGGCCGTGCCCACTACTTCGATACATTTGGATTTCCTCCATATGTAATGCATCATATTCAATTTCTACGTAGAAATTCCACTTCTTATACATTTAATAATAAACAAATTCAAAGTGTAAAATCATCCTTATGTGGGCATTATTCATATCTTTTCCTATGCTTCAAAGCTAAAGGAAAGTCCTTAAATGAATTTCATTACACTTTCTCATCAACTCCAGAAAAAAATGATCGTCGCTTGTTGTATTTACTTCTACAGGTAATCATGTCTTCATTCTTCTTCTTCGTTTGTTTTGATTACTTTTCTTTTCATATTATTGCAGGTAGCCATTTCTTCTTCTTCTTTATTATAATGTGTTTGTATGTATTATTATTTGTTCATGATTATAGATAAAATAAATTTTAAGTTTGTTTTTCAATTTTTTTTTCATTTCAGAGAGTAAAAGATCGTCATCGTGTGTATGGACATCATCTTCAATGTTCAGATTGACTTGTATCTACGTTTCATCATCAACATCAACAGCAGTAGTATCATCAGTGAACAGTATATGACAGTTGTAAAGTTATCATCACATGGACAGTGGAAACAAAATCTAACGTTCTTTTAAAATGTACTATACTTACCGTCGTTTTAATTGTGTAAATAGTTTCATCAACAATAAACACTTTGTATTATTTTTTCTCTTTGAAAACAAATGTTTTATTTCTTATTTTCTCCGTTTCCTAATAAATAAATATGTTTTATGATCAGTTATGTAATTAAATACACATATCATAAAACATATTTTTAAGTCATTGAATTAAAGAATTTCATAGTTGTTTAAAAAAAAAGATTCTAAAACTGATTTTTAATTCAATGATGTAATCATATAACTACATAATAATAATAATGAATTCAAATACTTAATCAGTTATTCTTTCGTAAATTAAATCAAGTATGTGAATTCAATATTATTATTATTATGATAGGACTTTTGTTTTTTAAAATTTTAATATTAATTATTTTAATTCCTTTTTTTTTAAAATTAAAAAAAAAGTCCTATCATACTTAAGACAAAGTTGTATAATAATAATAATTTCAAATACTAATTTTTATTTTAACATTCATTTCAAGAATTTGAATTCATTATGATTATTATTATTATTATTATACGTATCACTTATAATATACGAGGAAAAAAATATGTTAGGATTTTTTTCTTATAAAAAAACTTTAAAATCCTATCATATTGTGGTGTATGAAACGAACACAAAACACACACACAAATAAAACATTTCACTTTTCACTATATATATTTTTATTACATTTGATATTACGTTGTTTAGCATACATGAAAAAAACAAATCAATTTCTTCTTCTTTATGAAGAGTCGTTCACTTCATTGATACCCTCCGAAGGTTGAGTTTCGGTTTCCCCCCACCATGGCTGTGTCGATACACTATCAAATAAATCAGCCATAATTGAGTCTATGAGTTTTTGTTTGCAAAATACTTTCATTTCCAATTTTAATCGTTCACCATCAATGTTCACATCACTGTTCTTATCAAGAGAGACACTTGGAAAACTGATGTTCATACCATTAATAATACTCTGTTCATCTACACAGGTATGGATTCCGGCAAGTCCTCTGCATGTAAGACACTGTAATTGTACATGATTACGAATAGTATCTGTACACAAGTCAAAATATTCACGTAGCACAACACTACAAACTTTACTGTTTTTCACAGCATGTTCAATACACGGTAATATTTCCAAGAAATAAAGCCAATCACTTGAAGTTAAGTACACAGTGTTTCGAGGAGCATGAAGTGTTCCTTTCTTCTCTAACATCACTAATTTTTCACCCATTAATTTTCGTACCACCAGTTCGTTTTTTCGACCAAGAGATTTTATAAATGTAATTTCCACTTGAGAATTTAAATAATCCGTAACAAATGGGGTTAAATGTACAAGTTTCTCCCACTCTGCCAAATTTAACTCTACTCCAAACACAAGTCCTTTGCCAACACGAATCACTGGTTCAAATGTATCACTATCCAGGCCGATACAAATTAATTTGGTTTTCATTGAATTAAGTCCATATTCAACATTTAACAAGTACTCTTTCTTGGTATCCATAGTTGACGCACAAGCACTCAAAGACATGTTACTCCAGTCGCTGGTCAGCACAGAATAACGACACTATGCATACAGATGACTGCGCATGCATGAAGAGGAGGGGGGGCGAAGAGGAAAATTCATGTTTCATCTTGTTTGTACATGCTACCATACACTTACGATGAGTAAACCAGTTCAGTAAATTCAAGATCATGCATGTTACGTCCAGATACATTAATCTTCATTCCTTTATATATTAAACAGACATTCCCACTTTGTAAATACGTTAATAATGCACCATTATCTGCTTCCAATTTTTCAGTACAACGTCCAGGTAAAATCACTTTTTCACCTCCTTCAAATGTCACACAGGCCTTCCTACCATATACCGTTGTAATTATCTCACAGTTTACAATACGAAATGGTACTCCAATCTCCAAATCTCGCATTTTTGTAAAGGGCACCATTGATGGCTTATTAAGTTTATCTAATAAACTCATTGACGATGACATCTTTAAAATTTTTGACGTTTCTTCCTTTGCAACAGCTGCTAACAGAATGATCTACACAAGCACATACGTTCCGCTTACGCTCTTCGCAGGAGGGGTGAGGGGTTTGGGGATTCAAATTATTAGCCAATAAACGACAAGAACACGAAAAAGGCATGTTTTATCTTGCTTTTTACATCTGGTAGGCGTCCAAGACTATGAGCATAGCAACAGCAAAACAACATTTTCCCACGGGCTTCTGTGGTAACCGTAAAAGGATATGTACATAGCAACTAAAGAGGAGTAGGGGGTGACGGGGGGTCAAATAAACCAAAATTTTCCCACGCGCTTCTGTACTACCCGTAAAAGGCTATGACCATAGCAACTAAAGGCTTGTCGAAACTTGCCACCGAATTCTAGGAAAACAGGATCAAATTTCGCTGACTCAGCCGTCCCAAGTGGGGTACATCTACTCCATTTGTTGTTATACTATGAAAGAAGAGAGAAAAGGTGATTTGTAGATAAGAAAAGGCATTGTTGATGATTTGTTGAAGATAATGCATATGTCACAATTTCATAATGTTTGTGTTTCCAGGGGCGGGTGGGTTGCGAGGCGGGGTGCGTTATAAAATCAATATAAATGCTATTTCCTAAATTGCTCTGTACTAGAACGGTTTTATGTTATTATTTCTCTTCATGTGTGTTTGTGTGTGTATGTGTGTAGATGTCTTTATTTATTTTTATTTTTTTGTATCTTCTTTAAGTGCTTTACCTGATGAATATGTCATCTTGTTACGTTTCAGCGACGATATGAATGTCTTTAGCATGCACTGTTAAAAACATCTTTTTGCCCCGCCCTATTTCATATGCTAGAAGAGAACTCTAATCGATGCATGGTAGTAGGTAGAAAATTACATATCTATACTGCATGTTTGTGTTCATAATTCGTCTGCTATCTTTATTATATGAATCATATATATATATATATATATATATATATATATATATATATATATATATATATATATGAGTGTATATGTGTAATCTTCCCCTGTAGCTCCTCCCCCCTTGCGTCACTTGCTCTGGTACATCACAGCACTTCAGAAATAAACAAGACTTGTTTGCTTTAGTTTTCTTGCCTATGCGAGAGCTTTTTAAAAAGAAAAACCTCGTTTCTTATGGTAACCTAAGGATTTTCTTTTTTCCTGTCGCAGGTAAACACAGCGGATGATAATATCTATGCAGAAGGGACGGTTTGGATATAGAGTTTCTTTTTATAACCTTAAGGAGGTTTTTCTTCTTCTTGTCTGTTTTTTTTTCTTTTCTTGAATTTTTTTTTCAGCCTCGTGTCTTTATAAATTCTTACGCAATATGGTTCCACTATATATTCCTTTTTTTTTTTCTTCTTCACATAACCCTTCGGGGGGTCGATTTTCCGATACAGACGTCAGCATAGACAAACACATATGCTCCGTATCAGGGACACACATACACATAGAACTCAAGTTAGAAAAAAATTGTTCGCAGAATTTTAGCAGGTGAAAATTAAAAGATGAAATTTTACGTTAATTTCAAAGAGTTTTGAGACACCAAAAGTACTTTTATATATTTATCCTGTCCGACCATCTGTTCATCCGGGAGGCACAAAATCACTTTGAGCTACTTAATGGATCACCATTAATCCATCATGGATTTGGCCCAGGGCGTAGAGAGCCAAAACTTAGGGATAGTGTTTGTTGTTGGACGTGATCAATCTATTTGATTCCAAGATATGGACAACCAAAAATCTGTTCCCCTATCTAGTCCTATGGGAGTAATTAGATATATGGATATAATCCTTGCTTGATAGACTAACCGCAACACTATCGAGATTCGCGGGTTAGTATAATGATCAGGATGAGAAATAGGGATACTAAACTGTCCGTGTAATACAGTGCTAAGTAGGAGTTTTCTACTTTACAAACCTAAGGGCTTATATATATATAAGCCTATATATTTTTAATTTTCAAATATTCATTCATTTCATTTCATTTGGGGTAAAATGCTATATTTAACCCCATACTTGCTAAGGAATTTCGTTTACCTAAAACCAAACTTCTCCACGTAGTGTAAATGCGGCACTATTACTACTACTACTACTTATTATTATTATTATTATTATTATTATTATTATTATTATTATTATTATTATTATTATTATTATTATTATTATTATTATTATTATTATTATTATTATTACCACTGGAAGCGGTTGTAGTGCCTAACGGCCCTATTTCCAAGTTTCCGTCGCATTCGAAGACTCGCATCAGTAACTATCAATTCTTTAAAGATTATGATCTCTCAATGAAAGTAAAGCTTTATGTCTAACTTAATATTATAGTAGAAAACTTTAGAATAAAATGCATTTTAAAAAATACTGTATTACATAAATAAGTGTTCGTTATTGTTAGGTCAAGGAATTATAACAATTCGGACCAAGGGTTGCCAGACGTCCCGATTTTCCGGGACAGTCCCGGTTTTCAATGAAAGAATTAACTGTCCCGAAAAAGGCTTTCGGGACACCTGTTTGTCTCGGTTTTTGTTCTTCAGATTGAAAAAAAAAATTAAACCCGAAAGAACTTATGTCTCACATAAAAACGGGAGGTTTTCGAAGTTTCATTTGAAATCCCACTTTAGCGATTACAGAACTGAGTTGTCTAATTAATATACTTTCCCATGTGTGGATAAATATTTCTAAAGATGCTGTGCACCAATTCAATACTTTTAGATTTATATTTTTTCCTTTATCTGATAAATTTTTTCAGTAATTCTTAGGTTAAAATTCCGTAACAACTTGCTCTAGCACAAGAGATGACAGTTAAATGCATAAAGGTATGTCTTGTTTAATTTTTATACAATTTTTTTTCTGTCAAACTTTTGGAGAGCCTGCGTAAGTCTTTAAAGAGATTAATTTTTTGTTTATCATTCTGAATTTAGCGTAAATGTATATTTCTTGCTAAATGCTAAATATGTGTTTCTTTTAGAGTAGTGTCTGACTCAAGTGATGACCCAATGGAAAAAAGTGCCTCGTCAATCATAAATATGAGGAGGGTGTGTCGTAATTGGAGCAATATTTAGGACCTGTTAAACACAACAAATCAGAATTTGGAATAAGGGCCAAGCACTCTCTTTTTATGTTGCCTTTCACATTTTCTACATTCCATGTAGGGCTTCATTTGTGTTAACTGTATATAGAATGAACTGCAAAATCGTCAGTATATACAGTAACCTGGAAAAGACAAGTCATTAATTAATTCTGACCAAATAAGTAGGAAACCTGACCTTATGTATAGTCAGAGATTGGTGTCCCGGTTTTTCGTTTACAAAATCTGGCAACCCTGTTCGGACCTGAACATGAGGTTGCCAGCAACTCTTAATAGAATAAATCGGAAACTACTGTATCTCTGTACATACATTTAACAACAGCCAAGAGATGCCAGTTTGCTTTTTTTTCGAATTTGTTATAAATCATGCGGGAAATGAAAAAAAATCTAATTTATGTACAACAACGGTGACAAAGCAGATCCTTGTGGAACACCATTAACATGGTAACATGGATGTGACACAATATTACTAACAGAAACCTTTCTGTTATAAAATGAAAAAAATGAAGTGAAATCTTTAAGTTTTGAGTCCAACGATTATGCCGGCTAGGCTGAAAGAGACGGTGACGATCAGAAATGAATGAAATGGTGGAATGAATAAAGTTGGATAAAACGGGAGAACTCCGAGAAAACCCACGCACACGGTGTTTGTTCACCACAAAGTTCACTTGGCGTGGACTGGAATCGAACCAAGGACTCCATGCACCAAAGGTGAACTCTCTGCCACTGAGCCACCGCTGTCCCCCCAACCTTTCTGTTATAACTATATATTAATTGTTGGATTATACCTATTTATTTTACAAAAAGAAAATGCATTTTGTAGTTACTTAACTATAAGAAAGTTATTGTTGGAAGCAAAGATCTTTTAAAAAGAAACACCACGTATATAAAGCGTAACCTAGCGAAATTTCTAATTTTAAATTAACCTAAAACAGATGGGAACAAAACAATAAGATAGGGAGACAAAAGAAAGAAAAAAAAAAAGAAACTACCCCAAGACAATTTCTTCATTTATCTTCGTCTGTTCTCTCGGGGGAACTTCCCACAAGTGAGTAAACAGAGTCTGATGAGAAAAGAGAGAAAGAGAGAGAGAGAGAGAGAGAGAGAGAAGACAACACAGTTTCTCGTATCTTATTCTCTTGTGAAAGATATCCTGAAGGGTTTGCTTTTATTAGAAAATACCCTGGAAATTTTCGTTCGCCTCATCATGTTCCAGAATCTTTGGATTGTTTACGTCATCTTACAGCGACCCTTAGCTATATCTTTTCAATTTCAGTTCTCCGTACACCGGTGGTGGAAAAAGAAAGGTAAGCCTATGTCCAAGGAGACTTTTGCCCCCTCATTCTGTCTCTAAAGGTCCTAAAACAATATTATAAGATTTCACTAGGGAAAACTTCAGAAAATATGGAATGCCACTTGTGTTTGCTATCATAAATAATCTTATAACGAAAGTAAAATACAAGAATACTTTGTATAGTACAATGCAGTTTTTGCTCTAATGTGACATATTGTTATGTACGAGTTCATAATTGGTTTGCGTTCATTTAAAAAATGTAGACAGTAAAAAGGATCATACATTGTAAGTTTCCATTTTATCCAATACATGTCAACCGCTAAATGATGTGTGGTGCCATCTAATGGCTATATATGTAAATTCTACCATCTTTGTTTCAATGGTAAAAAGGGATATGGATATATACCATTAAAGGCACCGTTACTCGTTGAAATCTTAAGGGATTGACCCATTAACGAACTCGATTGAAATAATTGTTCTAGCTATCTACTATAATAAAAAATAAAAAACTCGCTTTAATTAAAGAATTATAGTGTGGAATAACAGACATACGGATGTATTAATATTACAGTAATATAAGTCCTACTCGCGTAATTCTAGTAAGAATTATGCATGTGTAGATGGAAAGTCGAGCCTAGTATTTTTTTATGATACGGTGATATTAACTACAATTGAAGAATGCGGACACAATGGCTCAGTGGCTGGTGTAATTCATTAGAGCGGTCTGAGACGTTTGGCTGACAGGTGTATGGTTCAGTAAAGCGGTCTGAGACGTTTGCTCTAAAAACCGGTAATACCGATTCTGTGTTAACCTCAACATCGGCGTGTGTTAACCTTAACATCAGACGCTTGGTGCTGAAAATAACATACTAAAGTGGAGGTCATGCTAGGATTACTTACTGCCTGTGTTAAATTAAGTTTTGTTATTAACACCATCATTACTTGCTGTGCATATACTATGCGATGAACGCCTCTCGTACCGTGAATCAAACTCGAACATCAAAGGCATGCACGCTAGCCGCTAGACCAGCAAGGAGGACCTCTACACAGAGGTTTAGTCCATGTTATCTAATACTAAAATAAAATTAAATGGGTTACTGTTCATTCTCATGCGTCGTTTTCGAAGAATCGAGATTTTTTGGAAATTTCACAATTGATCCTGTACGATAATTACGCCACTTGTAAAAGATGAAACTAATACTACAGTATAGCTTCATTAAGCTTTGCAGTATGACAGTAGTAAGACGAAGATATATACAGTAACGTTAATGAGGTATAGTCGAAATTTATAATTAATTGTAGTAATTTTTATTTTTATTTAACTGTAATATTTGTTCAAAAATAAGACATATAAAATTAGACCTCGATAACTCGAATTCCTCAATAGTTCGAATTCCTCGACACCACGAATTCGATGATATCTCGAAATTCTCGATAGTTCGAATTCCTTGATATCTTGGATTCCTCGACATCTCGAATTCCTTGATATCTTGAATTAGTCGATAGATTCAGTTCCTTGATATTTTGAATTCCTCGATAGTTCGAATTTCTTGATATCTCCAATTCCTTGATATCTCAAAATTTTCACATCCCCTTGAACTCTCCATAACACTCAATGTTAAAAATAACCTCAATAAGTCGAATGTTTTAAAATTACAACCTCGATAAATCAAATTTTAAGGGTTTCATAATCAAATTTAAAATCCTCGGTAACTCTAACTTTCGTATCTGGGAATCTCTACAAGTCAAAGTTTTACCTCTATAACTCGAATTTCTTTTGGCGTGGCCTTAGTAACTGGAAGCTATAGCTCTATGCGTTTACGTAATTGTCATTGTTGCTAGTCTTGCGTCACTGTTGCTAATGTGCACTGTAACTGTTTTACTCATGTCTAGACATGAAAGCCCTCTCCAAAATAATACATGTACAGTATTTTATTTTTACCTCTCATCTGATTTAATTTAAGAAACTTTCACAACTTCGAGGTTTCGGAGGTTATATCAACGTTAATCACTTTTAATGAGGAACGCGGAATCTCGATATCTCGAAATTTTGTTGTGGCCATCTTGATAACTCGAACCTTGAGTACTCGAAAAACTCGACAACTCGAAAATTTTATCTATTCCCTTCAGCTTCCAGTTATCGAGATCTCACCGTATCACTCGATAGACTACATTGAGCTGAACAACGCGAGATGCATTCGAATACGTTCTTATGCGTAGTTTTCGAGAAATCGAGAAAAAAAAATCATTTGCATGTTGTTCAAAAATTGTGTCGTGTGTTGCCAACTTGATGGCAGTTGAAAGTCTTTTTTTTTTTTCTGCTGGAAAACATTATTTATATACAAGATGCCCGAAAGGTGCCTAACCATTTCTGGGAAGGATCACTTGAATGCGCGCCGTGTGGACTTTGTGGTGGACAAACACCGTGCTCGTGGGTTTTCTCGGGGTTCTTCCGTTTCCTCCCACTTTCTTCATTCCACCATTTCATTCATTTCTCATAATCACCATCCCCTTTAGCCTAACCGGCATAAGCGTGGGACGTAAAACTAAAGATTTCATTTTTTTTCAAATGAAATGTTTATAATATCAAATAATACGCTGTAAGTGGAAGAAACCAGCAGTTCGACATGACCGCTATCCAAGCAGAGTTGCTATCTGTCCGCGGTTCACCTGAACACACTCTGCAATTATTACTGGGGTAATTGTACGGATTGATATCGAAATACATTCACTCAGGAGCCCCAAATACTTATTTTTCATCTTGTACACCTGATTATTGATGCAACCTATACAAAGCAGACGCATTTCAGCATTGGTCCCAATTTCTCCAACAACGTTGCAGCGTGGGTTCAGGTGTACCGCGACGGAGAGATGGCAACTCTTCTTGGATATGGAGAATGGTCATGTCCAACTGCTATGATTGCGTTGATTTATAGCGTCTTCTTTGATATTATAAACACTTCATTTGAATTCATGTGATGCTTCCCAGAAATGATTAACGACTTCTCGGGCACCCTGTATTTAGTTACGTATTGTATATGCAACACGTACACCGTTAAATGACAAATTACATCAATAGCTGTGTTTGATTTCTTTTACTAACAGTGACACACATACTACTTCTAATGTAAACGGATAAAATGTAACTTTGATACAAAATATACTACCAACCAGGCCAAAAATGTAGGGGAGGGGGGCGACCCAACCATATTATAGTTCATTTGCAAGCCTACCGTGAAAATTCAGGGGGGCGGCCCACCCTAGCCCCCCGTGGATACGGGCCTGCTACGAACTGTAAAAATGCGATATTTCATTGACTAAAGACTAAATCATTATATCACTTACTTTGGCTAGAGTAGGTTATCTAGTTGATTGAATAAGTAACACGTGAAGGTACTCACCTGAAAGAGAAAGAAAAAAATTACATAAGATTGTGAAATTTACGAAATATTTCTCTAAAAATTCACCCTTAAATTCATTTAAAATTTATATATATATATATATATATCTTGATTAGTAACAAATACTGAGTTTGCTGCACTGATTCACACTAAATGCACAAAAGAAATAAACGTGTTAATTGTGTATAAATTACACTATTGCTTCTATTTTTTTTTTATCTCAGTGTATTAAAAAAGTTACTGTATTACAAGTTAGTCATCAGCCGGAAATGGTTTAATATTTCAGAAAATATTTATTTACAAAGTATGTTGGAAAGATAAAACCCATGGTGATTGGAACAAAGCGGTCAAATATACAAGTAGGAGGGAAGACAATAGAACAGGTGACTAGTTTTCGATACCTGGGTAATATTATTAGTGATTATATGAAGTGTGAATGTGAAATAAAATCAATGATAGGAATGGCGAAAGAAGCCTTTAGGAGGAAGAAAATACTATTTTGTGGATCTTGAAAAAAAGAGTTGAAAAAAAAAAACAGATTCATGAAATGCTTCGTGTGGAGTATTGTACTGTAAGGATCAGAAACATGGACATTACGCAAAAATAATGAGAAATGACTGGCAGCTTTCGAAATGTGGGTGTGGAGAAGAATGGAACGAGTTAGCTGAATCGAGCTGAAAACGAATGAGAAGATGTTAGAAATGGTGGTGGGGGAAAGAACAATTTTAGATATTATTAAGAAGAGGAAGAGAAACTGGTTGGGACATTAACAAAGAAGGAACTGTATCATGTAGGATGTGCTAGAGGATGTGGTGGCAGGAAAGAGGGGGAGGAGGCGAAGGTGACTACAATTAACAGATGGTATCAAAACAGAAAAGTCATACGTGGAAAGGAAGAGGTTAACTGAAGACCGTGTAGTAGGGAAGCAAGTGTCCTGCCAGTACTGGCAGAATTCCTATGATGATGAAGTTAATTGACATTCCTTATGCGCAAACTATGTACTAACGCGATAAATCTGTTAGTTACACTGATTCGAACTGAAAAGAAAAGGTCGTAATGGAAACAAGTTAATTATGCTCAAATTGCTTCTATGGCTCCCAGCTCACACCAAATGGGCTTTGTGGTGGACAAACACCGTATGCATGTTTTCTTCGGATTCTCCTGTTTCCCTTCCGCTTTTTTTTCATCCCAACAATTCGCTCATTATCATAATTATCGTCTCCCTTAGCCTTGGAGCATAATCGTTGGACATTAAACTAATAACTAATGAACGTTTCTCGTATTATTGAACGGAATCATGACATAACAAAGATTAGTAATTTATGAAAATAAGATTACATTAATCTCTCTTCCTACTTCTACATATTACGACATATTTCCACGTTGAAGGTCAAACACGGAAGATAATACAAATATTTTACCCTCGGTCGTGGATTATGTAACACCGTAGCAACGTTGACTTTGAAAATGGCAAAGTTGGAGAGAAGCATCTCTTGTGTTTCTGTGAAAGTTTTCTCCGTATTCGCTATTAAAGGCATCTATTGTGTCGATCGATTCTTATAAGATTGACTATATACAGTATGTGTCTTAATTTGCTAAAGGTATTAGATATTCCGAGAAAACAGCGAATCTTATGAAAGATTCTGTGAAGTTATACAATCTCACAATTCATGTATGTCAGGTTGGCTGCATGTATTCAGGCGTCACTTCATTTCACTGACTTCTATTGGTGGAAGTGGATGTTACAATGGTGGTTCCTGTATTGTAGATTCTCCCCACCCACTCAAAGCTGGCTAATGATATTCCTCTGATGGTCGTTGCAAGAAATGTATCGACTCAACTCGATTTTCGTCTCGAAAATGAGACAAGAAGTATTTTGAAAAACATTCGAGACAAGCAATTTCATGTCTCACGAGCAACACTAGGTGACTCATCTTAGATTCCACATAAAGTTTTAGTGTTAGATGATCCACAGTGTAAAAATTATAAATGGATAAAATAATTGTAGGAACACAATGAGAAGCATCTATCTATTAAAATGCTGCAGTAACATTTAAGAGTGACCGAGCTCTAACCTATAACCTTAGCATTCAAACCTTTGATTTACGGTTATTTGTGATTTCACGTTTATAACAAAGACAAATATTTTTAAAAGAGTGTACTTTAAATAAATTACTTCAAGAAATATTTTTCACAAAGTTTATCCTTTTAAATTATTGTTCAAAGGCCTTTGCCTTTAGTAAGCCTTCTCCGAAATAAATGCAAATGAATTGTGCTTCCATCTTTGGAGCTCTTTTAAAATACGAATATATGTTTGCGGCCTATCCTTTCGACAATGAGATCTCACAAACTACAGGCTCTAGAAAGATGACGTTTTCACTGATCGATTGCAAATTTCATGTAGATTGTCCAGTTCTAATTGAATATTTAAAAAACATGGGCACTATTTCTTTATTACATTTTTACGGGTACATTGGAAGTGTTGAAATTAAAAAAAAAAAAAAAAACACATCCTAATCATTATACATTACAACACCACACTGTTGTATATAGGGGTTGTATATGTCTCTGGCATTTGTTTCATAGCCAAATAATAATGGAAAAGGAAGGATAACCATTTCTCCAGTCTAAGATGAACCTTTCTTGGGAGTGTTTTGCCCAATGAACACCATATATAACTGACATTATATTAATTTTGTATGTAATGTATTTGCTTATTACATACTGCAATCAAGAAGAAAGAAAACACTGGTCATACATGAATTAGAAACTCCAACCGGAAGTAGGCTCAAATCTTGCAAACGGTGCGAGATATTCAGAAAACTAATCGAAAAATCTCCCCTTTATGATACCCCTTGGCTATTTTTTAAATCAATACGCCTTTAACTTGTGTCTGTAAAGAGACATGTACAGATGTTGTAAGGAATGATAAGGCGATTTATGCTCATATGCGAATAATGCGCTGTGTAGAGAGCGCAGGTTTAGCTAGTCTATATATTAAAATGCTAGGTTTTTATGTTTGTCTCCAATCTTTTCGACAATAAGATCTCAAAAACCACAAGTGCTGGAAACGTGCCGTTTTCATTGGTCGATTCCAAATTTTCTGTAGATTGTCCAGTTCTAATTGAATATTTCAAAAACGTGTCCGTTATTTCTTTTTTAATTTTTTAAAGAGATATACTGGAAGTTTTGAAATTTTCAAGAAGTAAAGCATCATATCCTATGAGTTATACATTCCAACACAACATAATTGTAGGCATTTGATTCATGCCAAATAATGAAAAACGAAGGATAGCAATTTCTCCAGACTAAGATGAATCTTTATTGTTTGGAGTGTTTTGCTCAATGAACACCATATGTCACAGACATTATAGTTAATAGTGTATGTAATGTATTTTGCTTATTACGTACTGCATGCAAGGAGAAAGAAAACACCGATGATACATGAAATAGAAACTCCAACCGGAAGTGGGATCAATCTTACAAACGATGCGAGATATTGAAAAAATAATCGTTAAAATCTTCCCTTTATGGTACTCCTTGCCGATTTGTATCAAGACATCTTTCACTTGTGTCTGTAAAGGGGCATGTACAGATGTTGTGAGGAACGACAAGGAGATTCATGCTCATATGTGGATGATGCGCTGTGTATAGGTTCAACTAGTATAGTATCTATTAAAATGCTATGTTTGTCTTCAAAGAAAAGTTTATATGTTTGTCTCCAATCCTTTCGACAATGAGATCTCGAAAGCCACAAGTGCTAGAAACGTGCCGTTTTCACTGATGTTTGCAAATTTTCTGTAGATTGTCCAGTTCTAATTGAATAGTTAAGAACCATGGCCGTTATTTCTTCAGACGTAAACTGGAAGTTCTGAAATTTTATAAAAATAAAGCATCATATCCTACGAGTTATAAATTGCAACACCACATATTTGTATACAGGGGTTGCCTATCTTTCAGGCGTCCGTTTCATGGCCAAATAATAATGAAATACGAAGTGTAATCATTTCTCCAGTCTAAGATGAACCCTTATTTTTTTGGATGTTTTGCCCAATGAACACAATATATCTCTGAGATTATAATTAATTGTTTATGTAAAGTATTTTCTTATTACATACTGCATGCAAGAAGAAAGAAAACTCTGATCATACATGAATTAAAAACTCCAACCAGAAGTAGGCTCAAATCTTGCAAACGGTGCTAAATGTTGAAAATAAAAATTGAAATCGAAGAAATCTCCCCTTTATGGTATCCCTTGCCGATTATTATCAAGACGTCTCTCACATGTTTCTGTAAAGGGACATGTACAGATGTTGTGAGGAATGGCAAGGAGATTCATGCTCATATGTGAATGATGCGCTGTGTAGAGAGCGCAGGTGCAGTTAGTATATATTAACATTTAAAGATATACAAAACATTACAAAAGTATTTCAATACTAAAATGGTTTTACGTTGTTATATCATACCCTTCGTGGTTGGCCTTTTGTGATGTGAAAAGATTCTGATAAATTCTGAGTGAAATTAAACAAAAAAAAAAAAAAAAAAAAAAGTAATAAGGGCATAAATTTTTTACAATATAAACTTACAAAACAAGCCGAGGAAAGCTTTCCGAGAATCGATTAGGATTCTTATTTCTGTTTCCATGTTGTTCTCTAGGGACTGAGTAAAGTGGAAGTGTCCCAGGTCTTTCTACCTCGTAGTGAAACAACCATAGCGGACATCCTGTCCCTGCCTGTTTTTGTCCACATTTGAGCCTTGCGGATGTCAATCATCTTCAGTCTCAGTGTGGTAATGGTAGAGCTGCTGCCCACTACCATAATATCTCTCTTCGTCTGGCTCCTACCCCTAAAGACGTGTCCGGCATGGGAAGCCTTCTGATAACGAAGCTATCTCCAGCATAACTCTTGAGATCATTACAGCACGCAAGCTCCCCCCCCCCCCACATCAACAAGGTGATTAGGATTAGGATAAGTAATAAGATTTTTGGAGTTTCGGCATCTATGGCCATGTTAGCCCGTCACTAGAATTAGGATTAGGAATTAGATTTCAGGGATTTCGCCATCTATGCCCATGTTAGCCAGTCACTTGGATTAGGATTAGGAATTAGATTTCAGGGCTTTCGCCATCTATGGCCATGTTAGCCAGTCGCTTGGATTAGGATTAGAAATGAGATTTCTGGGCTTTCGGCATCCATGGCCATGTTAGTCCATCACTAGGATTAGGATTAGGAATTAGATTACTGGGATTTCGGCATCTATGGCCATGTTAGCCAGTCACTAGGATTAGGATTAGGAATTAGATTTCTGGGCTTTCAGCACCTATGGCCATATTAGACCATCACTAAGATTAGGATTAGGAATTAGATTTCACGGATTTCGGCATCTACGGCCATGTTAGCCTGTCACTAGGATTAGGATTAGAAATTAGATTTCTGGGCTTTTGGCATCTATGGCCATGTTAGCCCATCACTAGGATTAGGATTAGGAATTAGATTTCTGGGATTTCGGCATCTATGGCCATGTTAGCCATTCACTAGGATTAGGACTAGAAATTAGATTTCTGGGCTTTCGGCATCCATGGGCATGTTAGCCCGTCACTAGGATTAGGATTTGGAATTAGATTTCAGGGCTTTCGGCATCTATGGCCATGTCAGCCCGTCACTTATATGAGGGATGACGTCCATCGGCGATCACACTGCCTGGAGAATTCGAGAGGAAAAAAGGATTGGGGAAGGAAGGAAGTGACCTGAGACCATTGTTAGGTACCATCCCGTCATTTGCCTAATGTGAATGAGGAAACCACAGTAAAAACTTCACTTAAGATAGCTGGCCTGAACAATCTCTTAGGGTATACAGGCAAATGACGGAATGGTACCTAATAATGGTCCCAGGCCACTTCCTTCCTTCCCCAATCCTGTATACCTTTTCGACCGAGTGCCTTTTCGAGAAACGAGATGGGCCGCGGTGGCTCGTGGAAGAGCATTCACCACTGGTGCATGAGGTTCTGGGTTCAATCCCAGCTTGCTCCAAGTGAAGTTTGTGGTCGACAAACATCTCGGTGTTCTCCGGTTTCCTTCCACTTTCCTCATTCCACTATTTCATTCGTTTCGCATAATCATAATCTTCCTTAGCCTAGCCAGGATAACTGGAACGTAAAACTTAAAGATTTCATTTCATTTCATTTTCTTCGAGAACCGAGGTGAGACGAGTTTTTTTTCGAGAATCGAAAGGAGACGAGCTTTCTTCAACATTTACGAAACGAGACAAGGAATCCTTATTTCTCGTCTCGTTGGCGACATTACTAATAAACTGCACTTCCTATTATTTTGATAAATTCCTGCAAGTAGGTTAATTAACACAATATTAAATTTTGTAACAAACACCATTAGCAAAACTAAATCCAATTAAATTCGGTTTGCAATGAAAAGGGAACTTAAAGATTAGATTTCTGCAAAGATTGCAATTTCATTGTGTTCAATCATAAAAGACTATTGTTCAATAAATCTCCTCTTCTCCCTGTCCCACCTCCAATCATACAAGCCTTCTAACAGAAAGAAAGACAATCGAAGAATAAAGTATCTTATATATTTCCTGCGTTATAACACATAACTTCATTATAAACGTCCTTTTTGGAAATGTGTTATCAGTGACAGTTTTTTGTTTTGCTTGTTGCAATCTATAATAAAACATTTTTGTCTGGTTGTCTAAGTTTTCTTGAAAAGGTTGTGTTAAGAAGGTATTAGGAGAAGTTCAAATGTAAAAGGAAATGGACAAAAATTAAAAAAAAAAGAAAAACGAAGACAAGGAAATGAAACCACACACACAGAGAGAAAAGAGGTCTGCACGGGCCAGAATTTTTAGCCCAGGCCCGGTCCGGCCCGTGAATTTACAATATGAGGCCCGACCCGAGTCCGAAATATGTTTTAACATTTAGGCCCGTGCCCGGTCCGAGCTCGTGTGATAACGAATTGACCCCGAAATAAACCCGAATTACAGAAACTTAATAATTAATGCAAAATTGTATTTTTATTTTACAGCAATTAGATATTTAATTTTGCATTTGTGCTTTAATAGTTCTCCCGAAAGAACGGTACAATATATATCGTTGTATAGTATATTTACAAAGTTAGACCCGAAAAGGCCCGAGAAATATGGTTGTATATTTAAAAATTCACGTCCCAGCCCGGCCCGGGCCCGAAGTGATATATGCTATGTAGGCCTGAGCCCGGCCCTACCTCTAACACAGACACAAACACACCAGTCACTAATCAACTGAAATATACAATTTTTAAAAATCATAGCTTACATTTCTTCTTACGTCAAATGCATGGGTATTTTGGTTTCTTTTTGTTCTTTCTTTTACTATCGAGCAATGACAGAATAGAGAAAAGTAACGTGCGTGAACTTAGTAGGACCACATTTGAAAATTATAAATATTAGCATCTCGTACGTATGTACTACGTTTGTACCGGTTTATACCGTAAAAAGTTGTGATTGTATCGGTTTCAAATTCGAAAAAATCTAAAAATAAAGTGGTCATACTAACAAGGAATGAACATGAACGTGTCATCCGGGCGTCCGAATCAAACCTAGTCCATTCGATAAACATTACCAAGATATGTACATGCACAAAAAAAAAAAAAAAAAAAAAAAAAAAAAAAGGTGCTATGGACAACGGAGTAAGGCCCTGGGCTCCATTAACCCTGTTAGTTTAAAGCAAAAATTGTAGACTGGCAGTGAAATTTATGGGAGGGATTTTTGGAGGGAATTTTCCCGACATTATCCCGATTTTCGCTGTTCAGGTACGTTATGAGCGCCAATACATAGCTTCTCTGAAAAGCTTGTTTCATGCTGAAGAGAATGAACTTAAACCTTGACTTTCCAATGAACAGTGTTGATGGAATAGCTATTTCACTGCGGGTCTACGATTTTGTTTATAGTAACAAGTTAATGGGCGCTATGAACTTACTTCGTTGTCCATGGCATCTATTTTTTGACCATCAACATATTTTTGTTATGTTTATTGAATGAACTAATTTCATTCGGATGTCCGTTCCTTGTAAGTTCACGTGAACATAGCAGGACCACTGATAAAATTCTAACAAATTTGAAGAGTTTTCTGTATAAATCGTTTGTACTGTGTTTGTACCAGATTGCACCATAAATAATTTCGTTTGTACTGGTTTTCGTTCGTAATCACGATTCGTACAGAAAAATCATTTTATTTTAAAAAGCAGGACCATTTTATTTTTCGATTTTCTCAAATTTGAAGCCGCTACAAACGAAAATTTTTATGGTACAATCCGGTATAAACGCAGCACAAACACATGGTATGCAAATATTTATAGTTCTCAAATGTGATTCTGCTAAGTTCACACACGCAGAAAAGCATAGCGATCGTGAATATATATATATATATATATATATATATATATATATATATATAGATAGATAGATAGATAGATAGATAGATAGATATAGATATAGATATATATCGAAATCGAGATTTCAACGTTTCACGTTCCACACGTACCGGAAAAGTGTTTTTTTTTTTTTTTTATGTATGTCGGTCTGTCCATCCGCTCACACCAACATAAATGTGTCTACTCGCGTAGGAGCCGTACCCTTCAACGTATTCACCTAAATTTTGATTTTAAATTTACGATTTTTAAAAATAAGATTCCTTACAATAATTTTTCTCAATTTCCTACCCCCAAAATTACTGAAAATGGAAAATTTCTATTTTCTCAAAAATGGCTCTAACGACTTTGTTTAAATTTCATACATCAATATTTCGTACCTCCGGTGCTTGGGGTCCCTGGTTCGATCCCAGATCGAGCAGTGTGGACTTTGTGGTGGACAAACACCGTGCTCGTGGGTTTTCTCGGGGTTCACCCTTTCTCTCCCACTTTCTTCATTCCACCATTTCACTCATCTCTCATCCTCATCGTCTCCTTTAGCATAACCGGCATAAACGTGGGACATAAAATTTAAAGATTTCATTTTTTTTCAATATTTCGTTATGAATTCTATACCGTGGTATAAGTAAGTCATTTCTTTGGGAAAAATCCAGAAGGGATAGTTTACTGTTAGGAGTGATTTTTTTAAAATAATGATTTTCTCAAAAATGACTCAAGCGATTTTGTTAATATTTCGTAAATAAATATCTCGTTCATAAATTTACAGTATGACATGATCCATTTGTCCTGAGAATTTTCACAAGGGAATAATTTATTCTTGGATGTGTTAGTTTCGGACTTTTTTCACCAAAGACACTCAATTTTGCTCACATTTCGTAAATTAATATTTCATTGCTAACCTGTCAATACCTGAATCGCCTTTCAGAACTTTAAAAGATTAATATTCAGATATTGTAAACAATACCTAATGTGAAAAAAACAAAAAAAGAGTGCTATATTTACACCTCACCAAGTTTGGTAATTGCATTGATTCATTTGTGCTCTGAAACGCACCATATCAAATTGTTAGTTCCAGCTCGCGCCGTGTGGACTGTGTGGTGGACAAACACCGTGCTCGTGGGTTTTCTCGGGGTTCTTCCGTTTCCTCCCACTCTCTTCATTCCACCATTTCACTCGTCTCTCATTATCACCGTCTCCTTTAGCGTAAAACTTAAAGATTTCATTTCATTTTTCAAATTGTTAAGGAGTATGGTAGCTCAGTTGTAGAATGCTTATCCCTTGTGCGTGGGGTCCCTGGTTCAATCCCTGATCAAGTAAGTTTGTGGTGTACAACATCGTATCCGTCGATTTTCTCGGAGTAGTCCGTTTTTCTCCCACTTTCTCATTCCACCAATCCTTCCATTATCATTCATTTGCTTTAACCATTAGCCTCTATTAGCCTGAAAGACATAATCGGGGGATATTTAATTGAAAATATTTCATTTCATTTCATTTTCATCAAACTACTGTAAACAGCATTATGCTCTTTACGTCTGTTCAAAACCCTTTACATGATTGAATTTGATAATTCTACGCAGTTTTCCGAAATAAAATCTCTTGAAGAAGTCAAATTTTAAATCCCTTGCAACAGTGTCCCTCTTTATTAGAAATACGTTTTAGTATTAAGCTAGTACACTGTCACGTCTATTTCACCCTTGCTATTGCTATTTATTTATTTATTTATTTATTTAACAATCAGCAGATACAGCTCAGAGGCAATTTTATACTGGATATCTAACAACAACAACAACAACAACAACAACAATGGAAAGGAATTGGGAAGATAACGGCCAGGGCCTGTTTAGTAGGCACCATCCCGGCCTTTGCTTGGTAGGACTGAGGGAAACCCTGGAAAACCTCAGTCAGGATGGTGGTCACAGGGATTTGAACCCACGACCTCCCGAATGCGAAGCCAACGCTCTGCCACTTGAGCTATTTCGCTCGGTAAAAGTCTCCAAACTTTTATCTTTGTGATATTGTAATATTCTTAGTTTGCAACACTAAGAGTAAGAGACTTTTCGTTTCAACATGTACAGTGTGACCAGAACCTTTACACCCCAACTAAAGCCTGTGTCAAACATCTTGGCATTTCAGCTAAACGTATAGAACGCAAGCTGTAATGCGACGTTGCCGAGAAGTAAAGGGGTGTGGCTATGGCTAAGCAGATGAAGTACAGCGCGATCAGGTGGCAGGGGATAGAAGTGGATGTGCACAAAATAAACGTGGCAATACCGCTGGCCTCTCATTTGCTAGCAGCATTTAAAGGAAACTTGGAGCGCCGACTTCAAATGCCAAGATGTTTGTCACGCCGTTTAAATGCGTCTAACAACGTACATTTACCTGACTTCTAGATAGGACGTAGGTTCCCTAAATCCACCAGTCCTTTATCCTTGGCTGCCTCAAAGTCCGGACCTTACGACACTACACAATGCTTTGTGGGATATCATTAAATCACACGCCAGCAAGAAGAGGTACGTGGACAATGCTACTCTGTGCGCAAGTGTATTTGAAGCTTTCTAGCTTATGACGCCGCAGCGGCTGTAGAAGATAAGTAGGAGAACATAGAGGCGTATCAAGCCCTACACGGTTAATGAAGGTGCACATATGGACATCTTCGGACAAATAATTTCATGTATTATTAATGTAGGGATGAAATAAGTGCAAGTGTAAAGGGACTTTCTAGCCACCCTGTAGATTTAAAATATGAAATAATTTAAAGTAATACTATTTGAAAAAAAAAAAAAAGAAATTTAACTTCGTGTTGGATTAGAAACTGCAAAGATACATCCATGGGGGAGGTTCATTGGGTTCAGACCCCTCTCGAAACTTCGTAGCTATTTTTTAAATCATGTACTTTTATTTTGTCCGTGACAAGGGTCTGCTCAATTCGGAATACGGCCAATCTTTTGACTTTAAAGACTCGATCAGCCAACAACAACAACAACAACAAAAGTGAATGTGTGCCTGCTTGACACACTGCTAATCTGGAGCGTATTGCAGATTATATCGAACAATTTCCTCTTGAAGATATTTGCATTATATAAAATTTCAGCGCATTTATCAATTAGTTTAGATATAAACGGCGTGACAAACATCTTGGCATTTGAAGGCGGCGCTCCAAGTTCCCTTTAAATTCTGCTAGCAAATGAGAGGTCAGCGGTGTTGCCACGTTTATTTTGTATACATCCACGTCTATCCCCTGTCACCTGATCGCGCTATAGTTTGTCTGCATAGCTATAGCTACACCCCTTTACCACTTGGCAACGTCGCGTCAGAGCTTGCGTTTTATTCGTTTAGCTGAAATGCCAAGATGTTTGTCACAGGCTTTAAATATGAAGATCTTTTAGAGTGATTCTGGCCATCGCTTACGCTAACCAACCTAATACCCGTATGGTTACCTAACTCTGCTTTGGACTCACAAATCACAGTACTTACAGATGAGCATCCAAAGCACCCAGGATCTTTTTCCGTGGGAGCTTGCTCCGAAACCATCTAAATTGTGCGTACTTTCGCCAGTGTTTCTTCTCCTCAGCTGTGTAAACGCCTTCACTAGAAACTTTGCGGAACATTGTTAACTTCTCCTCTCTCTCTCTCTCTTTTCAATTGAAGAAGGGTTGCACTATTAACAATAATTCACTTTTTCACTATTGCACATAAACACAAATACACACAGCCACAAAAAATACGGTGCAAGGATTTATCCTTATTAATATGAAAACTGTTTTTTTTTAGAAACTCATACGTTAAGAACATAAAGAAGCCTATTGTAACCTATCTGATGGCAATCGCTTCATAGAAATGATAAAGAAACCATCTTCAGGTTCTATAGTCTTGTACAAATTTGAACCTTATCATACTAATAAAATATTCATAGTTTTTCTTGAACGGTAATAGATTTAAAGAAAAGCTGATGTGGGTAGGAAATATAGCTGATGACGTAACTTTCTCCTAAATTTCACTGCTTTTTAATTTTTTTTCCTAGAGGAAAGAAGCTAGTAGCTTGTAACACTGTCGACACTTTCCTCATACCCTGCCACTTTTTTTTTAATATTTTTCCTAGTGGAAAAAGTTAATGGCTTATAACACCGTCAACACAACACACACGCAGAAGGTCAAAAATCGGACTATTTTGAGTACATAACACGACATTCGCTTTTAAGAAAGAATAGATTTTTGGAAAATGTACCAAATGAACACGTCCGGAAGATTATCATCACCAAACTGAACACTACGCGAAATAATTAACACATGAATTTCACGAGAATGTTTCACGCACTAACACTGTAAAAGATACACGCACGATTTGGTACTGAAAATTTCGAACACTAGAGGACACTGGTGTTATACTTTACTCTTGTAGTATCTTTAGAAAAACTGTGAACAGTATTGGTGTAGTAAAAGTAGAGCATAATGATATGTAAGACGGAAACAAAAGAATGCAATCAATCATCGATGTGACAAAAAGATATATACATAAAAATATGTTCATTTTTATTTATCTTCAGTATGAAATACTTCTCAATTAATTATAGATAAGATAAATATTTTTAAGAAGTTACGAGAAATCCATTATTAGACTTATATTTTTCAAAAGCTAACAAATTTTCTTTTGCCCATTTTTCGTAAATGGAAAGAGGTAATGAAATGTAACTTGCCAAAATAATAGATAATGTTATTCTACACCCGAAAATACGAGTCGGAAGAATTTTCAGTATTGCCATCCATAGAAATTACAGTGTGACCAGAATTTGAATTACCCAAAATTCTAGATTATAGATGAGGCTAAAGGGGATGGTGATGATGATAATGAACAAAATGGTGGAATGAAGGAAGTGTAAGGAAATGGGAGAACTCCGAGAGAAAACATGCATAAGGTGTTTGTTTACCACTAAATCCACTTGGCGGAACTCAACGACTTAAATCAATACAATGTTGTGCATAGCAAAGGCCTTGAATATTTGCCTAAGTATAGTATGGAATTCAGGGGTGATTGGTGAGCACTGAAGATGTGAACAATTAGAGCTTTTTAATTAGCCAAGATTATAATCAATAGTGTAAACAATTAGAGCTTTTAATTAGCCAAGGTTGTAACCAATAGTGTAAACAATTAGAGCTTTGAATTAACCAAGATTGTAACCAATAGTGTAAACAATTAGAGATTTTTAATTAACCAAAATTGTAACCAATAGTGAAAACCATTAGAGATTTTTAATTAGCAAAGATTGCAACCAACAATGTAAACAATTAGGGCTTTTAATTAACCAAGCTTTAACAAATAATGTAAACAATTGGAGCTCTTAATTAACCAAGATTGTAACCAATAGCATTAAAAACAGCTTTGAATTAGCTAAGGTTGTAGCCAATAATGTAAATAATTAGAGTTTTTAATTAGCCAAGATTACAACCAATAGTGTAAACAATTAGAGCTTTTAATTAGACAAGGTTGCAACCGGTAATGTAAACAATTAGAGCTTTTAATTAACGAACCTCGACTCATTTCAACGCTAAACAAGAATAGTTATTCTTAAGTCTCAAAGAAACAAACCACACTCCACATTTGATGAACATCAAATGATTTTTGCTAATTTATATCATGCAAAATATTTTTAAAACGGGTTACATGGGAACATATACATATAAATGGGAAAACCATATTTTTGTACCCCTTTATCAGTGAACGAATTCAATTACTAGAAATGCGGCTGATTGGGAAGGCTAAAGAACTTAATGTTACATGTTATGAAACTCATTCAGAAAATTGATTTGTACTAACATGCTGTGCTATGTACGAGGTGTAATCAAAAAGTGGGGTGAATATTTTTTTTTAATTAGAAACAAAGTAATAAGCTTACATGTAATTTCGTTTATTTTCCTACACAGTACTGTCTTTGGCTACCAATGCACTGATTCCAACGTTCAATCCATGACTGGAAGCATTTCTGGAAGACTTCTTTCGGAAGGGTGTTCATGTGCTCTGTTGTAGCCCACTCAGTCAGGAATGGTATCAAAATGTTTTCTTTCAAGGATGGTTTTAATTTTTGGGAAGAGCCAGAATACGGTGCTATATCTGGGGAATACAGTGAAAGTGGACACATAGGAATATTGCTTCGGCTAAAAACTCGAGGGTCAAAAGCAAGGTGTGGCACGGCACGTTTTCGTGGTGCAGAAGGAAACCATTTACCCATTTAATCGGTGGTTAAAATACTTTTCACGGATCCATACGAGATGTTTAGTTGTTAGAAAAACTCTCGAATAGTCATTCTCCTGTTTGAACAAATCATTTGTGCCGCTCTTTTTGCAATTTTTTTCTCTCTTTTTGACATCGAAAGACGTCTCGATCGTTGCTCGTTTTCAACCGGTTCTTTGCCGTTTTTGAGTCGCTCTTACTACTTGTAAAAATCTTCAATGCCACCGTTTCATCGTCGTATACTGATTTTGACATTCCGTGAGCTTCTTTGGCACTTTTGTTTGTAGCTTAGAACAAGGGCACCCATCAGTGGGGGCGAGGTGGGGCGCTCGCCCCTTAGAGAAAATTGTACTTCAGAATATCGAAAATCCAATAGAATTTTTACATTGGTTGCAGCAAAATTTGAAACTATTTTTGAAACGTCGCTTATACTTGCCCCCCTTTGGAAACCACAACATGGGCGCCCTTGGATTAGAACAAAACTTAATGTTGGTGGGCGACAGACACTCTTTAATACGTCCTCACTCTTCTGCCTCTGGAAGCCAACTAACATGTCACAACTCGTTCGGAAACTCGACACTGGCTGTACCAAAAGTCTAGGCTACCGGGCTTACTAGTTGAAATGGATATACCGTCGATAGATGGCACTGTGGAACTACATTCACCGTATTTTTTGATCATGCCTCGTAGAGGCATCCAAGTTAGTTATGGTAATTTAGCCTCTTTTACGCCCTTTTTCTTGACCGATTCAACCCTAAGTGATAGATATAATTATAAAGTTTCAAATAAAAATTCACCATATTTCATTGAACTGCATAATTGTTTTTAACTAAAGTTAATAATGTAAAAGTTATCATATGAGAATTTTCCAAGTCAGAATGAAATGAAATTAAATATTTAAATTTTACGTCCCACTATTATGCTAGCTAGACTAAAGGAGACGGTGATGATGATAATGAATGAAATGGTGGAATGAAGAAAGTGGGAGGAAACGGGAGAGCCCCGAGAAAACCCCGCATATGGTGTTTGTCCACCACAATGTTCACTTGGCACGAGCTGGGGTCGAACCAGGGATCCCATACACCAGAGGTGGGCTCTACCACTCAGAGACCGCGGCCAAAGTTGGAACGAACTTAAATTTTTTGTTTTATTCTCAAAAGGTATCAAATTTTACTCATATATAATTTGATACATTCAAAAGTTGATATAGATTCAAGAAGAATTGGAATCATTATATTACAACCGACAATGAAATATAAAACGCATATGCTATGAAAACAAATTGTTATAGCCAATGAAAATTATAGGCACTAAAGAAATCATTTACATTCACCTTTCAGTTATTTAAAAAGGCCTATGAAGATATTTTTACCTTTCACTTATTTAAGAATGCCAATGAATTTTTTTTTTTTTTTTTTTTTTTTTTTACTTTTCACTTAGTTAAAGATACTGTATCTCTGTTTTACTTTTCGCTTAATGAAGGCATAAATTTGCCTTTCACTTAATGATTACTATAAAAATCTTAATGTGTTTCTGTAATGAATTTGAATTCTCAAAATAAATAGAATTTCAGGCACCGCCTTGAGTTTTGACAGTTAAAAATAAATTAATATATCACTTTATATTGAAAGTGTAATCTTCTCGTTGAGTGTAGCCTCGGCTAGCTAACATTTTGAAACAACAATAATGATACTTAAAATTCTAGAACTGTTTTATAGATTATTTTTCATTTTACTTTGCAGGGCCGCAGGCAGAAACAGTGCCAGATGGGAAAAAATAAAAATTCAGTAGAGAATTGAAGAGAGTGAAATCCTCATCTCCCGCATTGAAAATTCTGAATCATAAATATAGATGCGGAGACAGAAGTATGAGAACTTTAGCCCCAATTTGAGTTCCAAATTTACAATGAAGGATATATATATATATATTTATGGAACCTGATTGTACAGTGGACTCCTGATTATCCTAGTTTTCCTAACCGAGGTTCCGTGTTATCCGAGCTTAATCCAAACCAAAAAATTAAAAAAAAAACTAATCCGGTTACAACGATAAGCAGTTTACAGGCTTTTTTTATAGCAAGAAAGCAAACATAGTGCTGGCGTAAAGATGTCAGCTAATCCGAAAAGTATTTCTTCCAGACATGCTTTTTTGGGGGGGCACTGCCCCCCGGAGCTCTGAGAGTGAATCCCCGGAGGAGACCAAAATAATGCGTCTATAATATAATAATAAATAGAATAGTACCAGCAGTGCCTCCTCCGGAATACCAAGCGTGCCCCCCCCCCCCCGCCGGAACACTTTTTCTGAAAGAACGACTGCGTCTGACATTGCTATAATTAAGCTAGCAAGCTTTAATTGTTGCAATCTTGATCTGTGCACTAGCTGACATTATGATGTTGCTACGTTTGTGCAATATGGCGGCCAAAACCGAGACAGCTTAATAAAACAGAAGACTATGAAAAGCTTATTTAAAAACATAGGGATGTATTTGTATGTTAAACAGTATTTTATTTGTGTCATGTTTTATACTGTGTTTAACTTGTGTATGTATTAATATGAAACCACATTTTATTTACTGTATTATGGTTAATTCCTTAGGTAAGTATGTATAATTATTTGTCAATATGTACTGTAATATATGTCCAATAAAAATAATAAATACAATAATAATGAATAATCTAATAAAGAGAAATGTACAAATTTTCTATGTATCCACCCGTTATCAACCGAGTTTTTTGCTTATCCGAATTAGATCCGGTTCATATTAGATCGGATAATCGAGACTTTACCGTACCCCCTTCAGTCTTTATTTGCGCAAATCCTGGGTCGTCGTCTGCAATGTTTCTTTAAGAAATATATCGTTACGAATAGGCACATTTAGTATTCGGAGGGGTACATGTTATTTTCACACGGTATTATTCTTTATTACTGCATTATAGACGTATTATTTTGGTCTTCTCCGGGGTTGCACTCTCAGAGCTAAGGAGGGCCGGGCCAGTATCCCCAAAAACATGTCTGGAAGAAACACTGTTCATCTGTGTCGTGCAATCACTCACTTGAGCATGCGCCTTTTAGCCGTGGCCTGTGTTGGTCATTGAGCTGAGCGAAGCGAAGCTCTTATACTCGGGTTAGCCGTTTGGTTGTCCGCGAACTCCTCCTAGACCGTTTGGCCGATCTCAACCAAACTTAGCACGCTGATAGAGTATGTCGTGCTGAGTGATAACATAGGTCGAAATCAAAAATCCGATGTACCATCGAGGAATAATCACCGAAAAACGCTTACTCCTAGACCGTTTGGCCGATCTCAACCAAACTTAGCACGCTGATAGAGTATGTCGTGCTGAGTGACAACATAGGTCGAAATCAAAAATCCGATGTACCATCGAGGAATAATCACCGAAAAACGCTTCCTGATTACGTAGTTTAAGCTCGCTCAGCTCATTTCATTGCAATCGGGTATATCCATTGCATTCCTAGTTAATATAGTGACCCACATTATGCTTTATTTTTTGTTTAATTATGCTTTATTTTTTCCAAATTATGCTTTATTGTTAATTTCAATCATTGTTTTTGTTAATAGTGTAAAATCTATAATATTTACTAAATATCATAATATTCTAAATATCTTGATCTATTTATTAATATTTTATGTAACCAATTTCTTTCATATTTAATGAACTTTCTACCTAATGCATTGTAAAGAAAGTAAAAGATGCCACCAAAAAGTACAGAAAGTGCGAAAGCAAATGTAAAAGATTATTATCGGAAAGTAAAGTTTGACCTACGTACAAGCAGCCTTAAATAACACGTGATAGCTTCTTGATAAGGTACACATCGTTATGTTAATGTTTAATTTATTATTTTATTATCTGCTACAATTGTTGATATTCGAGGAAAATAGTGTGATAACATTTTTTTTTTTTTTTTTTTACAGTTAATGATAACAAATATTTGTCTTTTACTCTTAGAACTCATTGACTAGGCAAACAAACATTAGTAAAGAGTTAAATTTCTTTAACTACTGGTTTGATATTTATAGATTCTATGTAACTATGTGTTTTTAATGGATGACTTATCATTGAAAAGTTATGTGTTCATCTAGGTTAAAAGGAAGTTACTGTGACCCCATATTTTAAAAAAAATTGGGGGGATTAAAATATAGATGTCGATGAGCTGTGTCCAATGGCACCACTTTTGATTTCTGAAATCGAACATTTCAAGGTGAAATTAAGGGGATCAAACATAAAATGTGGGACCATGTGGACAATGCAGACCAGTGACCTACTGGGAAGAAATGAGTGTCATTCGATTCGTATTCATACGTACATTAATAATTGATATTACATTTCCCGGTATTTATATCTTGACCAATACCTTTGGCGTGGGAGACCCGTGTTCGATTCCCGGCGGGAGTTGATATGGTTCGGATTCCACGTTGATCAGTAGGTCCCGTCCCATATAGCCTCGCTGCTGAAATGGACGTTAAGGTTGGTGTAAAGGGACAAGTTTTGCCAATAGATGTCGCTACAGTCTTTGTATCTCTCTCATGTATTTTTTTACCTTTCACGAAAATTTACAACTTCTCTTACAAATTTCAACCTAGAGATTTTAAATTTTTCGAGAAACAACTTCATAACCTATCGAAGGCAACAATCTGTGCCGATTTCCTATTTAGAATTTTCTTCATTGTTGAAACAGTTATATTGTTAAAGGTTTTGATATCTTTCAACAAACAAGCCATTTCAACAATGAAAAAAAAATTCTAAATAAAAAATCGGCAGGATTGTTGCCTTCGATAGGTTATGAAGTTCCTTCTCGAAAAATTTGAAATATCTAGTTTGAAGTTTGTAAGAGAAATCATGAATTTTCATGAAACGTAAAAAATACCTGAGATACTAAGACTGTAGTGACATCTATCGGCAAAACTTGTCCCTTTAAACTAACCTTAAACAAAATCAACTCATAAATGACATTTCCCAGAAAATTCTATTTTGACCCCAAATATTAATGAAAATCTGGGATTTTGAGTAATGCGGACCAATAACAGGCTAAAACAAAATGGGGTCATTCGATTCGTATTTGCACATACACGAGTAATTGATGTGGCATTTTCACGAAAATTCAATTTTGATATGAAAAATTACGAAAATCAAAGATCCAAAATTTTCGTTAATTTTCGGGGTCAATATAAAATTTTCGGGAAAATGGAATATCAGTTATTCATGTATGTGTGAATACAAATCATGTGACATCCATTTCGTCCCAGTCGGTCACTGGTTCACATAGTCCAAATGGTCCCACTTTTTTATTGTCGACCCTTAACTTGACCTGAAGCCGGTGGCGTAGGGAAGATGGGGCCCAGAGGGGCCGGGCCCCCCCAAAGAGGTCCGACAATGTACTTTGGTACTTTGACGTTTGTAATTTTTTATATATTTTTATGTTTATATATTTCTTTGTAATGTTTCTATATGTACCTATAACAGGACTTGCCCCCCCCCCAAACACATATCCTGGCTACGCTATTGCCTGAAGCGGTTGATTCCAGAAACCAAAAGTGGTACCATTGGACACAGCTCATTGAAATCTACATTTTGAATCCAAAAAAGTTGAAAAACAGGGGGCCACGGTAACTTTCTTTTAATCCATCTATACGTCGAAATCCTCACTAAAGAGATATAAAAGAACACATGATTATGTGTGTGTATGTGGGTACGTCATCAGATTTTTCACATAAAATGGAGTCACCCAAAGTCATCTAATTGATGCTAACACAGAAATCTTCACCAGTTCTAATCGTGTACGAAGTAGTTTTTTTTTAGTTTCGGTTCGAGAGGCAAAGAAGAATCTACGTTCTGGAAATTCATAAAGCGTAGAATATCTCAGAAGTCCTACAAGTTAGTCAACCCAAACTACTCTAGTGTATTGGGGATTGCATACTCTTCAGTCCATGGGAAGAATTCGTACTTTTGCTAGCAGAATATAAAGGGTCCTTATGATTTAAATTTGGCTATTTATTTATTTATAGAACTCGAGAACGTTGTGAAGCTATTTTTATCCTAAACACAAGTAAAGTGTGAAACGTGGGAAGACCACTCGGACAGAATATGGGCATTTAAAAAGGCACCATTACAGTATTTACTGGCTACACAGAGCTAAAGTTCTGAAGGATCCCAAATAATGACTTTAATGAGAAACGTTGTGGAAAATTTAAGTAACCAGGTGCTTTTTAATGCTTCAAACAAAGAATGTTCAACAATTATGTACAATTTTTGGTGCGATAACACACACACACCTCAAGCAAAACATGTTTCTTATCTTTTAACTTCGGTGGCCCAAGTTATCACCACCCGAGAAAATTGAAAGTCGAATCGTCCATTGAATTCCTATGAAATCCTAACTATATATAAAACTACATGAGCTGACAAATTATTGAGCACTTCCTGTAGGGCTACAATGATTAAATTTGGCATGATTATAGGTTTCCGGATCTAACCCACAGGAAAATTGCCAAAAGTGAATATTTTTAATTTTTAGGGGTTCTAAAGAGGAAGTGAAGAATTTCCCCATGTTATTTAAATGGGCCTTTTTTTTGGACATATAATCTCATGTTTTAGCTACTTAGAATTTGAACATAAACTTAAAATTCGGTATGTTTGTACGTTTTGATTGACACTACCTAAGTAAATCAGTAAAAATAATTAAAAAAAAACAACTTTAGAGTGGTTTTATAGGGAACTGAAATATCTTTCACATGTTATTTATATGGAACACCTTTTACACCCCTAAATTATTGAGCACTTCCTGTAGGGCTACAATGATTAAATCTGTCATGATTGTAGTTTTCCGGGACAAATTCACAGGAAAATTGCCAAACGTGAATATTTTTAACTTTAGGGGGTCTAAAGAGGAGATGAAGAATTTCCCCGTTTTAGTTAGCGTTACCTAAGTGAACCATCAGAAATAAAAATATCCAACGTTGAGTGGTTTTATGGGGAACTAAAATCTTTCCCATGTTATTTATATGGGACGTCTTCTACACCCCCAATATTTTTAGTACTTCCTGTAGGGCTACAATGATTAAATTTGGCATGATTGTTGTAGCTTTCCGGGACAAACCCACAGGAAAATTGCCAAAAGTGAATATTTTTAATTTTTTAGGGGTGTAAAGCGGGATGAAGAGATTCCCATGTTATTTAAACGGACGTTTTCTTGGGATACAAAATCTTATCTTTTAGATAGTTGAAATAGGAAAAGAAACGATAGAATTATGGGTTTAAGAGATGCGAGGCCGTAGGCCGAGCAAAGATAGTGCGTGGGGGCGAAGCCCCCGGATGGGCAGATTCAGAAAATACGAAGAGCAAGTTCACGAAATTCATTGTTGGTGATGCAAATGCCGATAGATAAGAAATGCGAAACCGTAGGACGAGCAGACCTGGAGCCAAAGGCTAGTCTTTATCTATATTTGCAACAAATAAAATTTTCATTGCTATCGTTTAACTATGCTAGTTTTTTATTTTTATTTTTGTCCTATTTGTGCAAAAACTTCGCAAACATTACTGAAGTAACTAATATTGCCTAAGAGGTATCGGTTACTCAGTGGTAGAGCGTTCACTTCTGGTGTCTGGGATATTTGGTTCGATTCCATCTCGCACCAAATGAGCTTTGTGGTGGAGAAACACTGTGTGCGTAGGTTTTTTCGGGGTTGTCCAATTTCGTCCCACTTTCTTCATTCCATTATTAATTCATTTGTCATTATCACCGTCTCCTTTATTCTAGCCATAATCATGGAACGTAAAACTTAAAGATTTTTCATTTCATAAATTTTTTTTAAGGAAGTTTTCAGGGTGGAAGAGTCTACGTTCTAAGAATACCATTTATTCTACCATCGGAGACTGCACTCTCATTCAGGTGATTATACGAGGGCCATTCCGAAATTAATATCTCCTATTTTTTTGTGTTAACTTTGTATGTCCGTACCAGATGTCGTTGGTGCAGTGTTAATGCTTGAAACTTTCTCTTTTATTTGCAGCTGGTCCCGTTGTTCTGCGGTAATTGGCGCCTGATAAGGACGTGCGTATAAAACAACGATGTGTGATTGGATTTCTCACTGCTGAAGGAATTGCGCCGATTGAAATCATCGACGCTTGGTAAAGGTTTATGGAGACGATACAATAGACATGAGCAATGTGAGGCGATGGGTACGGTATTTTCAAGATGGTGAAAAGGGGTGTTCATGACAAGCCAAGGCCCGATTGACCCTACACAGCTGCTATCCCTCGCAACGAAGAGCGTCTTGATTAACTCATTCGTGCTGATCGTCGGATAACGACCAGAGAATTGTGTACAAAGCTGACTGTCGGCTGTAATGCCTTGGAAAAAAATGCTAGAACATCTTGGTTATCGCAAAATCTGTGCGAGGTGAGAGCCTCGGATGCTTACAGAAGATCACAAAAATCAACGAATAGAAATTTGTCCGGACCTACTGGACCAATACGAAGCTGAACGTGGCAATTTTCTGGATAGCATCATCACTGGAGATGAGTCGTTGTGTCATCACCTTGAGCCGGATTCCAAAAGACAGTCCATGGAATGCCAATTTTTACAAGCGCAGCATACAGACTCTGGTTCATCGTTGGCAAAAGCGCATAACGAATGGTGGGAACTATGTGGAATAATGACAGTTTGTACCTGAAATATTGCTCTGTTTAGCTGTGCTGTTGTTATTTACATATCTCCATTAGTTTACATGAAAAAAAGAAGGCATTACTTTCGGAATGACCTTTGTAGTTTGCTATTAGTCCTCCGCTTACAATTGTAATTAACAAGGTAAAAAGGTTAAGAGTGACTGGAACAAGTAAAATGATTTAAAACTTGCCAATTTATATTTTCTTTGTTTTAAAATCTAACTAAATATTCTTCTTCTTTTTCTTGTTTAAAAGCTCTTTTGCGGTTATATATTTAATGTGCCCATCTTTTGCCAGAGATACTCGGGTTCGATTCCCCGTGGGTGTTCATATGGTTCGATCCCACGTTAAGCTGTAGATTCATGACTCACGTCTAAAAGGATAACAAACTCCAACCCCAACCAACTAAACGATCCATTTCTATTTAAAAATCATAACTGAACTTTCCATTTTTACTTAAAATTCTAATTAAACTTTCCATTTTTGTTTTAAAGTAATTAGATTTTCTATTCTTGTTTAGGGGTCTAAATTTTTATTTTCTTTAAAAGTTCTACTACATTTTCTACTTTTTTTTGGTTTAAAATATAACTATTCCTTCTATTTTCTTTAAAAGTCTAACTAAACTTTACATTTTTGTTTAAAGGTCTGTTTTTTTCTAGTTTTGTTTAAAATTCTAACTACATTTTCAATTTCTGTTTAAAATTCTAACAAAATTTTGTATTTCTATTAAAAAAAGTAGGTAATATTTCTATTTTCTTGCTTAATAGTGTATGCAAATCATCTATTTTTGTTTGTTTTGAATAATTTTAAAATTTTTTTGTTTAAAAGTCGAATTAAATTTTCTATTATGTATAAAAGTAACTATTTTTTGTTTAAAAGTGCAAACATATTTTCTATTTTTGTTCAAAAGTCTAACTACATTTTCTATTTTATGTTTAAAATATAACTATTCTATTTTTGTTTGAAAGTCTAACTTTACTTTCCATTTTTGTTTAAAAGTCTATTTCGTTTCTAGTTTTGTTAAAAATTTTAGCTAGCTTTTCTATTTTTGTTTTAAAGTAAGTAAAACATATTATTTAAAAGTGTAAATGATCTATTTCTGTTTGCTTTAAATATTTTTAATTTTTTGTTTAAAAGTCGAACTAAATTTTAAATTTTGTATAGAAGTAATTACATTTTCTATTCTTATTTAAAAATGTAGATATTTTTCCTATTTTTGTTCAAAAGTCTAACTATATTTTCTATTTTTGTTTAAAAGTAACTAAAATTTTTATTTTTTCCTTTAACAGATTATGTGAGTCATCTACTTTTGTTTGTTTTAATTTTTTTGTTTAAAAGACTAACAACATTTTCTATTTTGTATGAAATTAACTAAACTTTCTATTTTTATTTAAAAGCCTAACTTTTTCACTTTTGTTTAAAAGTCTAACTACATTTTCTACTTTTTTAAAATTTAAAATCCAACTATTGCTCCCATTTAGTCCAACTAATTTATTTTTTCAAAGTCTAAGTTTTCAATTTTTGTTTAAAAGTCTAACTAAATTTACTATTTCAAACTTACCAAAATTTTCTATTTTGCATAAAAGTAATTAAATTATCCATTTTTGTTTAAAAGTCTAACTAAAAATTCTATTTCCGCTAAAAGTCTGTTTAAATTTTCTATTTTTGTTTAAAAGTTTGTAATTTTTATTTTTGTTTAAAAGTCTAGTTAATTTTTTGCTTAAAAACTACTGTTTTCTTTAGAAATTTAAATATTATATTCTTGTTTTAGAGATCTATCAAATTTTTAATATTTTGCTAAAAGCCTATCTATACTTTTCATTTCTCTTTAAAATGTTATTTTCTTTTTGTTTTGTTTAAAGGTATAATTACATTTTCTATTCTTGTTTAAGTCTGACTAAATTTCCTATTTTTCTCCAGAACTACATTTTGTATTTTATATTTAAAATGTAACTATTTTTGTTTAAATATCTATTTCTTTTTATTTTTTGTTTGTGTCTAACCAAATTTTCTATTTTGTGTAAAAGTAACTAAATTTCTCATTTTTGTTTAAAATTCTAACTAAATTTTCTATTTTTTGTTCAAAAATTTTAACTACATTTTTATTACTTGTTTAGAATCTAACTGTTGTTTCTATTTTTGTTTAAAAGTCCAACTAAATTTTCTTTTTTCGTTTAAAAGCCAACTACATTTTCTATTTTGGTTGAAAGTCTGTTTAAATTTTCTACTTCTGCTTAAGGGTCTAACTTCATTTTCAATTTTTGTTTAAAAGTCTATAATTTGATTTTTGTTTAATAATCTATTTTTGTTCAAAATCTATTTTTCTTTACAAGTCTAAAATTTCCATTCTTATTTAAAGATCAATCAATTTAAAAAAATTGTTTAAAAGTGTAACTAAATTGTTTACTTTTTGTTTAAAAGTCTAAACTTTCTACTTTGTATAAAAGTAACTAAACATTTATTTTTTGTTCAAAAGTCTAATTATTTTTTTTGTTCAAAATCTAACTATTGCTTCTATTTTTGTTTAAAAGTCTAACTAATTTTTTGTTTCAAAGCCAAAGTTTTTAATTTCTTTAAAAAAATTTAACAAAATTTTCTACTTCAACCTCTAATTAAATTTTCTATTTTCCACAAAAATAACGAAATTATCCATTTTTGCTTAAAAGTCTAACTAAATTTTCTATTTTAGTTTAAAAAAATCTGCTTAAATTTTCTATTTCCGTTTAAAGATTTAATTATAATTTCAATTTTTGTTTAAAAGTCTATAATTTTTATTTTTGTTTAAAAGGCTAGCTAATTTTTTTTGCTTAAAATCTAACTATTTTTTTAGAAGTCTAAATGTTCTATTCTTGATTAAAGATCTATCAATTTCTTAAAATTTTTCTTTAAAATACTATTTTTATTAGTTTTATTTAGAAGTCTAACAAAATTTTCAGCGTACCTCAATCAAATTTTAAACATAAAATCTTAATAAGAGTTCCAGCCTTTTTTTTTTGTTTTTCGATTTTTCTTCCTAGTTCCCAAATTAAGTATAGTTCTCTAAACTGTGAAAATATTTTTTTTTTTAAAAAAAATATGAATTTTTCGCGAACAGCTCTAACGATTTCGCTTACGATTTCATTTACAAATCTATTAATATTTTTAAAAGTCATTTTTCAGGAAGGAAAATCCAATAGTTGTAATTTACCCTTTAGGGTAAGTTTTCTAATGTACAATTTTTCTGAGAAAACGACCCAGATAATTTCATAAATGATTCTTTTATTAACAATCTACCAAAATGGCATTTTCGGGAAAGATTTTCTCGAAAACGTTTCAGAAGATTCTCTTCATATTTCATAAATATATACTTATATGTATATATGAAAAAAAAAATGTAACAAATATGCAAATTGCTCAGACATCTTTGCTAGGTCAATGGGGAAAAAATTACTGTAGCGAAATTGAATTTCTTTCTGATCTAAAATTTGTGCACTATTTTGGATGATACTTCACAAGTTTAAGAAAAAATCAAATATTAAGAAAAAAAGTCTCAATTTTTATTAAATGAATACACACAAGCGCACACAACGTAATCCTCTACACACAAAGTCACTTTGTCCCAGATGTAGTATCTGCAAGTTCATGACGCATGCGTATTACAATTCTTGCCATTTCACTTTCAGTTCAGCTAACAAAAAAAAAAAAAAAAAAAAAAAAAGTGGTTCCTCATGCACTTTATTTATTTATATTGTTTTTTAAAAAAAATAACATGTCTTTTCAAGTTAAAAGGGAGAGAGGGAATATTACAGACACGGTCATACAAATATAAACATGTTCAAACTGACTACAACATGCAAACAAAGAGAGTCTATCCGAAATTATAATATAATTTGATTTTATTTCGTTGGTACTATATTATTTTTTTCTTTCGGCTGGAGTTGACACATACAGGAAGATGATATATTGTTCACATATACACATTAAACGATAAAATGTTGAAAATTGTTTTTGCACTAATCCAGTATAATCTACCGGTATAATTGCTTAGTATGCAGAATAACATCAATATTGGTATAGTAGCATAGGAAAAGAAATAACACAATTTTGCAGCACAAAAAGTACGTCTATCGAACCACATATTGTTTCATACTTTTTTTTTTAAAAAAAAATTGAAAATATATATGCTATATTTCATGTTACACCAAACACACCAACATTAAAATTTACTAATTCTACTCGGTGAAAAGATGAACACACAGAACGGATGCAGTGAATAATTTTCGGTTATTTTGTGATTATAAAGGGAAAGGGTTACATACGCAAACAGTGTCTTCAAGCAGGTTTCTCTTTCATCCATTACTTTAAGGGTTTGGATAGGGAAACACAAATCGTTTAGCCATTCAGCAGGGGTATGAATTATACACAACATAACACTATATACATATATATTGTTTTTTAATTTGAAGGTAAAACACACATATATATACATATTGTTTTCAAGCAGAGAGGGTTAGTTTTGGTTTTAAGGGTATAATTAATAGTTTCATTTTTTGTTTGTTTAGATTAAAGGTCACTACAGAGGGTGTTATTAGCACATTCTTTTTTTTTATCTTGGGGATTGGGGTTACCGTGACGGGAAGACTCTGAACCCAGGACCACATGGACAACATCCAGTAGTTTTCTTGCCCTTTCGTCGAACACACCAGTCTTGTCCCATGATTTACTTCTCGTAAAATCACTATAGTCGACACCTGTTGATACCAGCACTCCACAATTGCCCCACCACTTAAAAAGACACATGAAAATAGGTATTGTTTTCTTGTTTAGAGGAGATAAGTACGTATTTTATGACCTGCCGGTTTTTTTGATCAGTTTTTTTTCAAAATTAATGATTTGATTGGTTAATTTATTAATTAATTGGACCCGTTTATTTATCTTAGTTCGACTATACTGTTTACTACATTATTGAAGCGAATAACAACATTTTTGAAACTCAGGTAGATACACAGTGTTTCTTTCTAGATAGACTACGAATTTTGTTCTTCATCTTTTTTCTAAATCCCTTATGTTAGTACACAAACACTCATACTTCACCACCCACACAAAATTCACTTAGTTTTGAACGGAAGAAAGATGATGTAGTATTTTGGACACATGGAGTTCGCCATCTTGTCCAGGGAGCAGTTCACTAACCTCTGCCTGAATTCAATGTCTCGCGCTTTTCCCGCCACCGCTCTCCCCCCCTGTTTTAGCCGAATTCATAGGTTAGTCCACACCTGGTTACATGGTTATCGCCGTTCCCTCTCTTTCTAAGCCTGGAACTGGGAATGGTAAACGGCGGGTTTTCGCAGCACAGAGCAGCTAGGAAAGCGCTACCTATACGAATCGAACGAGCCAAAAAACCGACTACGTTTCTCTCATTTAATACAGCGAAGAGAAAAAAAAAGTGTAAGGAAAAAATTTTCTTTCTTTTTTTTAAGTTTCATCCCATCTTGGAAGAGCTTTCTTTTTTTTAAGGCCTAACGGGAGTGAAAAAGATCCTGGTATCCCGTAGAAATGCATGCAATATTTGCTTCCCTAGAGGGAAAAAGCAGCGTTTACTGTCATCTATTGACTAAAGTTTGAACTACCTGTTGCCGAACACAGCGACAACAGCGGCGAGTTTCAGAAACAATAGCATCTATCTCTCGTAAGAGAAGCTCTTTTTCTACTCTCCCGTTTTGTCCATGTATTGACGTAGAATTTCGTGGGACGGGAGAGAACCAGCAAACCAAGAGGACTACGTCAGAGCTAGCAAAATCGATGTGTATTGATTTTCCTCTTTAAAACGTCATCTTAACCTGTGGATTATGCAACACTCGATATTTGGATGGAAAGCGAAAGTATACTTTTAAGGATAAAAATAAATGTGTTCACGCTTGAATTTGAAATGTGCTGTAAATTATAGTTTTGTGATTGCAATTACGTGCTTACTGAAGTGAGAACGCTATATAACAGGTTTTTGGAAGCAGAAAGACATATCTTTTAATCATTGTAAATGTAACGAGTTTAGGTTTATCAATAAAATTTATTCTTAACTATGTCAATTATCTGTTTCGCTGGGTTAAAATAGGAAGAATTAGTATCATATTTAGTTTACTATTACTGTAGGGCTCTGAAATCCATAGAAACAAAGAAAATATAATGAAAAATTAGGAAAATAATAACTTATTATATAAATAAAAAAAATAATGTTAGGAAAGGGCGTTGTACGTTTGAAACAATGTACCTTTGAACACTCGTGCATTTATCGAATTCAGAGCTATCTAGGTACAGTGACTAAAATTCGTTTGAAAGAGTAAATGAAAAAAAAAGCACTACAAATGCGTTTGGCTGTTGTTGATTTAGTATTGTGCCGACTAATGCTCCTTTTAATTTTTTCAGCCTCAAAACGAAGATTTTTTGTAGTTACCTTTTGAGTTTTTTGCTCTTGGGTTTTCGCGACTTGTGAATATTTATTTGTCCAAACTTGGGGTAGAATCATTGGTGAATACAGTAATATTTTTAGTTTTAACTTCTGTTCAAAATTTAAGCTAGTGGAGAACTTTTTTTTTTTTTTTTTCGTAATGGTGACCCTCTTGTACAGCGGTGGACACTTCTAAATGGTACACCTTAGCCGTAAATCTCCATATGGCTGTACCATTTAGAAGTGTCCACCGCTGTACCTATGAACATTAATGCATCGTGTACCTTTGAACGATAAATAATACTGTTTAAAGCTACACAATGTAAGTAGTTAAAACAATTTATATATTTTATATAGGTTAGGTTAGGATATAAAGTTATTAATCATGATTTTAATTAGTTTCTAAATATTCGCCTATTGTATAACATATAAGGTTATGTTGTATATGCTCAACTTTATTGTTCACAAGTTTTTGTTAGAACTTCTCTTCAATTTTTAATTTAATTAATAAAATTTCAATTCTGGGGAACTTTTTATAGCTAAACCTTTTTTTGCAATTTATAACTATTAATATTTGTGGCTTCCTTTTATATTATTGCCATGGAAATGTAATTATCACTTTGTTCAAAGGTACAAGAGGGTCTGTTCAATGGTACATGACCATAATGTACCTGTGAACAAAACGGATGTGTTCTTATTATATCCTATAAAAGCTACTGTAATTATGTAACACGTTTAAAAATCATCCTATCTGATAGCAAAGAGATGGCACTTCAAATGTTCGACAAAAATTGGGGGAAAAGTGCTGAATATTAGCACCAAAATTTCGAAAACTCTAAAAGTATTTACAGGTACAACGCCTTCCCCTACTATTGTGCGCTGAATTTGGATTTAAACGGTATCAGAAGTGTCACTATTTAGCGACCCCGAAAACTATGGATTCGACACTAATATCGGTCATTTTCGATAATTTTTAAACATATCTCCCCTCCCTCAAGTTGCGAGGCTGAATTTAGATTTAAACTGCATCAGAAGTGTCACTGTTCATCGCAGCGACCCCCGAAAACTGTGGATTCGATACTAATATCGGTCATTTTTGATCATTTTTACATATCTATCTATTGATCTCTTCTTCGAATATTTGCGAGTAGTTTGATGGATCTGATGCTGTTTGTCATGAGTGATTCAGCATGGTTTTCTTTGTTATGGCATGTAAATTCGCAGAACAGCAGATATTGGTCCACGGCGGTGGCTCAGTGGTAGAGCGTTCACCTCTGGTGCATGGGGGTCCTTGATTTGATTCCAGCTCGCGGCAAGTAAGCTTTGTGGTGGACAAACAGCGTGTGCGTGCGTTTTCTCGAGGTTCGCCCGTTTCCCCCCACTTTCTTCATTCATTCTCATCACCACCGTCTCCTTTAGTCTAGCCAGCATAACTATGGGACATAAAACTTAAAGATTTTATTTCATATCATTCCTATCTCTATATCGAAACCAAAAGACGTAAATCTGTTGTTTCTCGTTTCCATATAAATTCACGCAATTTATATCCACAGTAGTTCCGTAATAGGAAGTAAAATTCATTTCTTCAACACATATTAAATTTACTTTAATGCTTATTTGTTGAAATGCCCTTTCTTCGCACGGGGAGAATAAGTTTATAAAAAGTATTTCATCCCCCTCCCACTTACATGACAAAAATCCGTAATGTCACTCCTTGTCACTCGTTTCCCTCAACCCTTCTCACTCCATGCCGATATAGCTGAACTTGCACTTGAACGGCAACGGGAGTGCCACTATTCATCTCAGCGATGATGGATGAATTGGAAACTAATATCGGTTGTTTTCGATTGGTTTTACATGACAATTTCTTCCCACCCCTACCCCACCATCATCACTTGAACCCTTTCTGTTTTAGGACTCACATTATATTGCAACTTTCATCATAAAACTCGTAATGTCACCCTCTTTCTTCCATCATTCCTCATCCCCATGCCTTGGGGATGAATTTGGACTTACACAGCAATAGGAGTGTCATTATTCATCTCAGCAATCTCGAAAGCTATGGATTGAACACTAATATCGGTCATTTTATATTATTATTTTTACATGTTATCATTCAATTTTTCGCATAAATTATGACTTCCCTCCCCCTCTGCCCTCTTAGGATATGAATTTGAATCAATTTAATATATTATCCTTGGGGAGAAGGGTGAGGCATAAGGGTGACAATCATGCCAAGTTTCAATTCAATTGTCTTAGTAGCTTTTGCATGATACCATCAGACAGAAACTCACATTCCCTTTTATCATTATTATATACACACACTCGCTTGAGTGTTTGTGTTTAACGACCCCTGCAAAACAATAACTGCTATACAAGACGTGAACCCACAGCTTTACATGGGATTCGAACCACATAAGCTCCCGATTGCGATCAAATCAGTGTTTTCCGCACTGAAAATGTTCAAACACACACACACACATGTATATATATATATATATATATATATATATATATATATATATATATATATATATATATATATATATATATATATATATATATATATATATATATATATATTACTGAATGTATTTTATACGTTGAATATCTCATCAAGAGACCACTTCTAGAGAACGCTTTAAAACATAACGTAATAATGCCTCAGGGATTGGTGATACATATTAACAATATAACAATAAATTATTATAATTATAATTATTATCTTCGTTTTGAGTTAAAAACATAGTTTATTTGAGAAGTTGTTCATTATATTACGGGGCTCGGAGCCTACATTATAAGTTGGACTCGTTCTTCATAACCTATTGTTGCATAAAGACGCAAAACAAGAACACAAAGCTCTATTGGACGGACGCTATGTTGATATGATCATATTGTATCAGATTAACCTATATGAAACTACACGTGGAATAACTGAGAAAAATATTCAGAAACGAGAAAAGGACTAACTGGGGAAAAAAGTAACCTTGTTGCTATTGACTTAGAGGAATTCAGTATCTGCAACCCTTTTAATATTGTTATGAAGTATGTTTTACAATTTAATTTATTGGTAATAGTTTCCTGGCGGTTACGTACTCCTTTGGAATAATAAGAGCTGCATTCAGACCTGAAACTAAACTGACTTCAAGAAAACTAGTAGAGCTCATAAGTTGAAACAGCATCTGATAGATATCATAAATTAAAACAATAAATTACAATAGAGATAATAAATTTAAAAAAATAAATTACAATAGGTCTTATGAACTAAGGCAACAAACTGGAACAGTTGTCATAGATTAAAACAATAAATTATAATAGATCCATAAATAAAAACATTAAATTACAATAAATGCCATAAATTAAAATAGTAAATTATAATAGATGTCCTAAATTAAAACAATGAATTATAATTAATATCATAAATGAGAACAATAAATTACAATATATATATATATAATGAATTAAAATAATTGGGATCATAAATGAAATCAATAAATTACAATAGATCTCATAAACTAACGCAGTAAACTATTAGGATCTATTAGGATACGATTAGGAATTAGATTTTCTAGGCTGTCGGCTTCTAAGGCCATTTAGCCCGTCACTATGATTAGGGTTAGGAATTAGATTTCTAGGCTGTCGGCTTCTAAGACCATTTAGCCCGTCACTATGATTAGGATTAGGAATTAGATTTCTAGGCTGTCGGCTGTTAAGGCTATTTAGCCCGTCACTATGATTAGGATTAGGAATTAGATTTCTAGGCTGTCGGCTTCTAAGGCCATTTAGCCCGTCACTATGATTAGGATTAGGAATTAGATTTCTAGGCTGTCGGCTGCTAAGGCCATTTAGCCCGTCACGTATAGGAGGGATGACGTCACATCACTATCCGATGAAAAAGGGGAAGAAAGGATTGAAGGAGAAAGGAAACGGCCTAGGACCTGCATGTTATGTACCATCCCAACATTTGCCTGGTGTGAATGAGGGAAACCTAGGAAAAACCTCACTGAAGATAGCTGGTCTGAAAATGCTGTAACACTTTTCGCCCGAGTATCCGATCCCCACCAGGAATCGAACCCGGGACCGAATAGTGTTAGCGACTAAGCTATGCGGGGCCACTCCCTACGATCTATATGTCAAAACATATGAAATTCTTTTATTGAACATTTCAATCTTCACACACAAACACACACACACACACACACACAATCTATTTCTTCCTAATGCACTCCAAGCCTAGCTTAACAATTCTGTTTATTTCTTCCTTAATTTTACCTTCAACACGCAGAAACAGGGCCGTGCCGTGGAAAATCAGCGCCCAGGGCGAGAGTATACGACGGCGCCCCCATACATACCGGTATATTCCAAGCTACTTTTCCTATATTTTTCCTTTTTTCTCCCGAATTTTTCGCCCCCCTTACTACGGCGCCTGGGGCCGTCGCCCCTCTCGGTCCCCCCACGGCACGGCCCTGCACAGAAATAATCTTGATGAACATTATTTAGCGTTGCAGTCCATCAAGAAAAAAGGGTAAGCTAAAATCTACCCCAAGTTGTAAGCTTGTGCTTACTGTATATCATACATGACAATTTTTCCAGTATAAACCGCGTAAAAATATCGGTAGCATATATATATATATATATATATATATATATATATATATATATATATATATATATATATATATATATATTTAACAATCACCAGATACAGCTCAGAGGCCATTTTACACTGGATACCCAACAACAACAACAATAACAATGGAAAGGATTTGGGAAGGTATCGGCCAGGGCCTGTTTAGTAGGTACCATCCCGGCATTTGCCTGGTAGGACTGAAGGAAACCCTGGTAAACCTCAGTCAGGATGGTCGGCAGCGGGATTCGAACCCACGACCTCCCGAATGCGAAGCCAACGCTCTACTACTTGAGCTACTTCGCTCGGTAAATATATATTCTTTAAGGGATTCCAACTATTCTTACTGATTGCGTTTGAAACCAATCAAAGATACGTGGTTTGAAAGAAGGTCAGAGGCGGATCTAAAAGGTAAAACTTGGGGAGGAGCCAGCCAGAATGCAGACTATGGTAGGTAAATCATGAGAGTACTATAAACTTCAAAAGATATATAAATAGCTTATATTTTTTGTCAGTCAAAAAATTGGGGGGCCTAGGCTCCCGGACGCGGGATAGATCCACCACTGGTTGAAACGAGGTAAACATGCAAAGTATCTTTAAGTAATATAATAAGAAAAAAATCCTAGGTATCTTCCACCCAAGTTACTGTATTTTGATGCAATATGGTGTATATTTTCTTTAAGTTACCCAATCAGTGTATTGCTTAGGTTTCAAGTCTGTCAAGAATGAATGAATGAATGTATTTCCCTTCTTCACCATTTAAAAATATGTTCTGCAAAATTGCCTAAAGTACTCTGGTTTTTACGAAAGAAATGAAATTGGCAGTGGCGTATTTACGATTTTGTTTCGGGAGGGGCTTTGTTAACTTTCGGGGGGGGGGGCTTTGCCTGGAAATGTGAAAATTCTGCAAGATATTTAATTTAGTTTACTATAGTAAGATTTCGGGGGGCTTAAGCTCGGAAGCCACCCCCCTAAATACGCCACTGGAAATTGGTAAGATTAAAATCTGCAATTAAAACCAAAACCAAATAATGCACGCTTCTACAATATACAGTATCACTAGCATTCATTAAAATATTTACAATTACGACCCCCTTGTTTCTCTTCAAAATGTTGATATTTTTGCAAATAAATCAGGTACAAATTAGCATTTGTACGTATGTTGTTAAAAGTTGTTCTGCTGTTATGATGTGCAACAGATGTCACTGTAGTCAATATAAGCTAGCTAGTTACCAAAGTTTCATCTAGCCACTAGCGCGCCACGCGGCAAATCGTTGAACTATCTCTTTCTCGATCTTCTAATGCAGGATGAGAGAAGAAACGTCATTCGTTGAACAATAGTACAAAACATGCTAGGAATAAACAAAGATTATTGTTTCTGACAATTACGCAATGAAAGTTTTAGTTGTCAAATGTGATTTGTTCATTTAGCACCAATTACAATATGTTTTCTGTTATGCATAAATGAAACATACACTTGTATTAAGTATTAATGTGTTACAAATAAGATATTACTACTACTAATACCAGGGCCGGCTCTTCCACATGTGCTGTGCAACACGTGTATTTGCAAGGGGAGGCTAAATCTGTCATTACTATATTTAGGGCCAGATCCAGGATTTTCTGAGGGGGGTGCACCATTAACTACCAGTACATTTGAATAAAAATTATTTTTTTAAAAAAACTTTGAGTTTTACGTCCCACGGTTATGCCGGTTAGGCTAAAGGAGATGGTGATGATGAATAATGAATGAAATGGTGGAATGAAGAAAGTGGGAGGAAACGAGAGAACCGCGAGAAAACCCACGCACACGGTTTTTGTCCACCACAAAGTTCACTTGGTGGGGGCTAGGATCGAACCCGGGACCCTAAGCACCAAAGGTGAACGCTCTACCACTGAGCCACCGTGGCCCCTTTAATATTTCTAAATGCATTGAGGGATATGTGGTGCATATTAGGAATTCACTTAAACTATTGCTTTTTGCAAAAATCCGCTTTCTTTTAAGCCCGAAACGGAAACATGACATGAAATTTTCAGAAGGCATTGCTATTTTCACTGCCAGCTTTTTACTTTAGATAGTGTATATTCACAACGGAAGAGGGGGGTGCACGTGCTCCGGTCCCCCCCCCTAAATCCGACCCTGATTATATTATTTAAAATAAATATCTTGTTGGAAACAGACTTCATAATGATAGTAGTTAAATTTACTAAGCTGACCTTCTATTTGGATACTACATTAATAAATCATGTTTAGATCGAATTAATTTAAGATCACATGAACAGTGTTAAAGCAAATGGTCAAACAAATCCCAGCATGAATTACTTACTTGATTGCTATCAAACCAAGAATTCAATTCTTGAATAGTAGCAAACATCTGTTTCATTTAGTTAGTTATCATAGTCTTGTCTTTCTGTCACAAACAAGTTCCTTATCACTGAAGGTGGAAGCAAGATTTGTTTTACAACTTTCTAACAGATGTAGAAGGAAAATCAAGAAATAAAGGAACTAGTTGCACTGGAATTACAAACTGATATATTGAAAGTGAATCTCGATATTGAATTCTATATAAAAGATTAACATATTTCCGCTGCAGGTGTGTTTGCTATATCTTTCACTAACATAATAGATTATTATTAAAAAAAAAAAAAAAAACATAACGAGACTGTATTTGTAGTGTTAAAGCCATTATGAATGCGAGTGCCCTTTCCCTTAACTTTGTTGTTCATGACGGGGTGGCATACCTAAAATCGGGGATTTTAAGATTTGTTCTTTCTGAAAAAAGAAGAAATGGGGGAAATGATGCCATTACACAGGGCGGCAAAGTGCCTAGGGTCGGCTCTGCATAAATACGGTAGTTCTATTAAGTAATAATGTGTCACAAATAAGAAATTACTACTACTAGTACTACTTTGGAAGATGGTGGCTAAGGGGAAAAGCATTCAACTCTACTGCGAGGAGTTCGTGATTTGATAGCAGACCATGTGAGTTTGTGGTGGACAACACCGTGTCCGTGGGATCTCTCCTCCCACATTCTCATTCTACAAGTTCATAATCAATCTCTTGAAATAATGATCCAATGATCCGTCTTCTTTAGCCTACATAATGTTAACGAAATTCCCAATCTATAGTAACATTACTGTATGGAACGAAACATTTTCCTGCTTTATTAATGATCATTTCCCAGACTTCACGAAAAGCAGCCAGCCCTCTGTCTTGTTGGCTTGCCTGATTAGGTGTCAAATTTCTTTTATATCATTGAATTTCTTGAGGGACCTGCAAGAAACAGTAATGCAATTTGCACCTCCATTTCCTTAGGTATAATAACCGTCCATTGCATATTCTTTTCTTGGTAGACTCTTTTGGCCTCTTTATTCGTCTGAGAAACGCGAAATTGAAGCATTTTGTTTGTGAAAAATAGTCTGGAAAGCAGACAGCTCAGTATAATGAATCGGTCCAGGGGCAGGTCTTAAAATGTAAATTTGTCTTTCCTTGAGATGGCGGTTCAATCTTCCATTGGGTTTCACCTTTACTACCATAGTAGGATAGTTTTCTATTATTCTGAATCTCTAACGTCGGATTCAGACAGGTGTTCTTCTTCTGATTGATTGGACTCTGAATCTTCATTTGGTAGATTCTTAAATACTCCCTGCTCAGTTTTCTCAAGCAACAGCAGTTGTGTTTCAGCACGACTTGGGCAATCGGGACCAATTGCCGACTGTAACATCATGGGTATCATGCGATTCGTATTGAGAAATAGATCAATGAATAATTGGTATGACATTTTCCCGAAAATTCGATTTTTACCCGAGAAATTAATAAAACTTCGGGGTTTTGGGTAATGGGGACCAGTTAACGACTTTGACGTCATGAGTTCCGTTCTATTGATCTACTTGCCATTACGAATTGTCCCAATTGCCTAAGTCGTGCCACTGTTTGAAGACGTGGCAACTCACTTCTTTGTAAATAACTATAGGGGACATGGTGGCTCAGTAATAGAGCATTCACCTCTGATGCGAGGGTCCCTGGTTCGATTCCAGCTCGTGGCAAGTGGGATTTGTGGTGGACAAACACAGTTTTCCTGGATTTTCTGGGAGTTCTTCCGATTCCTCCGACTTTATTCATTCATTTCTCATAATCACCATCTCCTTTAGCCTAATCGGCATAACCGTGGGACGAAAAACTGAAATATTTGATTTTTATTTACTAAATGACTACAGAGTGGTTCAATCTTGAATTCAAACAATTCGTAAAACTATTATCTTATTGCTAAATGAACAAAAGAAACACCTTTTTTACCCAATGTATAGAGCACGCTACATTTTATGAACATTTAATGGGCATTGAAACATGTTATAACCAAACGTGCAATACAATTTTCGGAAAGACAAAACAATATTTAAAACTTGCAATGTTGAGAACGATGCAAATGCAATTGTTTGCTTTAGATGCAACCTTTCGCTTGTTTATCAAAAATATATTATGAAAGCATATCGGCTACCAAAAGTGTGGTGCCAAATATTACCACCTATTGGTAAGGTATGTTACTAATTGTGAAAAATACGATTTTTATATGATGTTATATAGACCCCAGTAGTGTTTCTCTCAGAAACAATGTTCCGGGGGGCACACTAGTTTTCCGGGGGGCACTGCTGTACTATTCTATTTTGTTATTATATTATAGACGTATTATTTTGGTCTCCTCCGGGGGGCTCTCTCAGAGCACCGGGGAGGCAGTGCCCCCCAAAAACATGTCTGGAAGAAACACTGGACTCCAGAGGTCTAATGTGGGACCTTTATATTAAACAACTTTATTTATTTATAAAATGTACAATGCACTAAATTACGACAAAGAATACTAAAATAGTCAGTGCCTGAAAGCATGTCTCAAATAAATTATGGTACTTGTACCGATTACGGTCCGGGTCCCTAATATAGCTCACCTACCATATCTCTGCAGATTTACGTTGGTGCTACTAGATGACAATATAAACCATGTCCTCATGACAAGCGTAAACATCAGTGGCGTATTTACGATTTTGTTTCGGGGAGGGCTTTGCTAACTTTCGGGGGGGGGGGGCTTTGCCTGAAAATTTAAAAATTCTGCAAGATATTTCATATACTTTACTATAGTAAGTAAGATTTCGGGAGGGGCTTAAGCCCGGAAGCCCCCCCCCCTAAATACGCCACTGGTAAACATATTTGCTCGGCTCAGAGGACATCGTTCCGAGGCCACTTCCTTCCTTCTGCATCCCTTTCTTCATTTCCCCAGATAGTGTGCTCGCCAAGGGACGTTATCTCTCATACGTGACGGGATTAAGACCATAAATACCGGTAATACCAAAGAATATAAATAAATAAATATCGATTGGTATACATCTCATATTTGTACAGTCAGTGACGAAAATTCTGTACGTTTGATGAAATTAGTTTCGTAGTTAACTTCAGAATGGAAGTACAAATTTGAGTACAGTTTCCAGTAAATGTAAAAAATTGTAATTTTCTGTACGTTGCAGCCATACCATCGTTATTCCCAAAATAAATTTTACCAAAAACGGAAAGAACTTTTGTTGCTGAATGTATATATATATATATTTCATTAATATCGCAAATTAATAATTTAATATGATAAAATTTATCCTTTCATTTTCATATTATATGATAAATAAATGCGGATAACATTTACTGTATCGTGACGACGACAAAATGGCCTTTCCCCATCGATTCTGACCACCCATTAAATCTTTCAATCTATCAGTCAGTCAACGTTTACTATTAGCTTGATCTTTTCTTTTCTTTCTTTTCTTCTTTTTTTAACCTATTCCATATTAAACAAATTGAGAATGCTCCAAGAGCATTGCCACAACGTTGAGAATGCTCCAAGAGCATTGCCATAATGTTGAGAATGCTCCAAGAGCATTGCCACAACCTTGAGAATGCTCCAAGAGCATTGCCACAACGAACTTAAAAAGAATGGAGAGATGGAGTGGGAAGGATAGTTGAAGAGTTTGATGCAATAAGGGCGTAAGTCTGAAATCTGCATTTGGAGAAAAACGATGATGAAAATTTAAGTAGTGTTTTTTTCTTACATAAAACGATGTAAAATGCAGCATTTTATTTTGATATTGAGTTGAAATTTTGACAGGAGACTAAACAAGCATGGTTAAAGCCACTTATGTGTAACTTTGAGTTGAGCTTAAAAAGGATAATTATGCCTGTTGTTCTGTATGGTTGCGAAACATGGTCACTTACTCTGAGGGAAGAATATAGACTGAAAGTATTTTAGAACAAGATCCTGAGACGAATATTGGGACCCAAGAGAAACGAGAATGGGGAATGGCGGAAACTTCATAACGAGGAACTACATAATTTATACGTTTTACCCAACATTGTTAGGGTCGTCAAGTCTAGGAGGCTTAGGTGGGCAGGTCATGTAGCTAGAATGGAAGAAAGTAGAAACGCTTTCAATGTCTTGACTGGAAGACTAATGGGAAAACGACCATTAGGAAGACCTAGGGCGCAGATGGGAGGACAATATTAAGATGGATCTCGCAGAAATAGGAATACAAAGTAGAAACTGGATCCAGTTGGCTAAGGATAGAAGTCAGTGGAGAGCTTTTGTGAACGCGGCATTGAACCTCCGGGTTCCATAGGCCATAGAGTTACTTACTTAGTTAGTTAGTTATGTGTAACTTCGCTTGCTCCCTTATTACCTAAACTCCTCAATGGGACGGTGTTATGCATCAATTGGCCAAGCGCCAAAACACGGTTCTGAGATATTGAAGGAAATAAAAACATGTTCCCATTACGATCCAGTACTTGGCACTTGGTCGAATAGCTTTTCCTGAACATTTAAACAAAAGTAGGATTTCAAACCAATTTTTTACATTATTTACATTGTTTCCTACTCACTGGTGTTAAAAATATCGAAAATCGCAAAATGGCGCTTGGTCAATTGATGCATAACACCGTCCAATTGTGATTATTCCTACATGTAAATCTTTTTATCCACACCTTCTTCTCTTTCTCGCAAAAATTGACAAAATATCATCTCTCTATAACTTACGGTTCCCGAAATATGGCTCTTTAAATCTCCCGAAATTCGATCTTTTTGGCCGATATCTGGGGAACAGTGGCCAGTTAGCCAGTGGTCACCGGTTACTATTTAATACCAAAATGTTCACCATTCTCTTAGGTATTGACCAACCCCAATATGGTCTCTCTATGACTTAGGAGTCTCGAGATATGGCTTCTTAAATCTCCCGAAATCGGAACTTTTTTGGCCAGTATCTCGGAAACAGTAAGTGATATTGGTGTTAATCAGTACCTAAGAGGATGGTAAACATTTTGGTATCGATATTAACTGGTGACCACTGGCCAAATTAGTGGCCAGTTGGACAGTGGCCATTGGTTATTATTTGGTACCAAAATGTCCACCATACTCTTAGGTATTGATCAATAGTAATATAATCTCCCTGTAACTTACGGTTCCCGACATATGTCTCCTTAAATCTCCGGAAATCGACCCATTTTTGTCCAATATCTGGTGAATGGTCAGAGTGACGCGAAAAATTTCATCCCTTTCTCAGATAGTGTTTGATGCTCTATCGAATGGAGGACTCAAAATTGAAAACAATCTCAAATAACAGACAGACAGATACACAGACATAGAGAATCCAGTAAGGAACGTTTTAAGTTCGTTGAATATTACAGCTTTAATTCATAAAAATATATATCCGTAATTGAAAAGCAACAATCATAAACGTCTCTCTCTCTCAAATTTCAATTTTTTGTTTGATCCTTTATTTCGTTATTTTCCTTTCCTACGTGGCGTGAAATCCCTGTGTGATACGTATATATATACAGGGTGGGCCATTTTAATTAATCCACGGAAATATTTGAAAAATGATAAAACATAGAAGAAATGTTTGAAGTACACGTTATATATTGCTAAGGGGGAAAACCATTTCCGCCAAAATTACCCTTCTCCACCCCCCGGAAATGGGGGTAACGGGGGGTAACTTTGAAATGTCAAATGGGAACATGGGTCGAGTAATACCTCGTTCGAAAGGTCTTGGAAAACTAAGTAACGCTGTACCAAAATTTCGTTCATATGGAGCACCAGTTTCAAAATGGCCGCCATGATATAGTTCGGAAACTCCAGTAGCCGTAGTATGAAAACCATGGGAGGTAAATGAATGGAACAAAATTGAAATAAGTAAATATCATAGGGCATATCGAATGATGTGACCCCTGCGATCCCAGCGTCTTTTTTGAAGGGATCTTGTGAGCTAACTTCAAAATTTCAATGTCCGACCGGACAACGGTTCGGGCGTACGCTTGACCTACCCAATGCTGTTTGGAAGGCAGACTTCAGGGATAGAGAATTAGTGCACTCAGTTAATGCAGATGGCCACAGTCAAGGGCGCCCATAAGGGGGGCAAGGGGGGCTCTCGCCGCCCTAGAGGAAATTGTGCTTCGGAATATCGTAAACTCAATAGAATTTTTAGAATAGCTACAGCAAAATTTGAAACTATATTTGAAATGTCGGTTTTTCTTGCCTCCCTTGGAAACCACAACATGGGCGCCCTTGGCCACAGTTACATTTTGATTAACTATTAGCACTCATGTCATATTGTGAGCTTGAGGGACGAAACAGTGTGTACGTATATCCCCGAAATGCTTTCCGAATAAGCAGCACGCATTGCATAAAAGTTTCTGTGGCGACGGAGATTAGCAAATTCACACGTTTGTAAGTTCCAGCAACTGCATTATTCGACAACTTCTTTCGTATAACGTTCCTTCTGTTTTCGCATCAAATCATACTTAGCCATACAGATATGCGTTACCATTCAAATAAAATTTCACCTTTTTTTAGTCAATACAGCGTCATCCTTACAAACAAATGTTTCAACCATACCATACCATACCTATTTGTAAGGTAGCCTTAATTTGCGAATTAAAGTAGAGTTCTCATTTGAACTTTCACTGTTACTTTCCACCCCACTCACATACAGAGCACAGGAAAAGATTATTTTGCAGGACTTGGATATCTCTCTATACATTATGGCAATTTTACTCTAACATTTTTATCTCTGTTGTATCATTCTCGAGCCTTGGAACGCCTCCGTGGTTTTCCTATTTAATTTTCGTTATTTTCATTTATCTCTACCCGTTTTCTTAGACACATTCACCATGTCTTGGCGATCATTTTGAAAACGGTGTCTCATGTCGAAAATATTCTTACAGAAGCTGTTTGATATTCATTTGTCTATGTAACATGATGTTACTCGCTTCTAGTTGCTATTTGAAATTTTCAAGTTGGCCCCGGATACCTTTCAGTGGAGTCACCCCGACAACACCTCTCGATGTGCCTTACGTCAGTTACCTACTCCAGTTTTTCTTCTGTTGATTTATCTCCAATCGCTTTCATACTACGGATACTAAACCTTTTCTCTGACACTGATACTATGTTTCGGCGGCCTTTTGAGAACACTGCCATTTCACCTCAATCGTTTTCTCCTGCAGGATGTTTGATTTTGCAAGATTTATCGAACGAGATACCACTCGACTCATGTTACTATTTGAAATCTTGAAGTTAGCCCCCAAGACCCCTTCAGGGAGGCCACTGGGATCACAGAGACCACACCATTCGATATGCCCTATGATATTTACGTATTTTAATTTTGTTCCATTCATTTACCTCCCATGGTTTTCATACTACGGCTACTGGAGTTTCCGAACTATATCATGGCGGCCATTTTGAAACTGGTGCTCCATATGAACGAAATTTTGGTACAGCGTTACTTAGTTTTCCAAGACCTTTCGAACGAGGTATTACTCGACCCATGTTCCTATTTGACATTTCAAAGTTACCCCCCGTTACCCCCATTTCCGGGGGGTGGGGAGGGGTAATTTTGGCGGAAATGGTTTTCCCCCTTAGCAATATATAACGTTTACTTGAAACATTTCTTTTATGTTTTATCATTTTTCAGATATTTCCGTGGATTAATTAAAATGGCCCACCCTGTATATATATATATATAGAGAGAGAGAGAGACGATTTTCACTTTAATTGCGTTCATCAAATTACAAGCATATTAGAACCCAGCTAATAAAAGGATTGTGTATGTCCGACAACCATGTTATCTGTGTTAATATGGTGGTCATTCTTGTGTTCAGAGTTAGACCAGTAGCAAATAACAGGATCGTTATCAAGATTCAATTCCGTGACACGAGTGATAGGGAAGTTGTCAATCAAGCAGTATCATATTTTTTTGGGTGGAGCAAACTTTATTATTATCAGAGCTGTGCCTCGGTTTAAACCGGTTTTAGCTTACTAATCTGATGGCCGTATCTGGCAAGTGCAGATTATTTGAAGAGTTCTTCTTCTCCAAAGAGGTTTTCGACCATATGACAGACGTCTAGTACTGTAGTTCTCAACCTTTTTTTACTGACGACACACTTGTTTGACATTTTTATTATAATACTACTACTACTACTACTATTACTACTACTACTACTACTACTACTACTACTACTACTACTACTACTACTACTACTACTACTACTACTAATAATAATAATAATAATAATAATAATAATAATAATAATAATAATAATAATCTATTATAATAGTGAAAGCAATTAGTTTTTCTTATAATAACTCAATATAGCACTGAGCATTATTGCTACCGCTGGAGGTGTTGACTTTTATAGTCTATCTCGATTTTAACTAATTACTACATTCTTCATGACTTTTTAAATTCTAAAATTTCGCGACCTACCTTAGGGGACTGCGTGACACACCAGTGTGTCGCGACACATCTGTTGAGAACCACTGGTCTGGTACTACTGATTTTTGAAGATTTGTTATGAGATGTTTTGCGATTATCTGTGCCAATCGCGTCACAACACTTTTAGAGACAATTGCTGTAGCTGAGATAGTAATTGATTTATTTCCTTTTTTTGTATTGTGCCAGCTGACTGGTTTTCGTTCTTAATTAATGTATTCGTTTTTCGTCCTGGGGGGGGGGTACGGTGGCTCACTGGTAGAGCGCTTACCTCTGGTGCGTGGGGATCCTAGTTCGATCCCCGCCTAGGTAAGTTTGTAGTGGACAACATCATGTCCCTGGATTTTCTCGCGGTACTCCCGTTTCCTCCCATTTTCTCATTCCACCAATTCTTCCATTATCATTCACTTGCTTTAATCATCGTCCCTTTTAGTTTAAAGGGCACAATCGTGGGACGTTAAACCTGAAAGCTTTCAATTTGATTTTTCGAGCCGAGTTTGCCATATGGGTATCCTACCTGTTTGGGTTTCTTTGTATTTTACTAGCAGCGTTCTCGGATTTTTGTGTATTTCTTTCCTTTATCTTCGATTATTTTCATTATTATTATTATTATTATTATTATTATTATTATTATTATTATTATTAGTAGTAGTAGTAGTAGTAGTAGTATAGTAGTAGTAGTATTATAGTAGTTGTAGTAGTATATACGTAAACAGTATTATGTTACCGATAGCAAAAACAAACAACAATATCTTTATCTGTAAGTTTAACGTTCCACGATTATGCCCTTTAGGCTAAGAGAGACGGATAATTAACCTTTAAACTACGGAGGGTTTAACCTTTAAACTACGGAGCTCTGTAAGGGTTTACAAAGAAGTCCATTCCTTCACTCCTATTTATCGAAGACACATGAAACTGCCAGTGTTACAAAAGTTATTGTAGTACCATTTCGAAATCGAAATATCCGTAGTTAAGACAAGAAACAGGGTATTTTGAAAACAAAATATCCCGTAGTTTAAAGGTTAAGAAAGTGAATGATAACGAAATAATTCGTAGATTGAAAATGTGGAAGGAAAGGGGAGAATCCGACAAAACCCACATACACGATCCATCACACCACAAATTTACTTGGCCGGGGATCGAATCAGGGGTCCCCACGCACTACAGGTAACATACCTTAACCGGTAACGGTAGCTACCTACACCCCATTTTCTATTAAAACAAAGGTAGTAAAAGTTATATATCCTGCCGCTACATGGCAGCAAACATAATTCAGCAACTGACATCTACCGGACGAAGTTGAAACTTCTAGTGTGCGATCCTATTTTACTATCTTCACAAAGTTAACTTGATTTATTTCAATTGCGGCCTCTCTCTCTGGGAATTTTGACTTTTGTCATTCCCTCCGAAGGCAAATAACATGATTCTTCCAAGTCTCATAAGGTGTTTAATTATCTTATCTCTTTCTTTTCGAAATACGTCTTCAGTATCACAGTATGCTTCTCTTTGTTTCTTTCTATTTTCAACACTCTTTTGTTTGAAACATTATCCAACCCACCTAACTTCCAACGTAATACTGTTGCATCACATTTCGAAGGTTTCCTTTCCTTCGTTTTTCTCAGTCTTTCAGAGCCCACGCTTCTCATCTATACGGCTTACATTAACCTTTTCTTTTCTTGTAACGCCTTCTTCATTCGAATTGTTCTGCATTTTACATCTTGTTCGCAAGTACTATCATGTGTTAGTTTACTGAATCGTCCACTGTACGATTTCTTTTAATTTGTATGGAGTTCGGTGTAGCAAAACTCCTTTATATATTTGCACTGCCTGTCCAGGAGACACAAATTCTTAAAAACAACTACTTGATCATCATTATCATCAATTTTGGCCAGGATCAAGAGGAGTCTGGAGGTGATTTATCCATTTGATCGGAAGATGAGGAGAGTCAAAAATCAGTCCCCCATAATTTCGTATGGAAAATGCTTATTCATACGCCTACGAAATAGGCAACCTGCTTTACTTTAATGCACTAATGGGTTGTATGTCTTGCAGGATATATCCAAGGTACTTCACGTTTGTGTATACACTCAGACAGACATCTACCTATCTTGTATAGTTTCTTTTCTTGTATATCTCATAGCTATCACGAAATAGGGTAAACATACTTCTGCCGCATGTGAGAGAGGATTCAACTATGTATGTCCCGTCTTTAAAGAAAACTTATTTAGAGTTGACTTTATAGATGGGTGACTTTCTGGGTGCTAGCAAATGAGAATTAACAAAATTTCTGACAGAAACGATACGATTGTATCAAAACATCGAGACTGTCGTATATAAAACGAGACACACTGCTTCAAGTGAGATTTGGATCAATACTCTGTTGGTTGTAGAGTTTAAGATTCCTTTTCAGCATAAAGTCTATATAAGACTCGATCTACTAAGGTTTCCAACCTTATTTATCTGCCGGCCTCTTTAATAAATTTTGCATACTTCACGCACTCTCTAACGTCTTTCCTTTGGCGTGGGAGACCTGGGTTCGATTCCCGGCGGGAGCTCATGTAGTTCGGATTCCACGTTAATCAGTAGGTCCACGTCTCATATAGGCTCGGTGTTGAACGGGACGTTAAACTCAAACTCAATTCAACTCTCTAATGTCCTTACCGCTTGTTGGTGATACGTGTTTTCTATCTGATTCTTTCTGCGGTTTCACATGCAGCGTCGAATTCTCAAATCTTCAATACTACTACTACTACTACTACTACTACTACTACTACTAATAATAATAATAATAATAATAATAATAATAATAATATGCTTTTTACTTGATAATATAGGGTTTTATACTTCGTGTTGCACTGAAATAATATTTTGTACTCATATTTGATAATTTTGTAAATAATTTTAATTTATATAATTATTTAGTTTCTAATAATGTAGAAATCTTTAACAGAAATAGGAAGGACAAAATAATAAACATGTAGCTCCTGTAAAGTATGCTAAAGCTAAATTAAACACAGTCATTGCAAGTGATAATTTATTCATAATTGCTATTTTTTTTACTTCCGTATACGAGTATGTGATTAGCTGTAAATGTTTTTGATATAATAGTTTGTTGTCTAATGTTATTCCTAGATCTTTAGCGTAAGTTACAAATTTAAGTTTTTGATTTCCTATTATATATATATAAGTCAAAAGATCAATTTTTCTGGAAATATTTATACCTCGATCTTTGGCAATATTTAAACGTAGGATATTCTCTGACCATTTAACTAATATACCAATGTTTTCTTGCAATATAACTTGATTTTGAACAGTATTAATTTAATTAAAGATTTTAATGTCATGAACATACATCAAATACTTACAGGTTAACTTAGCAGGTAAATCATTTATATAAAGTAGAAACAACAAGGGACCCAGGTTAGAACCCTGGGGTACTCCAGATGTTATGTTATAAATAGGTGAAGTATTTGTAGCTTGCTCCCTATTTGCTTGCTCTTCACACCCACCAGGTTGGAAACCACTGGTTTAGAAAATGGGATCCAAGGTACTATTCAGATTTGTATCTGATCCAAGTACTCGAATCAGGAATTAAAGCACAGAAAGCAGGAGCGGTAGTCACTCGGTCACAAATGGACACATAAAGGTTATTATTCTCGTTTGTTTCACAGGCAAGTACCTTCAACGGGAGTTAAACCTGTAACCACGCACGAACAAAGGGCAGCGTTAGACACTTGCTTATAAAGAGGCACGAATGCTTGTATATTTCCCAAATGTTTTCTTTTATTAGCTTTCAAAATTGTTGATTTACTGAACCACATCACCAGTTCGTGCATAGAACCTTTGATATAAAAGAAAGCTACTAATGGTGAAAATTATATGAGGGGTATTCAATAATTGTTGCTCCTAATATAGAAGAAATGCAACAAAAATATCATACTTTTAATATCTTATACTCAGTGGCGTATTTACGATTTTGTTTCGGGAGGGGCTTTGCTAACTTTCGGGGGGGGGGCTTTGCCTGAAAATATGAAAATTCTGCAAGATATTTCATATACTTTACTATAGTAAGTAAGATTTCGGGGGGGGGGGGCTTAAGCCCGGAAGCCCTCCCCCCTAAATACGCCACTGCTTATACTCTTAGGCTTTAGATGTGTTCCTACCAAAGTAAAAGGCTATGCTATCAATACTGGTTATATTCTATATGTTTTGCAAGTAGCAAGTTTGTCCGGATTGTAAAAATACGGAAACTGAAGTGCGTGCCATGAAAAAATACTTCCAGCTGTAGGTTGATATGGTTAGTATTTTGGGATCACTTAGTAGGAAAGATAGTGTCCCTTCCTACTAAGTGATATATATATATATAAACTGGTCTTGGCAAGAAATTTGAAAATAATGTGGTTGTAACACATACTGTGGAACAATGGGTTGCTGACAAACCACCATCTTTTTTCTTTTCTAACAGTGTAACAACTCTAAAACGCAGGTTGAGGAAATGCATTTCTGTAATGGGTGACTATGAGGGAAAATAAATTTCGTCCTCTATCAGGAACAATAATTAGCAACAAAACCAGATAGAGGCTGAGAAATCCTTGTTATAGACCGTGATCATACGAAATTCAATTTCTATGCATAGTTGTTGGAAGGATTTGTTTCATAAAACCGAATATTGCTAATTGATTATACTTCAAATGCTGTATCTATAACATCTGCTTGTATAATTATTCGCTTGTTGGTTTCTCTCACGCCAGCTTCATAAATTAATTGGTTGTATGTTGTTGACACAAATTGATTGCTGCTCTAATCAGGTACTTGTAGTAATTCATAACGGTCAAAAAAAAAAAAAAAAAAAAAAAAAAATCTGTACGATTAATATGAAATTGAACCTTCATTGTTAATTTATTTGAAGCGAATGGAAATTTTACTGGCTTGATTTCTTTTGACTACTTGTCGTTTTTGAATCTATTTAAATGGCTCTTTCCAGCTAAAAGTAAAATTGTGTGATATATAAACTTAATATTACTTCAATTCAAATTTAGTTTTCTTAAATATGAAAGTTACTATGTTTGTGAAATAATAACCCTTGAACCACCCGACCGATCTCAATCAAATTTTCAATAATAGATGAGGCTCGGGAATGGGATATTTTTTTATCATTTCTCTTTGACGGTACAACATAGGGGAGGGAGAATATTTAAAAATGATCGAAAATGACTGATATTAGTGGCAAATCTACAGATTTTGAGGTCGCTAAGACGAACAGTGACACTTAAGATGCCTTTTAAATCCAAATTAAGTCTCGCAACTTTGGGGAGGGGAAGATATATAAAAATAATCGAAAATGACTGGTATCTGTGAAGAATCCATAATTTTCGGGGTCGTTGAGATGAACTGTGATATTCCGATGCCGTTTAAATCCAAATTCACTCCTTTATGTCCAAAAGAAAACGTATTTTCCGTCGTGAGAGGAACATGTATTTTGCTAGTAAATACTAAAATGATATACTACTTATATGTATAGGGTGTCTCAAAAATCCCCTAACATAGGGTAACTGTTATTATCAGAGTTACAACAAAATTTAAGAAGGAAAACCGTCTACAAATATGATATTTTCAATCTAAAGTGAAGGACTCTTTTTTAAAATCAGACGAGCCGTTTGGGCTATACATTATACGTCCAATATTAAATGAAAATGCAACGTTGCCATTTAATTGGACCCACAACAAAAGTAAATGAAATTAGTGTTTGAAATGGGTACTGGCCATCGACACATTACCATTAAAATAGTAACTTCATTCACTTATGGGTCATTCCATGTCAAATCACCTAATTGTAAAACATGACCGTGCATCAATGTCTCAGATTCTTTTCAAAATTCTTTTCATACGTAAATACCAATGAAATTATACTAAATTAATTTTTTCCGATTTTTTCGGATGAGAAATGGACCGGGGATAAATTGTTGAAATATGTGAATTTGGCGCCAATTTCACTTTCCAGCACTCAGCATCAAAGAACTAAAATTACCATAACTTTCTTATTTTTAAAGTTATTGGGCTCATCCAGGTGTCAAATGAAAGCGTAAATTTCGCTTGTTCAGTCGATTCTAAGATACCTTGCAAAAGGTTACACTGTCAAACATAAATGGGCATACAAATCTAATTTTAGGGCTTTTTTACAAATTGTGCCATTGCTCAAAAGTTACAACAATGGAACTTTTGAAACTTATTTTTGTTGAATCATCTTAGCACATACATGATATGGTTAAAAAGTAAAAAGGGTGCTTACGGTATTTTTGTTATTATTATTATTATTATTATTATTATTATTATTATTATTATTATTATTATTATTATTATTATTCCTAATAGCTGTTGCAAGCACTAAAAATATTATTAAAAACATTACAATTCCTTTGTTAAAGAGAGTTTTCAAATGACTTTTTCTGAGCAACATGCCTATTCAAATTACTTGTGTGCTGCTCAAATAATAATGCTTGCATGATAGAGTCATCCAATATGTTCAATCTATTTTATAACTCTTCTTTAAAGAAAAAAGTTGATTTGGATTTCAGCCGACCTGATATTTCAGTTTATTGACCGAACGTAGTTATAAGAAGTAATCCATTATACATTACAGACAATGTTTCTTAGCACGACATTTAAACAAGACAGTTCCAAAAGATTTTTTTTTTTTTTTTTTTTTTTTTTTTACTGGAGTTCCGTAAGGTAGTGACCTGGGACAACTATCTCTTTAATTCTCACGCGCAACATGCAAAATCTTGATCTCAAGAAAAGCATTTGATTATGTTTTTCTTTTTCCTGGTTCATCTGTAAATGTATTCACAAAACTTCGGGAATATTGAAATTTATTTGAATTTCAATAAATGCAAGCTGTGTACATAATTTCAAGGAAGATTTCGAAGTTACAGGTAATCTCAACATTTCTTTTCATATTGTATTTGAAAATTTAAAAAAATAGTGTAAAAATTAAAGATTTCTACTATTATTTGAAGTAATTTTCAGTATTTTCGTCTTTTGCTCAGAAAAGTAGGTTCGATTCATTTCTTGTGGGATCTTACTTGTTACGGATTCCACGATAAACTACAGCTCTATATAGGGATTCGCACGAGACAAGATTTGTGGCTGTCTCGTCTCGAAAATGTAAAAGTGATGTATCGATTCGAAAAATGTATATTTCTCTATTGGAAGAGCTGTGTCTCGACTCGAATTTTGTCAGGAAAACCCTGTCTTGACTCGTCTCGTGCGCATCCCTAGCTCTATACCTCTTATAGCTTCAGCTCTGCACCTCTTATAGCTTCAGCTCTGCACCTCTTATAGCTTCAGCTCTACACCTCTTATAGCTTCAGTTCTACACTTCTTATAGCTTCAGCTCTACACCTCTTATAGCTTCAGCTCTACACCTCTTATAGCTTCAGCTCTACACTTCTTATAGCTTCAGCTCTGCACCTCTTATAGCTTCAGCTCTACACCTCTTATAGCTTCAGCTCTACACTTCTTATAGCTTCAGCTCTACACCTCTTATAGCTTCAGCTTTGCACTTCTTATAGCTTCAGCTCTACACCTCTTATAGCTTCAGCTCTACATCTCATGCTACAAACGGACGATGAACTCCAAAGAAATCAAAAGCAGCTTAGAAAGTACTTCTTTATTTAAAATGAAAAGTTGGAAGTGAATTTTTTTTAAGGAAGCCAATGTGCATGGCGAGATGTGTATCAAGTAATTCTCTTTTACATGAATACATAATTCTGTGCGTGCGATCGTGGATTCGATTCTCGGTAAGGACTTAGCCTGGGAGATATAATCATACTTTAAGTAGTACCTTTCCTTGCTGGTCCAGTGGCTACAGCGCGCGCCTATCCTTAATGTAGTTCTGGGTTCGATTTAGGGTGAGAAAACATTGAAATTTGAATTTGAATAATTATGGTAGTTCGGATTCCACTTTAAAATATACGTCCAAGTACCATGCAACCCCGATGCTGAAAGTGACAGTGAATTCCAGCCCAACCAACTAACTTTAAGTAGTAGCTACCATCCCATTCAGCCCAGATGTTGTGATTATCTGCTGGAACTTTTCAAGAATCACGAAAACGTGTACGTGTGTTGATAAGAAGTTCCTAAAAATTGAAATCGATGATGCATATACATGGATTGACTCAAGTTTTGAATTTTGCATAATACAATGCAATTCTACTCTGGTAAGAAATGAAATTTTTATTTCTTGCATTATCTAGTAGTGATTTGCACAGGATCTGTAAAATTTTCCCAATGAATTTCATCCTTACTATCTCTCTCTCAAAGAAAATGGGGCCTTAGAACGTTACGAGAGTATTTCCAAAGTCCGACTTAATGATATGGAGGTAGAATACGGCGACGTCCTCTATTTTTACAGAATTCGTTGTCTTATTGCAGGTGAAATGCTTAAAAGAGTTTTAAACCTTAATCCTTTTGGGATTTTGGGATTTTAAAGGTAAATTTTGGACTTTCAGTCAAACGGTTACTATATCATCACTATTTAATCGAGGACCATAGTTTGTACCTCATTCTCTTCAGAGTAAAGCAACCTTCCGAGCAGCACCATTCGCTTGTCCGTATCGTATAGCTGAAAAGGAAACTTTGAGGAAAATGGAGATTTTTCTAAAAAATCCCTTTTTAAAAAAGTTTAGACCCCTCTGGACCACCCTGTGTTAACGTACGGAACTAAAAATCACATGAAAAATACTAAGTAGTGTCCGAGAACTCTGTCTGATGATCATGCCGACGACACATATATATGTGTTCTTCGATCTCATAAAACTTTTTAGACAGCATTTGGGAGAGAACAAAAAAGGCCTTTTGCGTTGTACGCTTCAAGGTCAAACTAATGACGTCATGACCCGCACCAACTTGATGAGCTTCTTCTCAAATCGCATGTGAACTGTTTAGAAATGCAGGTACGACTGAACAATAAAAAAACCTAACAGTAATAGATATTATATCAGCGTTTTAAAACAATACACATGTATGGTGTATACATATATACCATGAATTCCGAAAGCGTTAAATATGAAGTAAGTGAATTCATGGATAATAAAGCTGACAGAATATCCGGTTCATTGATCCGGAGTAGATGCTCATAGACATTACAAGGCACTTCAATGACTTAAATATCAGCCTCCAAGAGAAGAACAATTTGGTAACCATCTCTATGATCACGAGAAGGCTTTGAGTCCAAACTACAGCCTGTGGGAGATTTAACTTAGAAATGGTAATTTCACACATTTTCCAGCACTGTTACGAACGATCCTAGACAGTGTGTTGAAGTTGTTCAAGCGTTAAGATGTGGATTAGCCAGAAAATTTCTAGATCTCCGATGGCATATCAACATTTTTCAAGTATTCTACCACTCTTTTACTGTAGACGTCAAAGGTGTCCCAGGCAACAATATGCAAATGGAACTTACTGAGTTGCGTAACATTGAACTCAAAGGAAATTTAATAGTATGGACCTGATAGAATTTTACTCTCAAGTACGTGCAAGAAACAGAACTTCGTGCTCTATACAATCGTGCCATTTTTCTTCCATCATTATTCAGTATCACTGACGGGTATGTACGTTAGTAGCCCTTTTCCAAAACAAAAAATGTGAAACAGGGGCGTATCCACGGGGGTTACCAGGTCCGGAACCTCCAAAACTTCCTAACTCAACATACATTTGTATAGTTTTTTAATAACACTATACTTGTTTAACAGAGAAATGATTGATATAGCATGAACATCTGATTTTATATTTCATCTGTATGCCCTACTCTTTCTCTTATCAAGACAATCTAGTTCTATCATTAAAAAAATATTGTAAGCATCTCCACATCACGACAGAAGCAAATGTCAATACAACACGTGTTATTGATTATAAACAGTGAAGCAGAAGTCAACACGAAAGACACCGAGGGAAGCCGAAAGAAGACGGACCTCACGAAAGGACCCGAAGAGGACAAATAAAAGCGCAACCACCGAGGGACCTGGCATCAGTCGACCAACTGATCGCAACCTATCCTAAACCCTGCAGGCTGCTATGAAGCTAAGGAGTTATCCTAACCACAACTAATCTCTGGAGGCTGCCATAAAGCTAAGGGGATCACCTTAAACAATGCCATGCCTCGTGAGAACTGCTATGCACTGAGGTCTCCTAGAATCGAATCCTTGAGAACCCTTGTGCCTGCCATGAAGCTAAGGGGTTACCCGTACAGAACATCATAACCTGCAAACCTTGGTCATTATAGAGAAACTTTGTTATTAGAACTTTGGTAGACAAAAGACTTAATTTTGTAAATAAAACTGGTGAAGGGATAAAATCTCGCCCGGTCCGTTATTTAGTCTCTACCTAGAAAAGCATTGCGTGGTGTAGGCACCGGAGTTTTGTACGGGGCGCTCTTTTTATTAACTTTTTAGCAGGCACTGATAAGGTCAGTATCAAAAGCTATTTAAGTCTCATTATCCCTCCCTCCTTTTCTTTTTACCTTTCACGAGTGCGATTTATGCCGGAAACTAGATACTAGTGAAGAAAATGCAGCTACATCCAGGACCGTAACTCTAGGAGGTCCCACTTTAAGACAAAATTTTCTTACTCCATATAAGATACGAACTTGAAATTATAAATGAAGCATCAAACAGGTTCACTACATTGCATAAACAAAACAGTACACAAAAGGTAAATAAAACAAAAATGAGTCATGGGCCTATTTCAGTAAAAAAAAATGCCTACTATTAGGCGCCCTAGAAATAATTTTTATTCGTATGACCTTGAGATTTGTCAATATTGTCCCCTTAATTAATTTGTCATGTCTGGAATGGGCCCCAAGGTGTAACTAACGGCCCCGCAGACCTTGCCATGCGGGAGGGCCCACAAGCACCGGGGGCCCATAAAGAGTAAGAGAAAGATGGAAAGAGGGGGCCCAAAAATTACAAAAACTTTTTCTAGGGGGCCCAAATATGCGGCCAGGGCGTCCCTATTGATGCTTCCCCCCCCAGAAAAATCTAAGTTACGGTGCTGGCTACAGCGTTCTCACTTAAAATACAATTGAAAACTTATGGGTGTGGGTGAGAAAATAAATTTAAATTTTAAGAGAATAGTAACAAAGAAAAAAAAAAGAGTTTTATTATGCATATTGTTTATGTTACAGTTCTTACATAAATGTTATAACAAAATTAGCATTAATTCAGAATTTTGATATTGTTTTTGACGTTACGAATACATTTACAATTTGTATTTGAATGTAATTAATAATATAAAGCTTATGGAAGTGTCCAGTATCCAGCAACATGTTGTAACATTCTTAAGGAGCACCATTTATATTTTGAGCCTAACAATGAAAAAAAAAAAAACAACAGTAATTTGTCATTGAAAATTGATTTATTGTTTTTCGAAATATTCTTCTTTATGATCAATATACTTTTGTATTCGTTCGAATCATTTGTTAAAGCATTTTTTTTCAATCTTTTTGAGATACCTCCATAATATGGTTTTTGAACGCATCAACGGCTTCTTCCGCGGTCGAAAATCGCTGTCCACGCAATTTATTCTTGACATTCGGGAACCAGAAGAAGTTATTGGATGCCAAATCAGAACTGTACGGCGGATGACCCATCAATTCGATTTTTTTGAGTGTTCAAATAGTCGGTTGTTAGACAAGATATGTGAGAGCTCGCATTGTCTTGATGAAGAATGCTCGGACGGCGCTTGTTTGTTTTCCGTATTTAACCGAAGACCTCCGGCAAACAAATTGTTGTTTACTATTCAAAGTTGACCGTTCTACGTTCCTCTAAAGGCACAATTGCCCAATTGCCACATGACCAGTTTTCCCGAAAACAAGCGACAATTTGTTTCGATGTGCTTCGAGCGCGAATAACTTTTGTTGGATTTGGTTCATCTCGAAGCACCCATACAGTCTTGCAGAAATAGGAAACACCCATACAGTCTTGCAGAAATAGGAAACACCCATACAGTCTTGCAGAAATAGGAAGCACCCATATAGTCTTGCAGAAATAGGAAACACCCATACAGTCTTGCAGAAATAGGAAACACCTATACAGTCTTGCAGAAATAGGAAACACCCATACAGTCTTGCAGAAATAGGAAACACCCATACAGTCTTGCAGAAATAGGAATACAAACTAGAAACTGGACCCTGTTGGTTAAGAATGGAGAGCTTCTAGGAATGTGGCATTGAACCTTAGGGTTCCACAGACTAGAGCTAGTTAGTGAGTTAGTAGCAAATCAGAATGTTTTCTTTGATATTCTGGTGACACTCCGTACGAACTAATTTCCATCTGTATGCTCTGTGACGTTACCATCCGCTCCTCCTATTTTCGGTATACCATACACAGAGAAAAACGAACAAACTGAAAAGCTAGCTTTGATAAAACACAATGGTTACTAAATGTGCTTGAAGTCATGAGGTTAGAGCCAACGAATTCGAAGCTCATTTTAATTGGACCTTAACTCACGAAGTGATCGTAAGATTCAGTGAGCGTCTGAGATGTGGTGTGGAGTCAGAGATGTCGAAATGATGTGGATGTGGAGTAAATTAAGTGTGATGTCAGAGTAGTGGTTTGAACGTGATGTCTGGTGATATGAGCCTGGTCTCGAGAGTATGTTATAGATGTGAGATCGAGTGAGCGTGATACCAGACTACTGGTGAGCATGATGTCTGATTGGATTGAATTGGATTGATTTGAGTTTAGCATTCCGTTCAGCAGCAAGGTTGTATGAAACATGAACTAGAACGTGGAATCCGAACATCAAGAACTCTCGCCGGTAATCAAGAATGGATGTCATGTAGGACGTCATGTTTGATTATGTGAGCATGATGTAGAAATGATGTTGTGGATGTGAGGTCCAGTGAGAATGATGCTTGTCTGGCAGTGTGAGCATAATGTCGAAATAATGTGATCGTGGTGTCAGACTAGTGATGTAAGTATAATGTGATAGCGATGTCTGGCTAGTGGCTTGAGCATGATGTCTCACTAATGATGTTAGTGTGATGTTGAAATTATGTGAGCGTGAGGTCAGAATGGTGATATGAATGTGATGTCAGATTGATGTTTTTGTTTTCAGTTTAAATTCCCACGGATGATTGATAAAAGTGGAAGAAAACGGCAAAACTCCTAGAAAATCCACGCAGGCAGTGTTTGCCTACTACAAAGAGTATTTCTCGAAGCTGTTATCTAATCAGGGGTGAGCACTCTACCGGTGAACCATCATGGTCCCTTTAATGGTAGCGTGAGGTTAGGTAAAAGTAGACTTCTTTCGTAGAGATTCTATCGATACACCTTAGTTCATGCTACCCATAATTTCATGAATATTCACACATTGTCAATGATACTTGTCCCTTTCATGATCACAACAGTCTCTCCAAAATGACTCAGTGGATAACCAAATGAAACTTTATCTGAAATTTTTATTATATTGTTCTTAATTCTTAATTTTTTTTTCATGCTAGCCAGAAGGGGGTTATGCCATCTGCTTGGAATGAGGTGCAGTGATAGGATAGGCTAAGGTTATTGTTGCTGGGCTGTTTCATTAAATATTTATTAACTTCAAATTGTCAAAAAAATGAACGAAACATGGTGACTTAAGGAACTTTGATCCTTAACACTTGGTGAGGTGAAAATACAAAGTTAAATATACAAAATAACACAATGATTAGAAATACGTGAAAACGTGCATTGAAAAAAATGTGCGTGATATATAAGAATAGAAATAATAATACAAAACATTTCAAAATATTTCAATGGGCGTGAAAGCTGAGGCGAAGTACAATACACAATACAACACTTTAGGTTATGTTAGTGAGACAGATGAGCTTATTCTTCAGCCTAGAGGCTGCTCTAGGCACTGATGAGATCATTGGGAGCCCAAGTTAATAAACAAAGGTAATCACTGTGCGGGAAATGATGGATGGATGAGAGAAAGATGATCGTGAACAACATATTCTGATATGAATCGCAAGGTTGGGTCTGGTGGTTGTAGCGTGTAGTGATATAATGTAAACAGTAGAGAGAGTGGTGGATAATAGTAGGTGTAAGGTGTGGGATGAACTGCTAAATAATGGATTGCATCTTGAAGTAATGGATGGCGAGTTTGAAAGCATTTATAGATGTGTGTGAGCCGCAGTTTTTCGAGGTGAAATTTCAGAATTGGAAAAGTAATATGGCGGTAAAGTTCCTGCATAGGGCTAGGGAGCTTAATGCGATAAGCTGTACGGAAAGCGTGACGTTCTAAGATGAAAAGTTTATGATAGTATTGAGGTCGGGCGGCTATCCAGGCAGTGAAACCGTATGTCAAAGCAGGTTGGAGGAAAACTTTGTAGGTGTTGAGGATTGTGTGTGGCTTCAGACCCAAGGTAGTACCAGTAAGACGTTTCAAAAGATTGATGCGATTATAGGTTTTAGTAGTGACTGTTTTTAGATGTTGTGACCAGGTAAGATGGCTATCAAAGGTAATTCCCAGATACGTTACTGTATTTTTAGCCTGAAGCGGTACTTGATCAACATGGAGAGATAAGCGACGTGGGTTTCTGCGAACTCTGGAAGAGCGACGTGGAGGTAAGAAGACCATGGCCTGTGTTTTTGTTGCGTTAATAGTAAGTCTCCAGTGATTACACCAGGTACTGAATCGATCGATAGCAAGCCGGTAAACGGGATTGATCTGTTGGATAGAGTTTCCGAGTCCAAGGAAAGCCGTGTCATCGGCATATTGAAAAAGATGAACGTTATCAGGTAGTCTGGGCATGTCAGCGACGTACAAGAGGTAGAGTAAAGGAGATAATGCAGACCCTTGTGGCACTCCGTAGAAAGATCGGATGTGAGAAACAGTCACGAATGGATATGTAGGCGAGACGGTTGGTAATGAAATTGTATATTAGGCGGATGTAGCACATGGGGAGTCGAAACTGAAAAAGTTTTTTTTTTATTAGCCTGGGGTGTCAGACTTTATCAAACGCCTTCTCTGAGTCAAATACGACTAGACAGGGTGGTTTTGCAGAATTGTAATATTGAGTAATAAGTGATGTGAGTCTTAAAAGCTGATCGTTAATAGAAAATGAGGGTCTGAAGCCGGCTTGTGTGATAGGAATTAAGCTGGGATCGTTTAGGTAGATATGTATTCTAGGCGCTTAACCAAGATGCGCTCCAGGATCTTACTGAAAGTCAAAGTTAGCCAGTGTTGCCACAGTACTAGCTCTGGAGTGGGCTGAAAAATAGTACCAAATTGAAACAAAAAGGGCTGAATTCATTATTTTGTACCAGTGTAATACAAAAAGTAAAATATTTTTGCCCACGTATGATCGTCTCTGATCTAACTTTAGGCCTATACATAAAGTTTGTTACAACGCGTCGATATAGATACAGTATATAAAACGCAAACATGTTCGGGTACCTTTATATTCGTCAATATGGCGTCAGTAGTAAGCAACTTAGTCCGGTAAGCCGACAACTATGTCGATGTAATTTTTCGTGCTATTATCGTTTTGGTGTAGAAACTTAACAACGGCACACAAATTATAGATTTACTTGAGCACACGCTGGTCTTCAGAATATTACCGAGCGAAGTAGTTCAATTGGTAGAGCGTTGGCTTCGCATTCGTGAGGTCGTGGGTTCGAATCCCGCTGCCGACCATCCTAACCGTGGTTTTCCAGGGTTTCCCTCAGTCCTACCAGGCAAATGCCGGGATGGTACCTCCTAAAACAGGCCCTGGCCGATACCTTCCCAAATCCTTTCCATTGTTGTTGTTGTTATTGGATATCCAGTGTAAAATGGCCTCTGAGCTGGTGATTGTTAAATAAATAAAAACAAAATAAATAAAAATATTCAACACTGATTCAATGTGTGCGTGTTTTTAATGCAAATATTTCAAGCTAAAATCTCCACTACACTGATTCTTTCTCATCTTCATGTGCGGCGCGGATGCGATATAGTCATTTGTTTCAGTTATAGTTCGAATTACGAATTTTCGACACAAAGTTCGTAGCGTTCTGCGGTGCAACGTCACAGAATGAATGTTCAACAGCATTTTTTAAGAGTCCAGTACGCAGTATGAATAACGTGAAATGTAGGAAATGTGACAAGTATTTGTTAAATGGTACTGAATTGAGTAGAATTGTACCAACTTTTTCATAAAGGGGGCTGAAAATACCAGCGTGGTACCAACAGGCCGATGAATGACAAAAAGGGTTGAATTTGGTACAATTGTACCAAGTGTGGCAACACTGAAGTTAGCTGAATAGGACGATATGATGAAACGTTCTGAGGTGGTTTATTTGGCTTTACAAACATGAGTGTCTTAAAAGAGATTTTCCATGTTAAAGGAAAGAAGCCTGTGCGCAAGATAAAGGTATAAATATTACCGACAGGAATAATAACAAAGCAAGATACTTAATTCTTAATACTTCTTAATTCTTAATTTTTCTTATATAAGTATTGATAAAACTCATCCTAATGAGGTTTGTTAAAAGTTAATTAAAACAAAACGAAATTGAACACAAAAGAAACATTTTCTTTAAACTCTGAAACTTGAATTTTAGACATAAATATATTTTTAATCCTTTATTTCTGACCTATAACTTATAAAACACAAATATCTTATACATTTTTTAGAATCATGAATACAAAGACATCTAGAATTGTTCTAAAGCAGTGAAACCGAACCACGTATAAAGAAATGCTAAAAATAAAAGCAAATTGTTTGAGAACTCCTTTTTTAACATAGACGCGTCGAGAAAAGAAACAACCTTTGTATATGTATGTGTGTGTGTGTGCTATTTTCATGACGTATATAAATATTAGTTTACTCCATCCTTCCCTGTACAGTCTTTTATCCTTGAAAAATATTCACTGCTCACAGGTACAACATTCTAATTGGATCCATGTTCACATGGGAATACAAAAAAATAGAGGGCACTGTATATTGATTATAGCTAGAAGCAATTTCCAAGTTTTATTCTCTAAAGGCCGACGCAAATGGAGTTTTCCGTATATGCAACAATGCACACAGCATAATATAACATACAGGGGGAAACGCAATGTAATATCTAAAGCACGTTCTCACTTTCTTTAACAAGCAATATTAATTGAAGCTAGAGTCTGTCTATTGATTAGAAGCAAAATAAATAAAATAGGAGATGAATATTGTATTAGGATCGTTCCACAAGCATAAGGGAGGGGAGAGAACTTGAGATTCAATAATTTCTTGCCAAGTTCTATACATTAGAATATAAAATGTACTCCAGTAATGCCAAAGTGAAACTTAATAAAATCCCATCTTAATAAGCAAAAATTCCCATTTTCCATCTGAGTTTCCCATTATTATTATTATTATTATTATTATTATTATTATTATTATTATTATTATTATTATTATTATTATTATTATTATTAACTAGGATAATGCCCGTTCTTCCCACGAAGAGGAAACCTTTTATTTTGGACACAAAGGGCACTAAAACTGTCACCAATCAACTTAGGGATCCCAAGAACTATTAATTCGACACAAATATCGGTCATTTTCAATTATTTTTACGTTACCATCCCCCCTTAGGAGTACTAATGGAGGCTGAATTTGGATTTAAGAAACGGCATCGGAAGTGTCACTGTTTATCTCAGCGACTCCGAAAACTATGGATTCGATACCAATATCGGATATTTTCGATCATGTATACATACATATATATATATATATATATATATATATATATATATATATATATATATAGTATGGCGCTAAATTCGTTGTACAAAAGCAGAGGAGTGATTCCTGAGAGTAACTCAAACAAAAAAGTTCCTATAAACATACGACGAAAACCCCATCGTTTACGTGTTATAGGCTGCCGAAAACATGAAAAAGTGAATTCTAAAGGTCCATAGCTCCAAAACTATGGGACCTAATGTAGTCGGGTCAAGACTTCACTTAGGAACTAGTATGCTCTAACCAAAAATTACATGTTTTAGAATCCTAATGTACTCACGCAACAATTATTATAGAGGTAGTTGGAGAGTACTTTATATCATAGGCCCGTAGTCAAACTCGCTATATAAAAATTGTTGTGGAAGCATCTGAAACACGCATTTTTGGATAGGGCACATACTAGTTCCGAAGTGAATTCTTGACCCGACCAAGGTAGGTCCCATAGTTTTGGAGCTATGAACCTTTAAAATTCATTTTTTCATTATTTCGGCAGCCTATAACACGTAAACGATGAGGTTTTCGCCCTATGTTTATTGGAACTTTTTTGTTTGTTTTACGCCCAGGAATTACTCCTCTGCTTTTGTATATACAACGAATTTAGCGCCATACTGTATATATATATATATATATATATATATATATATATATATATATATATATATATATATATATATATATATACAGAGGTGGATCCAAGGGGGGCTATACGACCCCCTTGACGCTCAAGTATACACTGGATAAAATGGGCTACAATCCTGCTTTACACTCTGGATAAAACTGCAAACTATGGTTTAGCCCCTCCCTTGATCATATCCTGAATCCGTCACTGTATATATATATATATATATATATATATATATATATATATATATATCTATATATATATATATATATATATCCTCCCCCTCCCTTAAGTTGCACGAAAAACAACCATTAGGAAGACCTAGGCGCAGATGGGAGAACAATATTAAGATGGATCTCGCAGAAATAGGAATACAATGTAGAAACTGAATCCAGTTGGCTAAGGATAGAAGTTAGTGGAGAGCTTTTGTAAACGCGGCATTGAACCTCCGGGTTCTATAGGTCATAGAGTTAGTTAATTAGCTTCTACAATTTGTGTCCTACGATTCGTTTCGTAAATCGTGTTTCGATGCTGGAAAGAGGAAGAAAATTTCAAACAACCAATTAAACCATTTTAAAAATCAACACAAAATAAAGCTCGGATAGAGGTTCCAAATAACGAAAATGGGCATGGTTTTCTCATTTTTATGTAAAATATTTAAGAATTAACAAATACTAATAGTCTTGCCCATGAGACAGGACGGGACGAAAAATGAAATGAAATCTTTGAGTTTTACGTCTCATGGTGATGCCGGTTGGGCTAAAGGAGACGAAACAGGACGAGACGAGACGAGATAAAGCAGAGGTCCTCAACAGATACTTTTCCCAGGCGAGAGAGTACTTCGAGGACATCTTTTTCGAGGCGAGAGAAAGTACTTTTAGGGCATCTTTCCGAAGCGAGAGAACACTCTTTAGGCACCAATTTGAGGCGAGAGAACACTTTTAGAGCACCTTTTCGAGACGACACACGTCTCCCATTCTCGTCTTGTGAGGCCTACTATAGACTACTAAATTTTGGGGTCATTTATTTATACTTATACTAATAGGAACGACTCCTAAAACAGTTTCTATGATTGATTGAGCAATTTACGAAAATATTTTCAGTAAACAGTTCCTCACGGTTCGGTCACTTTCTTATTCCATTTCTGAAAGGATATATTAAATGAAGAGCTCGCATGGTTAGCTCAACTTTAGAAACATAATGCAGCAATGGTTACATACATTAAAAAAAGAAAAAAGAAAGCAACCGGCTACACCCGTAGAAGATGGGAAATGCGCCGTTACCATGGAGAACTACCTGTGAGATTAGTAGCTTTTGAAGTGATGTAATCCCCACTCAAAGTCCTTCCGCTACGCTGTTGCATTATTTTAAATAACCACCCAGGACAAGCTGTTAGTCGTTATACAATTTACATTGTTCTCTTTAATTGAAGCGCCCACAAACATTTTTGTTTTCAAAGAAATTCGTTTCACGTGTTATTTTAAACTCCGTTTCACACTAAGAATCAAATAAACCAGAAAGAATCAAATATGACTTCACATTTTGTCTTTAGAATTTTATCTTGACACATTTCTCTTGTTGATTCTGTACTTTAGGGCTGTCCAGTGGTTCTCAACCTTTTTTGACTGACGGCACACTTTCTGAACGTTAAAACGATAAAATTTTATTCTCGTTTTAGCCCTAATTCGTTAATATATAATAACTTTAGATCAGAGATCGATAAGCTTTGATATTAAATGTACTAACTAATAATTACTGACCATAATTATTCCTTTTTGTCCCTTTTATTATAAGGATCGTGCCTAGATACCCTTGTTTATTCTTCTATACATACACAAAATATATTATCAACAACCCTTTCTTCCATGACAACCTATTAATTACTTCTTTTTTCTTTAAAATGTATTTATGTTCAGTTATTACGCCTCTGATCATGTCGACAAAAACAGGTACAGATTGATAATACCGTTATAATAATAATATATCGTTGTAACATTCAGGACATCGCCAAACATTTGTTCTTATTTATTTATTTATTTTAAATGCTAATAATAATAATAATATTTATTATAATAGTGAAAGCAATTTGTTTTTATAATGAATCTATATAACACTGAGCATTATTGCTGGAGGTGTTGACTGGTTGAGTCCGTCTCGATTTTAACTAATTATTATTAAATTTTTAATTAATTTTAAATTCTAAAACTTCGTGACACACCAGTGTGTCGCGACCTGTGCCGGATTTAGGTTTGATGGGTCCCTAAGCTATTCAACGGGGCCCTTTATACGTCAAACTTACTTTTTCAGAGACAAAATGTCGCCTTTTTTTTTTTTAATTTTAATATGTGCTATATGCTAATTTATAGACCTAATGGGTATCTAAATGAAAACAAGGGCCCATTAGAAGCAGGGCCGGGAAACGGGGGCTCCATTATAAGCGGGGCTGGATAACAGGGGCCTCCTTAGAAGTGGGGCTGAAAAGTAAAGCCCTATTACTTGTTTCATAAAAGCTTAGTACATAACAATACAATATACCATTGTTTTATGTTGGTTTTATTTTATTTGCTTTTTCTTGATATTTGGAAATTAAATTACAATCGTTTTTTTTCTTTAATATTTAGGCCCCTAAGCGAGTGAGGCCCTAAGCTATAGCTTATTTAGCTTATACATAAATTCGGCACTGGTCGCGACACATCGGTTGAGAACCACTGGTCATGCAAACAAATATGAGTGTCGCGCGTATACCACGTGAAGGATTTTGGTTTATATGAAGTGATATTTTGTCAATTCATATTGAAACTGCAAGGGATAGTAAATTTCCTCCACTTCCTGTTTTAGTATAGAGGTTAGGATCGAGATGGAATAGCCTATATGGTTGGGACGCTTAATTGATTGCACGAAACCGCTTATCGCTATCTATTATCGTCTTTACTCTGTAGCGATTAACGTTAAAACTGGAAGTGGTGAATTCGAATTCTCATTTTTGAAACTCTACATTCCGATCAAAATTGATGGCGATCCATCTAGTACTTGAGATTTTTGTCTCCCGGACGGATACATATTTTTGTGTCACCCGGACGGACACACATTTTTGTGTCTCCCAGACGGACACGCATTTTTGTGTCTCCCGGACGGACACACATTTTTGTGTCTCCCGGACGGACATACATTTTTATGTCTCCCAGACGGACACAAAATTTTTGTCTCCTGGACGGATACACATTTTTGTCTCCCGGACGGACCCGATGACTTGTTCTATGACTGCGATACAGAGAAGGAAATTTACTAACTGAAAAAAGTCTATTTCAGCATTTCCTTCCTTATTGCTAATGGACGGAAGCTTAAGTAAGATACTTTGCAGTGGCGGCTCATGAGGGAGTCATATTAGTGAAATTTAAAGTTTTATCCTTCAAATTAAGTGAAAAACATTAGGCATGTTTCTTTCCTATAGGTTGAATCGATAACAGATTATTATTATTTTTTTTTTTTACCAATGCAACTTTCCTCAAGATCCCCCATTGGTATTTTCTTTTCAGATGTTTCTGTTTAATCAAACTACGTGAGCTGACTGAAAACAAACACACGTTTTCTTGTAACATGAGTATGAAACAGCGCACAAGACTTTTGGCATCTGGTATCTACACTGCCTTGCTAGAAACGTAAAAAGTTACCTGGAACTAACTTGTTCTGAATGACAGTTTCGAAATCATGTCAAGTGTGCTTGGTGGTACGCCAGATGCTGGTAAAACAACTTGCAGAGGAGAAATTGAATTGTAGTGAAATCCGTAACGTTTGTAACTAAGGGAATCTGGAAATAAAGGAAGTGTTAAGTGTGGTAGTAACTATATTAATTCGATTGGATTTTGTCATCCTTTATAGCACTGGCGTCTCTAGCAAGTAAAATTTGGGGGGGGGGGGACATCAAAGAAAGTGGTTTAAATGGTAACCTAGCCCAATCTGTGTATTATCCACGAGTCCATTTCTTACCTTTCTGCTTACCTTCACGGATCCCGTGAGGTATAGCAAGAACTCTGTTATAATCGTTTCACAGCCTGAATAATACCTAGGTATATTCCAAATAAATATAAATATTATTATTTATATGCTATTCTGTCGTCAATATATAAATTAAATTAGAATAAAATATTGAATATTTTGTACTTCAAAATATTGGGGGGACGCGTCCCCCTCGTCCCCCCGCCAGAGACTCCCATGCTTTATAGCACCGAGGCTATATGATACGTAGACCTGCAGTTTAAGGTGTAATCCTAACCACAATAATATATTTAGATTACAAGGTTCTCTCACTGAAAAACCCACACAAACATTATTCTTATCCTTTGCTACTACTGTTTTTACTGAAATAAATACAATAAATGTTCTTGTCAGTTTAACGTCCCACGATTATGCCGTTAGGCTAAGGAAGAAGGATATATAAGACAAGTGAATAGGTGATAAGGCAAGTCTAGGAGGCTTAGGTGGGCAGGTCATGTAGCCAGGATGGAAGAAAGTAGGAACGCTTTCAAAGTATTAACTAGAAGACCAACCGGAAAACGACCATTAGGATGACCTAAGCGCAGATGGGAGGGCAATATTAAGATGGATCTCGCAGAAATAGGAAAACAAAGTAGAAACTGGATCCAGTTGGCTAAGGATAGAAGGCAGTGCAGAGCTTTAGTGAACGCGGCATTGAACCTCCGGGTTCCATAGGCCATAGAGTTAGTTAGTTATAGCAGAATGCTCGATCTTCCGAACGGGAAGAATACGTTTTATTTGGACGTAAAGGTCGTCACCAATCAACTTAGACCCTCGAAAACTATGGATTCAACACTAATATTGGTAATTTTTGATTATTTTTATGTATCTTCCTTCTCTCCCTCCCCTAAGTTGCACCGTGAAAGTTAAATGATATAAGTCATCCCAGACCCGTACTCGCTCTTGGGATAGAACTTGAGTAATATTGTTAAGCTGTTACATTAAGCATTCTTACTACCAGCATTCCCTTTCATTGTAATTCAGACTTTTTGTTGTTATTTCTCTTTACGTAACTTGAACTATTTAAACTTTTTTTTTTTTTTTTAATGAAGGAAACTTCTACAAATTAGAGAAGTTACCGAAAGTGGTGACAAGAGACAATGACACATTACCATAAGAGATGTTGTTCACAGAAAAAGTTTGTTGGGTAAAAGTTTTAATTCCAACTCAATCTAATTCGTCAGTAATTAGTAAACTTTAAGTAACAGTGGTAATTTTCTACTTGTAGTCAAGTCACACGAGTTTTCTTTCTAAAAGCACGAGACAGGACTTAAAAGATAAGTGAAGAAAATGTTGGAGATTTACAACTTGCCTAACTTCTACTCTGCTTCTTTATTAATATTAGTGTGGTTTTTGTATAAACAAAGTTTTTAATACTAAGTTTCGTAGAAAGTATCAGTGAAACGTGTGTTTCGGTTGTTTGGGAGTCCTTTTGGAACGCAACCGTAAAATGCCAAGGATATTTTCGCATTACTCAGAATCTATAATTAAACGCTCATTCTTGGCTTGAGATGTCACAAGACAAGTGCCAATTCCACCCAAACAACTCGTCGAATGGATGGTACAGGTGCATCTTGGAATGCCTTTGGAGTTTTCTTTTTCCCTTTCTTTTTAAATTTGAAATGTCACATTCATGTAGCTTCTAGTACGAAAGCAGAGTTTTGGTTTTGAGGCTAATACTTTGCCCTGAGAGATGAAAAATCTCCTGATTTCTGGGAAATCTTGACATTCAATATATGCTTGTTTCGGAATTTTGAATGTTGTTTCCTAACATTACGTACAATTGAAGGACCAATTCCCACCTTGGTTTCTTTAGTAAGGTGGTTGATTATTTTGACTTTAGTCACTTTGTCCACCACCGAGGGGGCAGCAGCCAGAACTTAGACTATGATAGGTATATTATGAGTTTACTATAAACTTTGAAAAATATATAAGAAATAGCTTAAATTATTTTTTGTCACTTTTAAAAAACTGGGGACCTAGGTCCTCCCGGCCCCGGGCTAGATCCACCACTGAAACAATTTAAAATTCAATCCGAACCACCGCAATACGTTCAAATTTCAAGTCTCTAACATCGAAAATTGAAGCCAAGACCACATTCACTTAAGGTGTGCTCGTAGGCAAGGCTTTGATTTCTTCGGTATCAAGATTAATTGCTACGGTAATACGTGTAGTTATGAAGTAAAGAAATCCAGTTTTCGAAATATGCTGTTGAGATTTTTTAAAAGAGATTTTTCCTGCTTAAGTACTGGATTAGAATTACGATTAAGAATTAGATTCCTGGGCTTTCGGTATCTATGGCCATGTTAGCCCGTCACTAGGATTAGGATTAGGAATTAGATTCCTGTGCTTTCGGCTCTATAGACATGTTAGCCCATCACGAGGATTAGGATTAGGAATTAGATTTCTGGACTTTCGGCATCTATGGCCATGTTAGCCCATCATTAGGATTAGGATTAGGAATTAGATTTCTGGGCTTTCGGCATTTATGGCCATGTTAGCCCGTCACTAGGATTAGAATTAGGAATTAGATTTTTAGGCTTTCGACATCTATGGCCATGTTAGCCCGTCACTAGGATTAGGATTAGCAATTAGATTAGTGGGCTTTCGGCATCTATGACCATGTTAGCCCGTCACTAGGATTAGGATTAGGAATTAGATTTCTAGGCTTTCGACATCTATGGCCATGTTAGCCCGTCACTAGGATTAGGATTAGTAATTAGATTACTGGGCTTTCGGCATCTATGGCCATGTTAGCCCGTCACTAGGATTAGGATTAGGAATTAGATTCCTGTGCTTTCGGCTCTATAGACATGTTAGCCCATCACGAGGATTAGGATTAGGAATTAGATTTCTTGACTTTCGGCATCTATGGCCATGTTAGCCCATCATTAGGATTAGGATTAGGAATTAGATTTCTGGGCTTTAGGCTTTTATGGCCACGTTAGCCCGTCACTAGGATTAGGATTAGGGATTAGATATCTGGGCTTTCAGTATCTATGGCCATGTTAGTCCATCACTAGGATTAAGATTAGGAATTAGATTCCTGGGCTTTCGGCATCTATGGCCATGTTAGTCCATCACTAGAATTAGGATTAGGAATTAGATTTCTGGACTTTCGGCATCTATGGCCATATTAGCCCCTCACTAGGATTAGGATTAGGAATTAGATTTCTGGGCTTTCGGCTTCTATGGCCATGTTAGGCCGTCACTAGGATTAGGATTAGGAATTAGATTTCTGGGCTTTCGGCTTCTATGGCCATGTTAGGCTTTCACTAGGATTAGGAATTAGATTTTTGGGCTTTCGGCTTCTATGGCCATGTTAGGCCCTCACTAGGATTAGGAATTAGATTTCTGGGCTTTCAGCTTCTATGGCCATGTTAGGCCGTCACTAGTATTAGGATTAGGAATTAGATTTCTGGGCTTTCGGCATCTATGGCCATGTTAGCCCATCAAGTATGAGGGATGACATCCCTTAGCGTTCACATTGACCGGGGAATTGGGGTGTAAGAAAGGAATAGGAAAGGGAGGAAGTGTCCTGGGACTATTATGTAAGGTACCATCCCGGTAATTGTCTGGTGTGAATGAGGAAAACATTACTTAAGATAGCTGGCATGAAAAAGCTTTTTACACTTTTTCAACTGAGTGTTCTCACTGGTAATCAAACCACGGAACCGCTAGCACCAAAGGCACGCAAATATTAGAGTAGTACCTTGAATATAAAGATTCTTTCCGAAAATTCTTTTAAACTTTTCTTTGTTTATGTTTAATAAGCATTATTGCATTATTAGTGGAGGTGGTTCAGCGATGGAGCGCTCAACTTTGATACAAAGTCTACCAGCTTCGATGCTACATTATACAGTTTTGCGATGGAATTATTGAATTTGTAGATTTTCTTTCAATCCCTCAGATTTCCCCCTTGTTATTCTCATTCTGCCAAAGTTATTTTACAATCATTTACTTCATTAATAAATCTTTTGCTCTAGCATTGCGGTTCCCAACCTCGTTTGTCTGGCGTCCCCTTTTGTAAACCCTACATACGTCGTCCGGTTGTTAGAATCAAGCTTTTTAACGAAAGCATGAAATAGTAAAACACAAAAGTATCTTCTACAAAAGTTCAAACTTCTGTGTCCAATAGTTTCGGAGACCTGGCAAAAATCCTTCTAGTATCTCTTAAGAAATCGCATTTCACAAGATGTCACCTTATATACGCCCAAGGAGTACGATGACATTATTTATACAGAATTTCAAGGTTCTATTTCTAATATTCTTGGAGGTTTGGTAATGAGCAAACAAGACATATGTACGAGGTATGTACCAAAAATACATGCCGTTTTGATGGAGGTCCAAAACGCATGAGAGCATTTTGCAGATCATTGACCTTTAGACTTTGTTCTAACTGTGCCAAAACTTCAAATTTCTAATTGTAGTATAATATTTTCAGGTGTGCCATTGAAAAGAAGTCCTTTTGGATACTGTGATATAAAGGATTTCACTTTGAAGCTACAACAAGCTATCATAAAGTTCTTGGCTGCACGGAGTGAAAAGGTTGCGGATGTCCATTGGCAGTTGAAGGATATGTGTGGGGACAGTGCACTTGCAGATAATACTGTTAAGAAGTGGGTGAGTGAATTCATGGAGTAGTGAGGGAATAATTTATGATTTGCCAAGGTTTGGACGCCCAAGTTGTTGACAATCCCTGAAAACAGTGTCCGTGTTGAGAACGTGGTAATTGAAGACAGGCCACAAACTATGGAGAATATCTATAATCTCGTAGGGTTCTCGCATTTCGCTATGAAACGCATACGGACTGACCAGTTGAAGCTGAGAAGGGAATTCACATTGGGTCTTTGAGGCAAAGTTAAGAAGACGTCCTGCATGAGAATTACCAGTGGTCTGTTGACAAGAAACGGTGATGCCAAGCCAATGGACAGTTATTTGATCCCATGACCATTATGGATGATATGTTTATTAACCTGTTTTATTATTAACCTTCTAGTTTTCCCCCAAGTTCAAGGATTTTTGCGGAGCCAGAAGTTCCATTGGATGTGTCGTATATCAGTGTCGTGATCAAAAGTATCCGAACACCTGGCTGAAAATGACTTACAAGTTCGTGGCTCCCTCCATTTGTACTGCTGGAATTCAATATGGTGTTGACCCACCCTTAGCCTTGATGACAGCTTCCACTCTCGCAGGCATACTTTCAATCAGGTGCTGGAAGGTTTCTTGAGAAATGGCAGCCCATTCTTCACGGACTGCTGAACTGAGGAGAGGTATCGATGTAGGTCGATGAGGCCTGGCACGAAGTCGGCGTTCCAAAACATCCCAAAGGAGTTCTATAGGATTCAAGTCAGGACTCTGTGCAGGCCAGTCCAGTACAGGGATGTTATGGTCGTGTAACCACTCCGCCACAGGTCGTGCAGTATGAACAGGTGCTCGATCGTGTTGAAAGATGCAATCGCCATCCCCGAATTCCTCTTCAACAGAGGGAAGCAAGAAGGTGATTAAAACAACAATGTAGGCCTGCGCTGTAAGAGTGCTACGCAAAACAACAAAGGGTGCAAGCCCCCTCCAAGAAAAACACGACCACACCATTACACCACCACCTCCGAATTTTACTGTTGGCACTACACACGCTGACAGATGACGTGCACCTTGCATTCGCCATACCCACACCATGCCATCGGATCGCCACTTGTGTACCGTGATTCGTCACTCCACACAATGTTTTTCCACTGTTCAATCGTCCAATGTTTGCGCTCTTTACACCAAGCGAGGCGTCGTTTGGCATTTATCTGCGTGATGTGTGGCTTATAAGCAGCCGCTCGACCATGAAATCCAAGTTTTCTCAACTCACACCTAACTGTCATAGTACTTGGAGTGGATCCTGATGCAATTTGGAATTCCTGTATGATGGTCTGGATAGATGTTTGCCTATTAAACTTTATGACCCTCTTCAACTGTCGGCGGTCTCTGTCAGTCAACAGACGAGGTCGGCCTGTACGCTTTTGTGTTGTACGTGTCCCTTCACGTTTTCACTTCACTATCACATCAGACACAGTGGACTTAGGGATCCTTAGGAGTGTGTAAATCTCGCGTACAGACTTCTGAAACAAGTGACACCAAATCACCTGACAACGTTCGAAGTCCATGAGTTCCGCAGAGCGCCCCATTCTGCTTTCTCACGATGTCTAATGACTACTGAGGTCGCTGATAATGAGTATCTGGCAGTAGGTGGCAGCACATTGCACCTAATATGAAAAACGTATGTTTTAGGGGGGGTCCGGATGCTTCTGACTATATAGTGTATACCTCACAATGACTTTGCAGATGCTCATAGAGGTCATAAGTGGTTAGCGTACGCGCCTTTCGCGTGGGAAACCAAAGCTAGATTCCTGGCGGGAGCTCATGTGGCTCTAATTCTACGCTAATCAATAGGTTCATGTCTCATAAAACCTCTCTGCTCTAAGGGACGCTAAACTCAAACTCAATTCAACGCAGTTGCTCAAGGTAGATGCGTACACAGACTGCGACAATGTGTGGAGGTGGACCGAAATTACGTTGAAAAATGACGAAAAGATCTCACAAAATATTGAACATGACCAAATATTGGATTATTAAAAAATACATATATAAACGACAAGTACAGAATAAAAAAATGAAATCTTTAAGTTTTACGTCCCACGCTTATGCCGGTTAGGCTAAAGGAGATGGTGATGATGAGAGATGAGTGAAAATGGTGGAATGAAGAAAGTAGGAGGAAACGGGAGAACCCCGAGAAAACCCACAAGCACGGTGTTTGTCCACCACAAAGTCCACACGGCGCGAGCTGGAATCGAACTAGGGACCCCAAGCACTGGGGACCCCAAGCACCACTGAGCCACCGCGCCCCCCCAAACAACAAGTACATTTGGTACTTATCTCCTACATATACATCCGACTCATCTCCAACGATACACAAGTATATACATGTATGTACGTGTGTATCGATTAATTTAGTATGAAGAATGTTTTTTTTAAATAATGTTTGTTGTATTTATATTCTACATTAGACCGTAATATTCCTCAATATGTGCATTATGCCACTGCAAGCAACTTAAACTTACATGAAAATAAGTATTCTATTGAATATATTATAACTGTACATTAATTGCTATTATACCCGCGTGACATTTTAATATTATAAATGAGGCTTGGAGATGTTAGTCCATGTGGGCGGAGTATGATAGCGTGAATTTACATAAATACAAAGATTATGTCCCAGGTGCAGGATTTGGTGTTATGTCTAGAGGTATTATGGTTGTCTAACTTCGTTTGATGGCTCAAAGCATGATCCAACAACAGGCTTTAAGTATTGAAATCTTGTCTTCAGAGATTTAACTTTACCTTGGACTAAGTGTGTTTCGACTAAGCCAATAAAGCCGTGCTCGGAGAATTTTAGCGTTAAATTTAATTCTCTATTGTTTTCACTCAACTGAAGTTCAGATTACACAGTACAAGCAAGTAGATACAGGTAAATAATGCATTGTATACATTCTTGCCATTACAGGTAAAGCAGAATATGATTGGCTAGATGCTACTCAGTGACGCCCATTCAGCTTGGTGATGAGTGATCTAGTAATAGAACTTTATGATCTATGACCTACGTGCGTGAAACTAGACCATCCCAATTGAGCATATTTTTTAAAAGTAGTACCAAAAGATGTGCTAAAAATGTGCTTAACAAAATACAAAATTAAAAAAAAAAAACGTGCTTTTCAAATTAGTCCTGCCCATCTAACGAGGGCCACCAAACTAATGCCAAATAACTGTGCTAAAAATGAGCTCTTAGAAAAGCTTTTAAAAAATGTGCTCCATCATTTACCATAGAAACAGGGTTGGCAAGTTGGGGGCCAGCGTGAAGCTTGCTTCCCAAATTAATCTACTAGTTTTTTTGCTAATTTGAAGACCACATTTTTTTAAATTTTGTATTTTGTGAAGCACAGTTTTAGTACATTTTTTGGTACTGCTTTTAAAAAATGTGCTCAATTGGGATGGGCCAGTTTCACGTACGTGACAGGTAACCTCATACAAACTTAGAATGAGTCTGGAATTCATGGGGTGGGGTCAAATATGGCAGATAACGGTTCTTCATTTTCGAGTAAAAGAAAATAAAACTCGTATATCGTTCAATATGGACAGGTGAAAGTTAAAATGTTTAAGTCACTTTTCCCCCCTCCCCCCCAAAAAAAAGGAAATAAGAAAAGAAAACAGTTTTAGATAATATAATATGCTATCAGATCTTCGTATGCAAAGTCGTTTTGACGTATGATTAGCGTCATACTAAAGGCCTGACTACTGCAGGAAACATATGTTAGTTGAACGCCTTAGTATGGCACTAATCACGCGTCAGAACGACTCTGCATAAGGCCCATTATCCCTAAGTCAGAGCTTCATTCTGAAAGGTGGCTGATTTGAATAGATGACTGCAAGTTCTAGTAATAAAATAAACATCTGATTTGTTTATTAGAAAAACGGTGTTAGTCAGACAAGAAAAAAATGACTTACAGCACTTGAACTTTCACCTGTTCATAAATAATGTATAAATATCACTGCACTTGATTTGTTTATTAGAAAAATGGTGTTAGCCAGACAAGAAAATATGACTTACAGCACTTGAACTTTCACCTGCTGATAAATAACGCATAAATATCACTGTACCTGCTTTGTTTCTTAGAAAAATGGTGTTAGTCAGACAAAAAATAATAACTTACAGCACTTTAACTTTCACCTGTCCTTACATAACACATAAATATCACTGCACCTGCTTTGTTTATTAGAAAAATGGTGTTAGTCAGACAAAAATAATAACTTACAGCACTTTAACTTTCACCTGTCCATACATAACACATAAATATCACTGCACCTGATTTATTTATTAGAAAAATGGTATTAGTCAGACAAGAAAATATGAATTAGAGCACTTTAACTTTCACCTGTCTCTAGATAAAGCATAAATATTACTACAGAGATATTTTATGACAGTTTTTAACAAATAACATATTCTTCCACGGTGATTTTCCTTATTTTCTGTTTTAAGTAGCAAACGAGCTTCTTTAAAGAAACTGTTTTCCTGTAAAAGATCAGATTAATTACCTGTAACGAGCAGCACCTCCAGGCATATCTGTTGTTTACACTCTTGATTAACGATCTAAATTAAGTTTGCGAGTTGAAATCATTAAAACTAGAGAGCTTATCGTATTCTCCATGCATTAGATCTAAAATGTTTCATTCCATAGTTCACACGATAGCTAAAGGGGATAGATTCTAACCGTTAGTGAATCATGATAAGAATAAATTATGGATGAGAAATTAAAGAAAACAAGAGAATTGTGATAAATCAAAGGGGACTAATTTTGTCCACCACATTCATATAGTTTGAAAATGAAATGAATTCTTTCTGTTTAATGCCCCACAATTATGCCCTCTAGATCAAGGGAGACGAAGATTAAAGCAAACCATGACAATGGAAGAATTGGTGGAATGAGAAATTGGGAGACAACAGAAGTACCCCGAGAAAATCCACATACACGATGTTGTATACCACAGATCGAGTATCGAACCAGAGACCCCTCACACCAGAGGTAACCGCCCTGCCACTGAGCCACCGTGCCCCCTTCACATAGTTTTTATCGAACTAAAGACCTTTCATACCAGAGGTAAGCCACTTTACCACCAGCAATTCTTAAATTTTTCAGTATCAAAAACTCTGCCTGTTACTGTCTTGAACAGTGGCGGTTCCAGAGTTCTATAAGAAGAAAGTCACATCGGCAGTGGCAGTGAGATCAGATTTCCCTCCTCTATTCACAACCCCCCTTCAAGTTTAGGGCCTCTAGAGCAGCGTTTCTCAACCTTTTTTTTCGTTTGGGGCACACCAAAGTACGTTCCAAATTTTCGCGGCATCCCAGCATGTGATTTTTTTTTTTTTTTGCTAGATGCACAAAAGCAAACACATAATAATATATACAATACATAAGAAAACATCGTGTTGTTGCAATTACTTTTCTGTGTCTAGTGTTTCTTTCCAAAGAAAAATGAACACCATTAAAAGCAAACTTACCAGCTCTAAACTTGGAAGACAAGTGTGAAATCAAGTGGATTGGCGTTAATTTTATATTTTCTCCTAAAGATAATTTCTTTGCGGAAGATCTTAGAAAATATTAAAAATCTCGTGACACATCTGACATGTATTCGCGACACAGCTGTTGAGAAACGCTGGTCCAGAGATTGAAAGTATTCTCTAAATTCTGATGTGAGATACAATTATTACAGAAAAAAATAACAAGTTAAGCATTGCATATTCGTGTAATTAGTACCTATATGCCCCACATTCAGAATTGTTGGACTTAATTTTCAATGCATTAATCAGCAAAAGTAATCCACTATACAAGGAATAAGAAACAATTGATGTTGACAACACTTGTCAACCTATTTCTTAAGTTTGAAATTGTAAAAATCGTTCAATTGCATCCCCCGTGGGCGTGTTCCTACCACACGCTTGGGGAGCAAAATGATGCACTTCGTTTCATGCATGAAGTTCTTTCTAATCACAAAAGCAATTAGTGTTTTATTTTGTGAAATAGTTGTCTCTCGTGTTATGAAATTTTTACTCACAAATCCAGAACTGGCCGCGGTGGCTCAGTGGTAAAAGCGTTCACCTTTGGTGCATGGGGTACTTGGTTCGAATCCAACTCGCGCCAAGTGAACTTTGTAGTGGACAAACATCATGTGTGTGGGTTTTCTCGAGGTTCTCCCGTTTCCTACCACTTTATTCATTCTAGCATTTCATTCATTTTTTCATCATCACCGTCTCTTTTAGCCTATCCAGCATAATCGTGGGATGTATAACTCAAAGATTTCATTTCATTTTTTCAAAATGTGTTAAAAAATTGCAAACAGTACCATGTTTCTATGGGCAGAACGTATTAATTGTAATTATTTTAATTGCAATGGAGAAAATAATTTTAGCTTATGAACATTTTGGTATAAGAACAGCGTTACGGCACGGATTAAGTTTGTAACCCGAGGGTCCACTGAATAAGTATTATAATATTAATAGCTAACATTAATGATATCTTTGTTCCATTTACGTTACATTATTATTATGAGACAAAGAGTGTAGTTAAAATAATAATCTCGACCATTTCCTGTATCTAACTGAGAAGGAAAATAAAAGAGTGAGTGTGGACGAATATAAACCATATTCCCAAGTTAATTACAGTACGAAATGTTAGATACAATTTATAACAAAGGAAAGAATATATGGTTTATTATTTATGTATATATGCTGGTCGAAAGGCCTATATTTGCACTTAACGAAGCTTATACACAGTACAATACGCTTTTAGTAGTTTCATGTATTCTTTGTTCGAGTCCTGCTGGGAAAGCGAGATAAACAAACGCAATAATAATTGATGTAAATTGAGGATTGTTGGTTGGATCTCTCCCTCTGACTATTTATATACCACTAGCAGAGCTAAAGCTTGCAGTCGTATGCATGCAGATCTATACCTACATCTTTCCTACTTTGAATTGTCATTTTTAATATTGTGTGATATAACATGATATTGCCGCAATTATATCTAGAATTGTACGATAGAACTCTTTGATCATAAGGGATTCCACAAAAGAATTCAGCGTTCATTATTTAAATTCGTAACAAGATCTAATAGGGTTTGACTACAGTTAATGCAAACACGAGGTATGCTCAAAAAGTATCGAACCTTAGATTTTCCTACGTGTACCAATGAACCGTGGAAGACCTTCTCCAGTGTAGGTGTAGAGGGGACACTTATACGCGGGCGTGAATTTTCTTCCCGCCCGCAGAAAACGTCGATCGGCAGCAGTCGGCCAAAGAGTGATGACGTGTAGTGAGCGCTCATAGGGTTTCAATCTTTTGTAAAATGAGAAGAAACACTTGAGCAGCAATATTAAATCAAATTTTGCCAAAAACTTGGCGATACTCAAGCGAAAAACATTCAATCAGATCGGTAGATTCAATTTTGAACGAGAATTTGGTCATGAGGATAGTGTCCGCGAAATTTGATTCAGGCTTTCATCGCCAACACAACATTCCTGTGTGTCGTCAGTCTCCCTACTCACCCGATATGGCTCCGTGTAACTTTTGGTTATTTCCCAAGCTGAAAATGGCATTAATAGGGACCCGATTTGAGTCAAGAGAATACATCATTCGGAATATGACAACACGATTGCTCACCATTCCAAAAACTGTGTTCCAGAAGTGTTCCCAACAATGGCGGGGGCGCTGGGAGAAGTGTGCGCACTACGAAGGAGACCACTTTGAAGGGTATTAGTGTTTCGGATTTCCAAATCAATAACTGTATTTTTTGCTAATCAAAGGTTCGATACTTTTAGAACACACCTCGTATTTATCGTTTCGAAGCTATAAATATACTGTACGTAACGATTTCTGGGCTTTGTATCATAACAGAATCTGAAACGAAAGCTATTGTTAGATGCGGGAAAATACTTTTTGTCTCGCTGTGTCCTTTTCACACTAACTGTAAGATCGTAATTGTAAACGGTTGGAGCTTGTGCCTTTGGCATGGGAGACCTGGGGTTCGATACTCGACGGAAACTTCTGTGATTTGGACCGCATTAAGCTGTAGATTTACGTCAGTGTTAGAATGGGTCACGACTCAGTGGATCATCTGCCACAAGTGCTCTAACGTGAGAGCCGGATTAACCTAGACAGACCATGTGGCTTGAACAAATCTAGTGACCCGGAAGCAGTCGAAATCATATTAGCTTTACGGTATATATTCATGGGTGCAGATCATGGTTCCTGTACTCCTTTGAAATTTGTTCAGGACTCTGTAATTGTTTTAAAATACTCGTTTGATATCTTGTTCGACGATATCTGACAAACCTGAATGCCCTCTGCCCTCCCAAAAGTTATAGTGAAGTCGGCGTCTCTGGTATTATTGGAGATTCTTATAGTGGGTAAATGGTATCCATTGCTCGAGCTAGAGTAGCTGCGTATAGCTAACGTTTTTGCATTTTGTATAAGCGATCCTAGGTTGGATTAAATTTCTTTACTACCATGTCTCAAATTAAATCATATCATGCTGTTCTTATTACCAAAACAGAACTCCTTCGTGGCTAAGCGGTTAGCGTACGCGCCTTAGGCGTGGGAGACCCGGGTTCGATTCCCGGCGGGAGCTCAAGTGGTTCGGAGTTCACGTTAATCAGTAGATCCAAGTCTCATATAGCCTCGCTGCTGAAAGGGGCGTTAAACTCAAAATCAACCCAACTCAATTATTAACAAAACACTTATTTACAAAATGTAAACAAACTTATAACAGGCATTCTCGAGAAAATTCGAAGAAAACTTCATCCCAGGAGTAAATCAACTTTTGTGGATTATTTTCATCACAAGGGATTTACGGAGGACACTCGATAGGGACACTCAGTCGGAAAGGTGTAACAGCTTTTTCAGGCCAGTTAAACTGAGTGAGAATTTTCCTGAGTTTTTTCTCATTCACACCAGGCTAATGGCAATATGGTATTTAACATACAGGTCACAATCCGTTTCCTTAGTCTCACCTTTTTCCAGGATAGTGTTCTCGCCGAGGGACGTCATTCTTCATGCATTACGGGCTTAAGGTCGTATATGCCGGTAGTGTCCAGAAATATACGAGGGAAATTCAAAAAGTAAAGGTACATTTACAATTTCTCTTTCCAGGGATTGGCAGCACTGCTAGTAACCAGCAGCACTGAGTGAGTGTAGTTGCCAACACTTTGGGACAACGTGTTGCTCATATTCCTGCATTAGTCGTTGGTGTGTAGTTGACCGTTAAAAATGGCAGCTTCATTGGCGATCTGCACCAAGGAGGAAATGAGAGCAGTCTTTCGCTTTTTGTATGCGGAAGGTGTGAAACCTGCGGACATTATTTGTCAAATGCAAGCACAGTATGGTGACAGCTGTTTATCGCGAAGCAAGATCTACGAATGGATAGAGCGTTTCAGACAGGGAAAAACTTCTTTATGTGACGAAAAAAGATCCGGCATCGACCTCAACGACTGAAGAACTTGGGTACATCATCCGAACCGGAAAATAAGGCTGCGAGCTTGGTTTGGAAGCACCCATTATCAACAGAACTTAATAAATTTAAACGTCAACCATCAGCTAGTCATTGATGCGGTGCAAAATTGGTTACAGATGCAACCGAAAAACTTTATTTTTTTTTCTGACGGAATCAAAAAACTTGTGAAACGTTGGGAAAAGAAAAGTGCATTGAAGTCCAGGGAGGTTATGTAGAAAAATAATGTATGTTTCAGTTTTCTATCATTAGAATGAGTTCAACTTTTGTCAAATGTGTCTTTACTTTTTGAATTCTCCTCGTATATATAAACAAGTAAATTAATAAATTACTTGAGCTGAAAAACCTTACGTGTTTAATTTGTAATGCTGCATTACAAGTAGTGTGAGCGTAAAGAATATGAGTGTTATGGCATTCAACAATCTTATAGTTTATAGTGTATTTTGCTACGTATACAGTACATAAATAAGTTACAATTTCTTCCAGTAAAATAAAAAAGCAATATGTCAGTTATTATTTGGCAACTTAAAACATCCTTTTTGGCCCCACAAAGGTTTGATTTTTCCGATTCTCTCGAAAACTGTGCATGAAGATTTACCCTGCAGCATATGTTATCTTGTTGAGCTCGATGTGATATATCGACTGATATACTTCAACGACAGAAACTATGTCTCCCTCCACCCTCCCCCCCCCGAAGCCATCGTTTCATCTCCAAATTGTTTGAGGAGCTCCCTCATGGCTAAGCGGCTAGCGTACGCGCCTTTGGCCAGGGAGACTCAGATTCAACCCTAGCGGGAGCTCATATGATTCAGATTCCATGTAAAGCTGTAGGCCCACGTTGCATATAGCCTCGCTCCTGAAAGAAACGCTAAACTAAAAATTTAAATCAAATCAAATCAATCCAAATTGCCTGTAAGGTAGCGACATCTCTTGGCATGAAGTAGGAGGTAGCACAGCTAACAACATCTATTAGCCTGATTGTGAACTAGTGAGATTTAGAGTGTCCCAGCGAAACTGCTTCAACAATGTGGTGACGTCGGTGACATTTCCTGTACCAGCCACAAACTTTCGACACCATTTTGTGACATGCTGACGAGATATTACGGTTTCTCCGTAAACCTCTACCAGCTGCCGGGGAATTTTAGCCGCGGTTACGTTTTTTCGCCAACAGAAATCAGATAACTAAGCGGACTTCTTCGCGAGACCAGTTTTGCACACCAGTTATCATTTGCGTATACCTACAACTAGGGCCATAGGTGGTACACATCCCACAGTTACCAACTCCATGTTTTTACGATTACCGCAGACTTCTCATTCCTCTATAACAGACGAAACTCCAGAAATATCGACCTTGTAACCTTATTTTCTGATCCACCCTCGTACATTACTTGTTTGATATTCGTATATTACTCCACCCTCGTATATTACTTGTTTGATATTCGTCTATTACTCGATCCTCGTATATTACTTGTTTCATATTCGTATATTACTCCACCCTCATATATTACTTGTTTGATATTCGTATATTACTCCACCCTCGTATATTACTTGTTTGATATTCGTATATTACTCCACCCTCGAATATTACTTGTTTGATATTCGTATATTACTCCACCCTCGTATATTACTTGTTTGATATTCGTATATTACTCCACCCTCGAATATTACTTGTTTGATATTCGCATATTACTCCACCCTCGTATATTACTTGTTTGATATTCGTCTATTACTCGACCCTCGTATATTACTTGTTTCATATTCGTATATTACTCCACCCTCATATATTACTTGTTTGATATTCGTATATTACTCCACCCTCGTATATTACTTGTTTGATATTCGTATATTACTCCACCCTCGTATATTACTTGTTTGATATTCGTATATTACTCGACCCTCGTATATTACTTGTTTGATATTCGTATATTACTCGACCCTCTTATATTACTTGTTTGATATTCGTATATTACTCCACCCTCATATATTACTTGTTTGATATTCGTATATTACTCCACCCTCATATATTACTTGTTTGATATTCGTATATTACTCCACCCTTGTATATTACTTGTTTGATATTCGTATATTACTCCACCCTTGTATATTACTTGTTTGATATTCGTATATTACTCCACCCTCGTATATTACTTGTTTGATATTCGTATATTACTCCACCCTCATATATTACTTATTTGATATTCGTATATTACTCCACCCTCGTATATGACTTGTTTGATATTCGTATATTACTCCACCCTCGTATTTTACTTTTTTGATATTCGTATATTACTCGACCCTCATATACGCGTATTTCTTGTTTGATATTCGTATATTACTCGACCCTCGTATATTATTCTCCTGAGATCTTTAATAAATTATACCTATGCACTTAACAACGCACAGCGGGAAAATTAGATATTTATATGCATGTTTTGTTCACACGTTTTCATCATACAGCGACATATGTAAAAAATAAAAAGTTAGCTTAAAGGCTGGTTTATTTATGAATGTCAAATGTCAAATTTGCATTTAAAACGTCTCGGGATGATGGAAATGGTTAAGAGCATGTTTCTCTAACAATGTCAACTGTATATAATAACTGAGTGATGGTAATATATTACAGAGTCGATAATTCTATATGTTCATTTTTTTTTTGTTTGTTAATTTTTGTGATTCATTTTTACTTCCTGGACAATCATTAAATATATATAGTACATATATTTAGTAAATCACAACCTATAATATCAACTGCTGTTGAACAGAATTATGGGTAATAATGCAACGTCAAGTTCTTGTGATAAATTCCATACAAATTTAAGTCTCCTATGTCCATTTTTGAAGTTCAAAAATATTCTAGGCGTTCCAACGTCAATAATACTACATGATGTGTAACAGGGCCGCAGTGGGTCGGTGGTAGTGTGCACATCTAGCGAATGGGGTCCCGGGTTCGATCCCACCTTCCGTCAAGTAAATAAAATGAAATAGGCTAAGGGAGACAATGATTAAGGCAAGTGAATGATGTTATGATTTATGGGAAAGGCAGTGTGGAAATGGTTGTAAATGACAAGATTAAGACATATCGTGTTTGAGTTTTATAGAATTATATAAAATTAACGAGTGTCAGTTGTTGAAAGTGTCTACTAAACAGGCGAACAATTTGTCGTACGTGTAGAAACGAATTGAAACTACAGAAAAGAAGAGGAACATCTAACCGAACCTAATTTAATAAATTTTGGTACTTTTTTTTTGGATGGCATTTAGTATCTCCCCCCAAAGCTGTGCAACACATAAGCCATACATTTTATGCCATATAAAACGTTTTTCCACTATCCTCGTTTATGCGTATACTCACGCCGCTGACGTGCCCGCTCCACACGGACGGACCTAGCCTGGCTAATGATCGGGCCCCCTGCTGCGCTCCTGCCCTGAATTGGTTAGATAGCATTTGTGCTTTCAAATGGCCACCTAGCACAAGTTTATTCATGTTTTATGCACTAGTTTTTATGCCATACGTCCACACTGTATTTCGAACAACAATCACTACCAAGTGAGCCTGGGTCACAACCTAGTATTTTGGAAGAGAAACTAAATAATATTCACTTTTTTTCGATTTTCGTGTGGTCCGGGTGATACAACAATAATAACGGGAAAAAATCTGAAATCAACAGTCGTCGTAATCCAAATGATGATCTACTTTGAAACCGGAAACGGAAGATTTCTTATCACTTCCGATTTGATAGAAACTAAGTAAGGATATGGAGCTTAATTTTGAGATGCTGAATTCATATTTAGAAACAGCGCCGTGCCGTGGAAAATCAGCGCTGGGGCGAGAGTATATGACGGGGGCTCCCCAAAGGCGTCGATTTCTCTGTAAATTTGGGGGGCCCATCCAGATGCAGAAGGCATACATGAGGATTTTAAGACAAATTGAATTCAAATTATACACCAAATACTGTATATTCATAAATACAATCCGAGGGGGGCCACATGAGCTTTGGGGTGGCCCGGGCCCCCTCGGCCCTTCCAAGATCGGCGCCCTTGGCGCTACCGTACAAACGAGTGAGATCGACATTTTGAAGCGGTGCGGTACCATGGTTGGCGAGAAGCGTTGGAAGATTTTCAAAAATAAACCCTGCTTTGCCTTGATTTTGAGCAATTTTTATTACTTTTTTCCTTCCATTTTATATATGTGTACAACATGCATTTTCCTAACATGAGTAACATTATAGGACCCACTTCTTAAATCAGGAAAAGGATTTAAGTACATAGTAGTGATATTCCAAGTAATTTTTCCTCATGTTTTCTTTCCTCCTTTTCTTTTCTATTTTCCTCCAGAAATTTTTTCGCCCCCTCACTTTGGCGCCCAGGCCGTCGCCCCGCTCGCCCTCCCCATGGCGCGCTACTGTTTAGAAAAAAATATCTATCTGTAATACTAACTGTTCTTGCTCTGATGCTTTTCTGTAGAATGATGACGTAATCTTTCTACATATATGATTCATAGGAAAGTCATCTAACAAGTTAACAATGTTCTAAGCTGATTAACACATTTTAATAGACTATAAATGTGATTACGGTTGTGGACGCTAAACTACGAAATGTGTTACTGTAATACATTACTAACTTCTCTTCGTACTAAGAGAAATAAAACAGAACATTTTAATCAAATTCTATGTAAATCACAATATAACAAGTCTTGTGTTGCCGCAGTGGTTCATTATGCTTTCCACTAGATGACAGGAAAGACCAATACATTGTGATCTGACTGATTTTTAACAGTTCTGTTTGCAGAAATAACATGATTGTTAGAATAATAAATTTTACATGCAATTCAATAGGACATGTGTGATACTAAATGACCTTAATGAAGAAATAATCATTGATAAGTATATTCATAGTAAACACTTCCGGTCCTCTGCTTACTAGCAGACTATTTATACTTGTCTGAAGTGTCACTCGCTCATCGGATTTAAATTCATTATTACTGGTACTCAGCATGTATAAAGCATTTATGCAAAGTATTCTCACTTTTGGTTATGTCACCTGGTGTTCAGCCCCCCAGAAGTTTTATAACAGTTGAGACACTCGAGCATCATGCATTTTGGCTAGCACTTCGTATCAAACTACTTTGCCATAATCAAAATCTCTACGATTAGATGAACTTTGCGCCGCTTGTACAACACATTGCCCACTTTCGTAGAAAATATATAGCTAAATACCTTCACCACTACAAGGATATTTTCCTAGACACCATATTTATAGATTTGGAGCAAGAATTACAGTTCAGATACTATTATACGCCACTAAGCATCTTACTTTCCATTTTTACTTCCACTCTACCGGATGACCATCATTATGCCAGATTTTCTCAACGACAACTCATTCATCATGACATTCCTCATCTTTCTCCATTATAGCACTGTTTATTTATCACACCAATAACAACGACTTCCCAATGTTTTCTCATCAATCTTGAGCCGCTCGAACACAGAAGACTAACCTGCATTCGTCGTACTTACAAATTTAACTGTTTGTGTGTTGTGTACTGGTGCAAATCCCGGGGGAGGAGACATGTCCCCTCCAATTTTGGAACTGGGGGGACTGTCTCCCCAATAATCTGATGTGAAATGTGTTTTTTGGAGAGAAATGAAATGATTTGTTTCCAATTGCTACAAAGGAAAGTGAGATGAAATTGATGTAACCAGAATAAGCCTCAAATGTGTCGGCCTCCTAATGTTAAACATAACTCTGCTCCCCTGATCCTCCACAGCATTGTTTTTCAATTTCATAAATATTTTGAACATCGCTTTAAAAAAATTTTAAGAAAGATGGGAACGGTCTTACCCCCCCTCCCCAATGTTGATGACAGGTTTGGCCGCTGGTGTTGTGATATCATTCATCATCATCACTCGGCTGTCGTTCTTTCAAATTCGACCTTATTTTAATTAAACTATTGCTTTATTTCTTTGTACATTTATTTCGTTGCATTCTCAGTACCTTTCACTGTTATTTATCAATTCACTTCATTATATATATATATATATATATATATATATATATATATATATATATATATATATATATATATATATATATATATATATATATATATATATTGGTTAGTTACATTTATCTTTCATATGTTAATTCTTCTTTATATTTTTGTTTCTCTTAATTTATCAATATATATGTTACTGAAATATATTTGTTTTTTTAAAAAAATATTTGTTAATTATTAATCATCAGTATTTCTCTTTACAACTCAATGCCCCACTATAAGTAAAATAAAGATACAATTGATGCAAACATACCCCATGCCAAGAGAGAGGGCGAATCCCTCTAGTGACAGATTAATATCATCTTATGCTTTATGAAACAATAAAGATGTTCTTCAAACCTGTCTCCCTCAAAAATAAAAATATAAAAAAAATTAACACACTCAAACAGAATTTCTGTTCATTTTATCACTTGCTCACAATTAATGTGTATTTGTACTTTTTCTGTAAAATATTAGTCTTGTTACGTACAAGATACATTCACGAAGGGTCCCCTCGGGATTCATGTAAAATTGATTCATACCGGTCGCTGAGAAAATTGTACATGAATTTGATGTATCACATGCACCTATTCCCATTAGAAAAAAAAAAAACGAAAGTTGAATCAAATATGGCGGATCCAAGATGGCGGCCGAGGTGGGTGACATGTGTCAGAGAAGCAATACTTGATCCAATTTGTTTAGCACATGCCCACATTCATGTCCAGTTACATCTTAAGAAACTAAGAGCAATTTTGTGTCTGAGCGTTACAGTAGTATATGATAGAATTTCGGATATAGGAAGGAACATAAATATGCAAATTACCGGTATGGGCCGCTAAAATTAGTACAATATACATTGGGCAGGGGAGAACGTTGCATTTGAATCAATTTTATACGGATCCCGAGGGGACACTTCACGAATGTACCTTGTTAGACTAACTATAATTGTTTCAAATTCAACAACATTTTTCTTAGCATCCGTGTCAAAGAGATGGAGTAACTTCCTAATAGCTGAGAGTTGAAGTTTCTTCCGTAAAAGCTTATGTTCTAAAAGTAATTAATAAAGATACATATTTTATACCTTTACTCCTTCATCTAAAAAATCACATTCTCGAAAGCAGAATAATAGCTATTCTATCGTAATTATAATGTATTGAAATGAAATGAAATCTTTGAGTTTTACGTCCTACGGTTATGCCGGTTAGGCTAAAGGAGACGGTAATTATAATGTATTGTACTCCATGTTTCGATTCTAAGGAGTACCACAAGGTTCAATGTTATCACCACTATTATTGTAAATAGTCAAAATCTAGCCATTTTCATTTGCTGATTAGCTAGAAAAAATGTGGTTTTTCTATTAGCTATAGTATTGACCAGTTCTACACCCAAAATGACCAATTTATAGCTATTTGTTGCTAGCAATAGTTAAAGTCTCTTTTATTCAATCAAAATTTATATTAGATCAATTTAAAGGAAGCGATTTGTTTGTAATCCTTGCAGAAGAACTAAATGTTACCACAGCACAATAAATAGTTAACTTGTGTCCTTCTCTGTCTCAAGGCAAATCAAGGTTCCAGAAACGTTTTTGTTTGTTTGTTTGTTTTTGCAAAGTTTTGTTTCAAAGTATACCGTAAAACTTTGCAACAGATATAAGGAATTTTAAAGAAAATCGCACGTAACTGACAAACGTAACCATTTAGAACACTGTATTTTAAACATATAATAGCTAGATATATAAGGAAAACATTCGTGCAAGGGCATTAGTAAACATTCAGTATAAATATGCGTATTGAGTGCAAAGTAACCCCGTAGTGAGGATACTTTGTACCACATATAAAATGTATGTTCAACATACGAACATAATATTTCTGTGCAATGTTTTCCCTCCAGTATTTATACATTTCATTTCCTACGCAAAACTGCATGCAGTCTACAAATATTGATATTAGAATGATGACGCTGATATATGTATTTAGTATGAATTATCGATATTTGTAAAGAAAATTATTGTATTTTTTGGTACAGGAACCACATTCTGAAAGTTTAACATATGGGCCACAAAAATGCCAACTCAGAAATAGAAAAAAATCCCTGTGAACTGATTTGCCTTGGTTGCTCTTAATGTTCAAGAATATAATCCCAACCGTACTCAGTGGAAGATTTACGGGGTTTGGGGCTTTCAGGCTGAAACCCACCCACCCAAATTGCAGGATTTCTTTCTTTTTTTAGTCATTCTTATGCGTATAAGCTTCAAGCCTCCCAAAAGTCTAGTGATTTTTTTTAAAACGAAGTCTTTGTGAGTGAAGCCCCTCTTAAACTATTCTTCTGGATCCGCCACTGTTCCTACTTTATACTCCAAGAAATCCATTTTAGTATCTACCTAAATAGGAAATTTACCTAAAATTAGAAAGCAGGAGGTACCAGTAGTAATAATTTCGTATCTAATGGGTTATTTTTCGACCGGTGCAAAGTAACCCCGATTAGAGGCTGAAACCGCATTCTCCCAGTTTTATTTTTTTTTCTATTATTTTAAAACGTTTCACACTTTAACTATTGCTTGAAAGTTCTATTATAGACAGTAATGTTCTACGAAACTGACTTAACTTTGACGGAAATTCTTATAGGTGATATCATTCAAATTTTGTCGGTCTTTACAATGACTATTTTCCATAACTCTACAACAACAAATTCTCCGGGTAATTATGAACTGATGTAAACCGCCTACATTATAGCCCAAATACAGTTAGATGTTATATCTTAAGGTGGCAGTTGAAACTTTCTCTTTACAGTTCATGGTTCTACCGACAGAGAACTCTGCAATTGTCTTCACATTTTGTGCAAAATTAGCCTTGAACTACAAAATAACCCCGTCTTATGGTAATTAATTTGTGTATAATTGGTTTCAAGTGTAGTTTAGTCTTACGCGGTGAACTTTTAATGTCAAAAATCAATAATGTTATCAAAATACAACCAGCATGCTACAGTAAAAATAGGAAACAAAAGAATTTAAGAGACTTTATAGTATGTATACTCGAAGAGAGCAAAACATAGTGTACATATTTTAAGTACGAATGGTGAAAGGTTTGATTTAAGAATAGCAAGAAGAAAATTGCAGTGTATTTTAAGTTAGTACACTAATGTTAAGAAATGTTTTTGATTACTTTGTTGTTAGCTATTGCTATAGGTAAATTTAACCGTTTTTAGCTGAATTTTGTGCGTCATTTAGCTCTTTTGTGAAGACTCTTGTGACTTGTGACATACTAAGTACTCCAGTCACCATCTTAACACTTGTAGTTTGTATAGTAAATGCATACGATAAAAAAAAATGACTACACACTTTTGAAATATGGATGTGGAGAAGAATAGAGAGAACGAAAACGAGTGAGAAATAGTAGGCGAGAAGATAAAATTTCAGACGTAATTAAAAAGAAGAAGAAAGAAGTTAAGATATCGACTGAGAAGGAAGTTTTATCATGAGGAACGTGATATGGTGGAAGGAAAAAGAAGGAAGGGACGAAAGAGGCTACAGTTGATAGATTGTATTAAAACAGAAAATTCCTATGTAAAAACGAAGAGGTTAGGAGGTTAGCTGCAGACTGTGGTGCATTGATAGATTCTCTGCTCTCCTCTTTAGATATTCCTCTTTAAAACAACATGTCATGATGTATAAGGTTTCAGTAGCAACCAACCCTGTCAACAAGTTAATGTAATTTGCATTTTTTAAAAATAAAAATTAATTTTATACCAAGCTTTTAAAGCTGTTTGCGAAATCGTACCCCAATGTTTCACAGTTAGAGTTAAAAAAGAAACCCAAAACACCTTAACTGCTCTTAACTTTTAACAAGCGTGTCTGTTAACGAAAGATCTTGAACGGTTGACTGGGAGAATCAGTTCCTCTGATATATCTCTTCGTTGTCATGGTAATATAGCAGCGTATCCATCTTGCTATAACAAATTAATCATGTTCAACAAGTTTTTCTACAAATTTTCCGGTTTACGGTGTCCCGAAGTCAAAACATAGGCGTACCTAATATATATATATATATATATATATATATATATATATATATATATATATATATATATATATATATATATATATATATATATATACACGCACACACACACACACACATATATATATATATATATATATATATATATACAATTATATATAATACATAAAGTATACATCCTAATTATCATTAAAGATTTTAATCTTTGTATCACGCAAATCCTAATCCTAAACAGTGAAGCTAATTCAAATGTCGCTACCTGCGCTATCTTTTGCCTGTCTGATCTGACGCTATGATATACCCGCTACATACACTATCGAAAGGAATCCTTGAATAACTGTATAAATATGGAATAATATTAGAATGAAGTTTGGAGTAATTGATTACGCCAAATGCCTCAACAAGGATGGTGCATATGGTGAAAAGTAGGTTACTTACAGTGCGTTCAAAAAGTCGCTCTGAAGTGGATAAATGTAAAGAAATAGATAGAAACACTCCACTATAGTAAATGTAGAAAATGGTTCATCTTAGTTTGAAATGGCAGGTGTATGCTATATATATATATATATATATATATATATATATATATATATATATATATATATATATATATACAGGGTGTTTAATAAGTAATGGTCATAAATTAAACCGTAGATAGTACACGCCAAAACTAACAAAAAAGTCTTAGTAAACATGTGTCCGCAAACGCTTCGTAACCGAGATAGGGGCTGTCGAAAGTGTGCGAAAATGAAGTTTAGAGACGAATATCTCAAAAAGTATGAATCGGACAGAGGGCGGTCCAATGAATGACTATCGAAGTCAGACCTGCGCTATGCAGAAATGCATGGTTGATAACTCTGCAATGCGCGCGCAAGGGATTCCCCAAAGAAACGGAGGGATTCCCGGAAAATTGTCCAAGGAAAGGGGGCTCGAGATGAACATCGAGGGCGAGTCTATCCACCAGTAATTCATAAGTCGTGGTACCAGGTCGAAAGTTCGGAAAGATACAAAATGGCGGTCAATGTTTACGTGCCGTGTGTGGTTGCATAACCAGCAGGAAATGAGAGAGGCAATCAAAGTGTGGTGATGTACGTTGTAAATGGCTCCAGGAAGAATTCCGACAACTAATGCATACATACAAGTGTGGCAGCACTTAGGTAAATCAAACGGTATGCAACTCACTGATGAAGCATTATGTGCTAAGCAGTTAACGTAACGAATATCCGCAAACTGGATTGCAATGGCAAAAGCATGACAACATTCGAGTATGTGGGAGGCGAATCTGAAACATTCCGCATGTTGAACGCGTAAGTGTATTACAACATGCAAAAAATGATGGACATGTCGTGTTTGTCCATATCAACAAACAGAAATCGTCATGTTGGTAATGTGTACAGTATTAATCATAAGGTAAACAGTAAATACCCAGATGTGTAACCACAGAAGAGATGCATGAGAAATTAACTTACCTCTATCATTAAAATAAATGTTGGAAGTGTCGTCCATTCATGCAAATGCATGCTCGTACTCGTCTTCGCAAAGATCCACGTACTCGTGATAACATGTCGGCATCCTGTTGAACATGTCCGCAACATTGTTCCACCCTTTCTCGAAGGTCTTCTAATGTTGCAACAGGGGTAGAATAAACTTGCGATTTCACAGGCCCCTAAGAAATCTAAAGGATTTAAGTCTGGGGAGCGCGGTGGCCAAGCAATAGGACCCCCACGAAAGCATGTAGACCTGTAGCAGAACCCTTCATGCAACATAATAAATAAACGTAGAAAGGCAAGCATGTTTCTAATTCACGTCTGTAATCGAAAAAATGTAGTGTTCTTCCATTCCATATTTCCTGGCTTACCAGTTGATTGACAAGAACTGCGTGCAAAATTTTTTCTTTACGTATACGTACAGGAGATGAACCAAATAATGAGCAACGTACAGGCGCTCGAATGATTGAGTTATTGTTACTTTAAACGAGCTTAGAGCTTCGAAGGACGGGACCTACGATTTGAAAAATCTGGGATCAAAACAACTGCATTCAGTGGGCACTTCAGCGGATTTGAACCCGCAACATCATGCACCCAAGGTGAGCTCAACGTCTGTTGCAACCCCGATTCAGTATTTCCAGCTGGCTTGCATGTTCTACCAGTGTTACTTTCGGCCATTCCATTCATTTTCGCGCATCGGTTGTTTTACCTTGGTTTTGGTGCAGTAAAGGACTACTCTGTACATGTGCATTCGTCTTAGGAATGTGCTCTGAAGTAGTTCACAACATGCACCACCACCTTTCTTCGATTGCCTCTCTCATTTCCTGCTGGTTATGCAACCACACACGGCACGTAAACATTGTCCGCCATTTTGTATCTTTTCGAGCTTTCGACCTGGTACCACGACTTATGAATTACTGGTGGATAGACTCGCCCTCGATGTTCATCTCGAGGCCCCTTTCCTTGGACAATTTTCCGGGAATCCCTCCGTTTCTTTGGGGAATCCCTTGCGCGCGCATTGCAGAGTTATCAACCATGCATTTCTGCATAGCGCAGGTCTGACTTCGATAGTCATTCATTGGACCGCCCTCTGTCCGATTCATACTTTTTGAGATATTCGTCTCTAAACTTCATTTTCGCACACTTTCGACAGCCCCTATCTCCGTTACGAAGCATTTGCGGACACATGTTTACTAAGACTTTTTTGTTAGTTTTGGCGTGTACTATCTACGGTTTAATTTATGACCATTACTTATTTAACACCCTGTATATATATATATATATATATATATATATATATATATATATATATATATATATATATATATATATATATATATATATATATATATATATATATATATATATATATATATATATATATATATATATAGAGAGAGAGAGAGAGAGAGAGAGAGAGAGAGGCGTATTTAGGTTGCTTCCGAGCTTAAGCCTTCCCGAAACAAAACCTTAAATACGCCACCGTATATATATATACAGGGTGTTTCAGATAAAACGCCCAGTGCTTATAAATCCGAAACGGCTGAGAATAAAAAGATGAAACAAAAACTGAGATAGGAAAATGTCATAGGGCGCATCACACGGTGTTGTTGTGGTGACTCCCAGGGCCCTCCTTCAAGGGGGCCCAGGGGCCAACTTCTAATTTTCAAACAGGAACACGTATTGAATCATACCTCATTCAATAGTACTTGAAAAACGAAACAACTTTTGTAGGAAACAATTTTCGATTTGGGCCACCGTTTTTAAATGGCCGCAAAAAGTGGGTCCTATATCAGATAAAACGTCCAGTGCTTATAGGCGTAAATCAGAAACGGCTGATAATAGAGAGATGAAACAAAATCTGAGATAGAAACGATGATAAAGCATATCAAGTGGTGTTGTTGTGGTGACCCTCAGGAAACTCAGTGAAGGGGGCCTAGGTGCCAACTTCAAACTGATACAGGACTTTTTGCGGCCATTTTGAAAACGCTGCCCCAAATCGAAAATTGTTTCCTACAAAAGTTGTTTCGTATTTCAAGGACTATGGAATGAGGTATGATTCAATACATGTTCCCATTTGAAAATTTGAAGTTGGCCCCTGGCCCCCTTGAAGGAGGGCCCTGTGGGTCACCACGACAACACCATGTCATGCGCCCTATGACATTTTCCTATCTCAGTTTTTGTTTTATCTTTTTATTCTCAGCCATTTCGGATTTATAAGCACTGGGCGTTTTATCTGATATAGGACCCACTTTTTGCGGCCATTTAAAAACGGTGGCCCAAATCGAAAATTGTTTCCTACAAAGGTTGGTTCGTTTTTCAAGTACTATTGAATGAGGTATGAATCAATACATGTTCCTATTTGAAAATTTGAAGTTGGCACCTTGGCCCCCTTGAAGGAAGACCCTGGGGGTCACCACAATAACACCATGTGATGCGCCCTATGACATTTTCTATCTCAGTTTTTGTTTCATCTTTTTATTCTCAGCCGTTTCGGATTTATAAGCACTGGACGTTTTATCTGAAACACCCTGTATACCGGTGTTGATCGTACGAAACACATGTTCAATCAAAAATACTTTTTGCTCCATTGTTACTGTTGGCAGGGTGTCTACTAAAATTCCAAAATGAAATTTCGTGACTTTTTCTTCACCAAATCAAAAAATTTCCTAACATTTTCAAGAGCAAATTTGGGTGCGAATTAGGGTGACTTTTCATCCATGCGATAGAAACGTACTTTGCTTGCAATTTGGTAGCGTCTAAAGCCAACCACAGACATTTTGATGGTGAATTTTGACGTTTTATAGAACGAAATTTTCAAACCTGTACTTACATTTGTGCATTTTTAAAAAAATCGTGACCCACAAGCTAAATTTCGTGACTTTTTCGTGACTTTCATGACCATTTTCTGATTTCGTGACTTTTTCGTGACATTCGTGACCGATAGACACCCTGGCTGACGATCCTTAACACTTCCCCCATCGTGCCAAAGGATTCCGTGTTCACTGCTGTCAAGGCTTATCGTTTGTCCACTTTGGACCAATCATAAAGTCGGAGCATATCTCAAAATTTGATTTATGGCATGTCTCGGAATTTCACCCTGTAGGGAATAATCTGTACATCCATTGAACATTAATGAAATATGCATTTTTCGATTGCACATGCGTGACTTCCTTTACGGTGATAAGGACCACCATCCAGAGTCTCTCGAATTCAAAATAGGGCCTCTTGAAATTCGACTTTTTCGCAATTTTGGACAGCCCTAGCTCTGAAATTATGCACTTTTCGCCATAGGTCCATATGAACTTTTTGTTGTATCTTGATGTGAGGAAACACCTCTCAAAGTTGATCGGTATAGTTCGTTAACACCCTGTATATATACAACATATGCTTAGCTTTAATAGGAAAAGAACTAGGAATAGAAGTAGAAATAGGAATAGAACTAGAATCAACTTAGCAGAGTGAGCTAAAGATTGGATATAATACTACTCCGGATTAACATTGGTGGACAAAAAAATACAATTTTTTCCTAGATGTCATTTCAGAAAGTTAGAAATATCGTAACTTGTTTTCTGTTCGTGAACTATCACGATGCACAACACATAAATGACTTACTCAAAAATAATTTTTGAAAATTAATTACTTGGTAAGTATGTAAATTCAATCTGTTATCTCTTTGTTACACGGAATACTTTACATACGAAATGGACTGTTTTCCACTGTTACAAATTCTATAAAGAACACCTAATTTTCTTGATCGTGTATTTATTTTTAAAATTAATCCTTAGGAGTAAAACCAAGACCATACAATGTGTGACCTTGACTTTAACTATTACTTCAAACTGACCAGATTTCCATCTAACAACTTTATTTTAAGCGACATCAGTCAAAGGTATTTGTCATCGAATATAAATAAAGCATAATTACTTAACGTCGGGTACGCAGGTTCTTACTGAGATCCAGTTCATTAGAATCGATCAAAATTTGCGTATCGTAGTTGCTATCGCTCTAAGGGGGTGCCAGCCAGAACCCTGACTATGACATAAATTTATTGTAAACTTTAAAAATATACAGTGTGTTTCAAAACAACACCGACAACGTTTGGGAGGTGATTCCTGACACCAAGATAAGGCAAAAAGATAGACCAACCTAGATGCACAAATGCTTCCTTTCGGGTTATAGGCTACCAAAAAAAAAAAAAAGGACTTTAAAGGTCCTCAAAAAACTGGGGGCCTAGGCTCCCCGGCCCTGGACTAGTTCCGCGTCTGACGATACATCTAAGTTAAGCTGAAAGATATTATATAGATTTCGCCTTGAGAAAGCAGAAAGGTGCTAAGCGCCATAACGCAAATTTCTCAAGAGAGCATAAGAAAATAACTGAAACATAAATTAATTCCGATTCTTTCTTTCTTCTAGAATTCAGTTTTCACTGCAGACTTTTCATATTGTCTCCTGCTACTTGTCTTCTATCTACACAACATAAAACATGGAATGGGTAGTCAAGATATGTACTTAGTTGGAAATGAAGGAAAGTGGTTCTTAGCACCTTTCTGCTTTCTGAGGGCTATTAGATCAAATTCTCACACGTATTAGCAATAAAAAAAAATACGTGATTCGTGGCCATGCTGATTAACACGCTATCTATTAACGTGAAAATGACAGTAGTAAAGGTTTCATTATGATAACAGGATAACAGATGTTTCGGGTTGAATTTGGTAAGAAGAAAGAATTTATTCCATCTTATGAAAGCATTTCAATCGTAACGTTGCTTAAAAATACTCGATTTTCCTGAAACATTGCGTTTATTATTTTCTGTCCGGGATCTCAAATGAAATCTATTGCTCATTGTTAACATTACTTAAGCGCAAGAAGGAAAAGTCATCTCAACTATAAATTCATACTTAATGATAAAATTCCGTCAATAATAATAATAATAATAACAATAATAATAATAATAATAATAATAATAATAATAATAATAATAATAATAATAATAATAATGTCTAGTAAAGGGAAAAGAATCACCATCTAGAAGTTTCAATTCTGATCCGGTAGATGTCGAACGCTCGCGAATGTTTGCCGCCATCTAACGTCGGGATGCGTAGACGATTTAAATTGCTACTGTTAAAAGTCACCATTACCCATTAAGCTGTCATCACATTGACTCCATTAACGAGTTTGGTCGAGCTAATCATTCTATATATCTATTGCAAGAAACAAATTTAAAAAAAATAGCTAGGGGCAGTAGTAAAAGTGGATTTGAAAAGGTAGGGGGTCGCATCCCATCACCCCGTCCCCTGTGCTTTTGCCGATTGTATTTTTTTTTTAAAGAAATGTACACTGTAAAAAATGAGATGTTGAAACAACACAAAATGACTACCACTTTACGTGTTACTTTTATGTTAACAAGTCAGCATCAAGACATCGCCTTCCGAGCATATCAGAAATAACTAGTTACTACCTGAGAGAATTTGCATTGGTATTTATCGCTTAATATGAGCAAAGCTTTGCGAAATATCTTTGACACTTATGCCAAGTAACGAATAATATTCTATGTTTGCTGCAATTGATCACAATAATATTGTTGTAAATCTGTGAATCGTTTGACAACAGTTACATAGGCAACAGTTTTGCCATCTTCTGTTCATACATGCTAAGACGCAAGAATAACAAATAAAGAAAACAGATGGAAGCACTGCTCTTTGTGTAACTGTTGCCAGATGATTCACAGGTTTACAACAATATTATTGTGACCGATTACAGAAAACATAGAAGTTATTAGTTACTTGTGTGTAAATGCGAAATATGTTTCGCAATGCTTTTCTCATACCAAACAATAAAAATCAATGCAAATACTCACGGCCAGTAACCAGATATTTCTGATATGCTCTGAAGGCGATGTGGCTGGTGTTGAATTGACACACAAGTAACACGCTAAAGTGGTAGTGATTTTGTGTTATTTCAACACCTCATTTTTGGCTGTGTTGGGACGCCATAGATATTTTTTTTGGAAGTGGGTGGACGGCGTCCTCACGCGTTCACCCTCACTTTTACCACTGGCTAGGTGTACGGTGGATCAGTGATAGAGTGCTTACCTCTGGTGGTTCGATCCCTGGCCAAGTAAGATTGTGATGGACAGAATCGTGCTTGTAGGTTTTCTCGGGGGAACTCCCGTGTCCTCCTAATTTCTCATTCCACCAATTCTTCCATCAACATTCACGTGCTTCAATCATCGTCTCCCTTGGCCTAACAGACATATTCGTGGGACGTTAAGCTCAAAGATTTCATTTCTTATTTTTTTTTCTTCCAAAAACTAGCTTCACTTCAATAGTTATCGTGTGTAGTAACCAGTGCCGGATTTACGTATAAGCTAAACAAGCTATAGCTTAGGACCCCACTCGTTTAGGAGTCCAAGAAAATTTAGAGAAAAAACTGATTGTTTTGTAATTTCCAAATAACAAGAAAAGCAAATAAGAAAAAACGCACATACAACAATGGTGTTTTGTATTGTTATGTACTAGGCTTTTATGAAGCAAGTAATAGGGCTCTATTTCTCAGCCCCACTTGTACTGAGGACTCTGTTATCCATCTCCGTTTCCCAGCCCTGCTTGTAATGGGTCCTTCTTTCCATTCAGATATCCATAAGGTCCCTAAATTAGCATATAGCATATATTCAAACCTAGAAAACGGCGACGTTTTGTCTCTGAGAAAGAGAGCTTGACGTATAAAGGGCCTCTAAAGCTTGACATATAAAGAGTCCCCTTTCAATAGCTTAGGGCTCCATCAAATCTAAATCCGGCACTGGTAGTAACAGATGTATATACTAACATTATAATATTTTAAGCGCTACTTGAGCGATCCTAATAATTCTTATTCCCATGAAACAAAGCGCATACTCTATGATTCAAGCGAAGTGAATATTCTTGAAAGATACACTATTGGTTGGGATGGCAATCGGTGAATTATACTGAATGTAAATGTCATTTTAAAAAACAAAAAATCTCTTGACTTTAGAATGCATTAGTAATCCTACCTAATCTTTTCTAATCGAGCAGTTACGCTCTCGTTTTCACCACAGATATAGGCAGAATTTATAGGTTGAAAACATACTAATACTCTCAAAATCAATTTAAATAATTTACTAATGCGTGCCCTACTGATATTTGTATTCATTGGCGTCTCTGGCATGTAAAATTTGGGGGGAACATCAAAGGAAATGATCTAACTGCTAGTATCTCAGCGGAATATTAGATTATGTCACTTCAAAATATTGGAGGGGACGCGCCCCCCCGTCCCCCCGCCAGAGACGCCCATGTTGGTATTCACTTTTTCTTAGCAACAACTTAATTCTTCTTCTTCTAAGACAGGCAATTGCAAAGTTTAATATGTTTTCATCGTTCGTTATCAAGGGCGCCCATCAGGGGAGGGGCAAGGTGGGGCGATCCCCCCCTTTAGAGAAAATTGTGCTTCGGAAGATCGAAAACCCAATAGATATTTTAGAATAGTTACAGCAAAATTTGAGACTTCATTTGTAATGTCGCTTATACTTGCCCCCCCCCTTGGAAACCACAACATGGGCGCCCTTGTTCGTTATTAATATTTATGCATCTTCCCCAAGGCAGAATCTATTTCTTCACAAATAGCTATATTCTTTAACAAACTACTTCATAATTTGATTAAAATGACTCCTGCTTTTTAAACGTAATTTTAAGTTTATAAGATCTTCATCTTTGCCATCTACGTACATATTATTCTAGTTAAGTGCGATGCTCTTTTCTCTTAAGTGGTTCACGTGAGTGTTTTCTGTGCGAGTGTTCCATGGTTCGTTTCCCAGTGGGAGCCTCACATTATACAAATTTGTATAGTGCCACGGGTGTCATTTCGGGGGGGGGGGATAAGCGGGACAATTGCTTTACCACTCTGAGTTTGAGATGTATAGCCTATCAGTCACGTAGCCAAAGGAGGTGCGGGAGGGTCCAGACCCCTCTTCGAAACTGGCAATGAAAAAATTAAGAAAAAATGAAACAAAAAGAAACGAGGAAAAAAACAATCAACGTTAAATATAAAAAGAAAAAGCTACAGCAAGCTTTTGGTTACTCTTTCTTATAAAGAGATTTATATTACTTGCAGTACTTGGTGACGAATGAGCGGGATATCCTGGAAAAGTCAGGGAATTGGAAATTTCTAGAAAAGTTACGGAATTCTCTGAATTTCTCCTACTAGTTAGGAAAGTTTCAAGTTTTCGGAAGCATAATACCAGTTCTGCAACAGTGTGGACATTTTTAATCATAATTTTTCGTCATCGTTTCCCTGCAGTATCAAACAGGTTATTTCAGAAAGTTTTCTTCTGCTCCTTTTACCTGCACTTTGGAACAGACAGTAGTTGACGGAGTAATAAAAACAAATCGTTATTTGAAACAAAAACAAAGTTCTGTTAACACTTGATTCAACAGAAAAAGGAACGCAGATATTGTAAAATCTTTTTCAGTACTTTTTTTTTTTATTCTTTTACTCGAGATTTCTTCATAGTTTGTTATTAAAATACTTACTAATATATCCTCATGTTGCCATTAAAATAGTAGATTGATCGAGCTCCTGGTGTGATAACCACAAAATTTCATGTCACGCCTCTTCTTCCCCCTCCCCTTCCGCTCTCATACGAAATCCTAGCTGAAAGAACCAATATATGTTGGCAGTAAAATAGTTTAGAAAGATCGAGTCCCTGGTCTGATGACCACAGTATTTCATTTCACGGATCCCCCTCCCCCTTTACGAAATCCTAGCTACGTGCCTGTGTATATGCATTTTGTTCAATACTATAAATAATGTACTAATGCAATACTCTAATGTGTGTCAGAGTTTCTTGCCTTCCGCCCCCCCTCCCAAGCAGAACCTCATGTTACTGCGTATAGTGGTTTGGTTCTCTCCTTAATTAGTAGCTTCCGACTTACATATAGCATGAAGATTGAAACCATATATTAAGCTCGAGCAGTGAAGTGTATTAACTGGCATAGACAGATGCATAAAGCATTCGTTTGTCGCAGAATTCTCATCAACATACACAGTAAATATAATCTAGGCACGCAATAATTGTACATTTGGAGCGAAGTAATCTTTCTTGATTATTCATAGATTTTTTTTAAGTTTATCAACTGTTTTTTAGTGAACGAACACGACATACAAATAGTAGTATTTGTCGTGCCAGTGGAGACGATAATGGTTTTGTAAAATTGGTTAAACTCGCAGAACAAAACGAAAAGGGCTTCGCCCTATTTCTGATCCTCAAAATTTTGTTTTGCAAGGTTACGTCTATTGGCATCCTGTTTTTTCGGTGATTATTCCTCACTGGTATGGCCGATCGAGACATGTGACCCTTTACGATACTCAACGCGTGTTCTCGAATCACTATATTAACTTTGGTTAAAAATGGTTCAGGACATCTTGGAAGAGATCGGACATTACGAACGCCTTTCTCGAGTAAAGAGTAGCTTCTCTCCAGGAATGCTATTTATATATATATATATATATATATCATTTTAAAGTACTTACTGTTACTTGGTGTTGAGCTCAAACCCTCGGTCCACTGTACAATACAAGTAAAATCATGCGTAAATAAAAAGCTGTAATTAGTACGACAACATTTAACATTTTCGTTTTCTTTCTTTCTTTCTTTCTTTCTTTCTTTCTTTCTTTCTTTCTTTCTTTCTTTCTTTCTTTCTTTCTTTCTTTCTTTCTTTCTCTTTCTTCCTTTCTTTCATTTTCTTTCTTTCTTTCTTTCTTCTTTCTTTCTTACTTACTTTCGTTCTTTCTTACTTTCTTTCTATTTCTTTCTTTCTTTTTTCTTTCTTTCTTACTTACTTTCGTTTTTTCTTACTTTCTTTCTATTTCTTTCTTTCTTTTTTCTTTCTTTCTTACTTACTTTCGTTTTTTCTTACTTTCTTTCTTTCTTTCTTTCTTTCTTTCGTTCTTTCTTTCTTACTTTCTTACTTTCTTTCTTTCTTTCTTTCTTACTTACTTTCTTTCTTTCTTTCTTTCTTTCTTCCTTTCTTTTTTCTTTCTTTCTTTCTTTCTTTCTTCCTTCCTTCCTTCCTTCCTTCTTGTTTGTCACCAACGGACTGCTTGGATGTCAAGTGGCCTAACTTCAAAATATTGTAAAAGGCGTTGTAATGAATTCACTTCTGTAGAGGAATATTTTTAAAAAAATATGGCGGATGACACAGTGGCTCAGTGCTAGAGCGCCTACCTCTGACGCGTAGGGTCCCTGGTTTGAACCCCAGCCAAGTATGTTTGTGGTGGACATGGTGTCCGTGAGTTTTCTCTGGGTACTTCTGTTTCCTCCCACTTTCTCCCTCCACCAATTATCTTTCATCATTCACTTGCTTTAATCATCGTCTTCCTTAAACTGAAAGGCATAATCGTGGGACGTTAAACTGAAAGAGAAGGAAAGAAAAATGCAAACAATAAATTATAAAACCGTAAACTCCATAAGGTTTTGATACGACCGCGATGGCTCATTGGTGGGGCGTTCACCTCTGGTACATGGGGCCCTTGGTTCTATCGCAGCTTGTACCAAGTAAGCTTTGTTGGTGGAAAAGGGGGTTCTCCCGTTTCCTCCCAGTTTCTTCATTCCACCATTTTCATTAATTTCTCATCATCACTGTCTCCTTTAGCCAAGCCGCCAAAAACACCGTGGGACGTAAAACTTAAAGATTTCATTTCTTTCCCAATACGGTTTTGGTTCCCAACATAACAGAAATATGAATTTGTTCATAACATGTTCAATAATTTCTGGTCGCACATGTCAGTGTGTTATTGTAATAGTGATACTAGTTTCAAAATATAAAGTGAGTTTGCAACACTTGTCTGCACTCTGAAAGTAAACATCGTCAGAAAGAGGATTACTTTTACAATTTCTATGTATTTTCCAGGTTCTTTGAAGGATGTCACCTCATTGCGAAAATGGAAAGATACTTTTCTCTGGCGATGTCAAGACTCCCCCCCCCCCTTCCTTTCCGTCTTCCCTTAAGAGTCTTCGCTACGCACAGATCTCCATCTTTATTTGTTTATTTCAGTGAGTAGCTTAAAAGAAAACAAAGAATACTAACGATTCAGGAAATAAGTCAGAAATATATTGTAAAATTCTGTTCCTTACATTTTATAGGTAGAGCTAGGTTAAATAATTGAGCGCCCTGGATCGATTCCCATTACCGTTTTATTCACAAATCCTCAAATAGATTATAATAGTATTCACAAACACTAGTATATATTTCTCTAATATAAGGTTTTGGGCAAATACAGGTTCCCCTCGACGTGACGGTCTCGGGAAGGACTCGTCAGTAGCGTGCTACGTGAGGGGTTGTAGAACACATTCTACTCCGCTGCAAGTAGAGGGGGTTAATATTTCCGTGAAGGCTCCGCTGCAAGTAGATGGGGTTAATATTTCCGTGAAGGCTCCGCTGCAAGCCTGAACAGGTTGTGGTTAGGATTGTCCCGCTGCTCCACAGCAAGCAGCAAAGAGAGGTAAACTTTAGAAACCGTTAGCTCCATTGCAAGCTAAAGCTTTGTGGTAGGATAGGTGCCTCTTAGACTCCACTGCAAATCTACAGAGGGAAGACAAGAAAACTGGTGAAGACCTGGTGGCTGCATCACATTATATATGCTGTTCACACGTCGTCATGTGGTTCGTAGGAGGCGCTGGTAGTCTATCGCTTGCTTCTGGTAGTAAAACCACGTGGAATGTAGTGCTCTGTTGTAAATCTATGTGGCAATGTTTGCAAAAAGATCGCACCATATTGTTTGTATACATAAGCACGTAGTACTGTACATTACAATATACAAAATTCATATCCGTAATATGTTTTTCTACGTATATACAGGGTATGTACAAATTATTGATCAATTTTGTAGTTATGTGTTTTGTAACACTCAAGAGAACAAAGTGAAATGTATACCATCTCTATACTAATTGTCTAAGTACTCGGAACGCCAGTCGCTTTTAGTGTCGGTTACTTTTGCATTTCACCGTCGAGTTCGTTGAAAACAAATCATTTACAGCAGTACCACAAGTTATCGCTAGTATCGGGCACTGACAATGTATTTGTCAACTTCGGTGGAAACAAAACATTTCTAGTAGCAACGGATGGTGTCGCTACTGTCAGTGGTAGAGTTATGGAAACTGACAAGCTCGACTCCCGAGCTCAAACTGTATCGAGGTCAACCATTGGGAGCGAGCATCTGCGAGCACTAGCGTGTAGTGTTACCCACGAGATGAGAAATATGCTTCTTTAAGTTTTACGTCCCACGATTATGCCGGCTAGGCTAAAGGAGACGGTGATGATGAGAAATAAATGAAATGGTGGAATGAAGAAAGTGGGAAGAAACGGGAGAACTTCGAGAAAACTCACGCACACGATGTTGTCAACCACAAACCCAATTGGCGCGAGCTGGGATCAAACCAAGGACCCCATGCATCAGAGGTGAACACTCTACTACTGAGCCACTGCGGATTAATTTGAACATTAATATTTATTGGCGTGACTGAATTGTAACTTAAACTGTATTGCTTACTTACGTAACTGCAAATTAGTTGATTGGCAAAAAAAAGTAAACAATTATAGCTCCTACTTAATCACGAATTTAACCTGTAATGCATAGCGGGCAGATCGCTCGGACTCCAACAACTAGAAATAATAATACGAAAACTTGTGGTGATTGGAATCATGGAGAAGACCAGTGAAGCGGAATCAATGCGTCTTTGTGTATTTCTCTGAAGTTTATAATCTACCTTAGGGTATTTTATGGTATACGTATGTCTACCGATTTTATTGTAATTAGAATTGAATTCATTAACACTTATAACGCTATGACCGTGTATACAGGGCGATGCTGTTGCTCTTGGCATCAGGGGTATGGCTGTGTATACTCGAGTCTATATTTATCTTAGTCTCTAAACCTCTGAACCATCAATATGCGGCTGAATTTTTTCTGTAACTATCCCATGGTTCTTGTACTTCAAACCATTAATAATAGATGGAAGGGATTGGCAGTACATGAATTGAAGGGTTGGATGCAAGAACCAAGTAGGTCCATATTTTAGCGAATTTGAGATTTTCACACGTTCCAGTAGGAAAACATCAATCTACAATTGTGTGCAAGAATCATGTGAATCCGAGGATTATATTGTTATAATCAGGGGGTAAAAGTGAGGGGGAACGCGTGCGGAAGTAGTCCCCCGACCTCGAGAAATATGTACGGCGTCCGTCCAGTACCTAAAAATTACAATGGACAAAGATAGCTAGGGGAACGGCATGACGTCGTGCCACTACCTACTGTCCCACTACCTTTCCAGATATACTTTTGCCCCTGGTTATAATGCAAAGGAGGTATGTACATACAGTGTTCATCTTGAAGTTACAGCAAGAAACAGGCAGCTCCGAAAAAAAAAAATAATCTAAAAGTGGACTTATCTGGTTCTTGCATAACCCTTCAATTACCCTCTTTGCTTTGTGTGTTTTACCGGGAAATGGTCTGCACATTCAGAAGTAATAGTGAGTTTGCCCAACCAGGTGGATTTTCGAAAATAGAACGCCTGATATGTAGATACTTCCCAGACAAAGTACCTCCAAAATCTGGCAAAAGGGTCTACTGAGAAGGTATGTTGTGTGTTCTGAGAGACGGAATCAGAGATAGTAAGAAAGCGAGGAAAGAATCTGTTAATCATTGTACGGTTTGTGATATTGCCTTCGTGCGTTTCTTTATGATTTCAAATTTACTATATTGTTGTCAAGTTTGGATTTTTACCATAAATAATCCACATTACAACGCCTCAGTTTGTAATTTGTTCTACAATTCAATATTTTACATTGAATTAAGTAAATAGAGACCTTTCATATATGCGAAAGATTTCACATATTTACTGTAGTAATATTATCAATTCAAATATTTTTGTGTTATTTTTTTAAAGCTAGACCTACTGATTTTTTAAAATACAATTATGTTATTCTTCCAAATAACAATAGATGTACGTCGGCAGCACATATTTTATATGTATCGTATTTCTGCTTTATTTGTTCAATTGCTGTTCAAATACTTACTACACTGAAATAACTATATGCAAATGTATGCAAAATAAAATAACGTTTTTTTTTAATTTTGGCAACCAATGAAAAAGATTTTTTTTTTAAATTTCACTATGTAATTATATAGCTACTAAACATGTCACTCAAAAATAATTCATTTTCTCACACTAGAGGGACCATATTTTGCGTCCATATACATATATTTGTCGTAAGCAAACGTTCGGGGAAAAACAATGATAACATTCAAGTGACCTAAATTGTCGAAAGAGTTTAAGTTTGAAACAACAGCATATTCAGTTGATTTTTTGTATCTTGAGTTGTTTCCACAATTTAGCTCACATGAGTGTTATTATTATTTTTCTGTAACCAACTCAGGCGGTTTTAAAACTAGGGTTATCATTATTCTTCCCCCGGACTTTTCATATGTATATGAGTCCCAAAACCAATTTGTTTCCTGCATGTAGGAGAACGATCAATAATAAGGTACTGGGTGTAACTCATAATTGCCAGATCGTGTCAGGTTAATTTATCTTAGCGAAGGACAAGAAAAACAAAAGAGAAGTGATACATCAGAAAACGTTCTTAATCATAACCTTCGCATTCTCCTTACCTGCACAACTGGAAAAAAGTATTTTCTTTAGAGTTTATAAGATTGATTTTAGAGAACCCTTAATTGCTTTTTTTTTATGATAAAAGGAAAATGTTTGTTTCTCGTTGGGAAACTATACTAACACTAAATATCGGAATAGGAGAACGTTGAGCAAAGTTGACAGTGATATAAGAATTCTCGTACAAGAATAGAAAGAATTAGGATAACATATAACCTGTAAAGGAAAAGTGCTCTATGCTAAGGGACAGTGTTTATGGTTTTTGAAGGCGGAGCTTCTAGTTTCTCTTTAAACGCTGTTAGCAAACGACAGAGCTCTGGTGTTGCCACATATTTGTACATTCACACCAGTATCTGTCATCTGGCCATCTGCTCGCATTGTAGAATGTTTGCTTAGTCACAACATTTTAACCAAACGGCAACGTTGCGTCACAGCCTCGTTTCATTTGCCTAGTTCACCTGCCATTAACTGTGTCCCATACTTTAGTATACTTTGTAATTAGGCTAGAGAAATAATTTATACATCTTGTAAGATTGTTTAACTTAACACTCGTATCACATTTTTGTTTAGTTTCCCCCTTTATATATATATACATACATACAACTATGAGAATCTTTAGAATAACTATGTCTATCTAACCCTTCGTCTGTTTGTCTACAGAAATCATAGAGAAAACGTTAAGACAGAGCTAAGAGCTTTTTTAATCGATTAAGCATCTCAACAACAGATTCCATCTCAACCACTAACCCTCTACGAAAACTATAATAAATAGAGAGAAGTGACTTTTTTGGTGTGGGTTATGAACCGGGAGAAAAGGTTATATATATATATATATCCGACTTTATTCCTGTTTACAATCATATCTTCACTACCGCTTCACTACCAGTCAGGGACGGATCCAAGCCGGGCGCTCGCCCCGATCGCCTACCCCAGAAAAGGAAAATTTCTTATTTTATATATAGGCCTATAAATACAACCCATCCCAGAGTTTGGAGCTCTTAAAAGTAGCTCTAAGTAGCAGTATGAAAACCCACCGCCCCTTCCCCAGTAGTCGGTCCTAGATCCGCCCCTGCTACCAAATTTGATCTCAATACAACGAAAACGACAACATATAGTTAGCAATGGGTTCTGATATTGATTCAGAGTACCAAGAATATATTTCATTTTTACCTTTAGCTATCTATTGGAATCGATAGTGGTAGTAATTTAAAGTTTCTGGTTTCAACACTGTAGAAAAAACTATAATTGATAGCGAGAAGCAGTTCTTTATACCTAGTATATCAATTCAGTATCACAATAACAGATTTCACCGCCGACTGTGTTCGCCTATTGGAACGATAAGTGGTAAAAAATTTAATTTGCTTCCAATTGAACGTTCAATATTAAATTCCATAAAGCGAGAACGGTCGAATAAGGACACAAATTATTTTTATTATGGATGCAGGGTCCCAATATTAAGCTCTTATTTTTCTACTGAAACCAGGAGAGGTAAAAACTTGTACAACTTCTGGTTTCAATAGAAAAATAATAGCTTAATACTGAGACCTGAATCCATAATAAAAATGATTTGTATCCTTATATGACCGTTTTCGCTATATGGAATTTAATATTGAACCTTCGATTTCCATAAAGCGAAAACGGTCATATAAGGACACAAATTATTTTAAATATGGATTCAGGGTCTTAATATTAAGGTGTTATTTTTCTACTGAAACCGAAAGTGGTAAAGACTTGTATCAACGTCCGGCTTCAATATTGATTCCTTTATTGTAATATTTCTAGACTGCGCAGGAGAAGTAATATAAATCAGAAATTGGCCAAAATGAGATAAGTCAAAATTGGAGATCAATGTGTCAAGCTCCACTTCCGTCAAGATTGGTATAAGTCAATTCTAAACGTGAGTTGAATAATCTCGTCTTGGTACTGTTAGTATAAGTGATTCATACTTATTCTTGGTAAAATAAAAACTCGTCTCCTGAAAACCTGTGTTTTTGACATATTCTGTTTCTCCCGCGCAGCCTAGAATTGTAAGAGGCATCGAGAAATTGTTTTAGACACGGATTCAGTATCCGAAAAACAGGTTCCATCTCTAACTTATCCTTCTGTTGTAACAGGAAGCTACAGATCTAGTACATCCGGTTTCAGTATTGAAGTATTCACACACAGTTTGGAAGACCATCGTACTTTACAATGTCAAAGGTTACTTGACTTGTTTCGCTTTTCTTTTTTTTCTCTAAAGCTGTTCCGGCTGATAAAAGCAGCAGACTTTGCCCCTTCTTTGTTTGTGACATCACGAAAAACAACGACGACAGCGCCACTTTCTCTCAACGTTATTCGAATCTGATTGGCTGTTAAAAATGCAGCTAATAGAACTAACTCTTAACTTCAACGGAGAACATAGAAAGAAAGTACGACTATTTGTTTATTCTCTGTGACATTTTGGTGCACCTCGCGCCACGTTCCCCATATACGTGCGACGAGCCGTTTTAGGAATTTGACCTTAATCAAATAACTCCGGTGATGGAAATGTAATATAGACCTCTGCTCCATGTAATTTTCTCCACTTATCCGTTTGTATATCCCGTTTGACTTCGATATGTTTTAATATGATTTTCCTCTTGAACACAGTAAGCTTGTTTTCGTTGTTGAGTTAGTGACCAACTTTTGCTCTTATATCTATATCTATATCTATATCTATATCTATATCTATATCTATATCTATATCTATATCTATATCTATATCTATATCTATATCTATATCTATATATAACAAGTAGCATTGTCACTGTACACCACGTCAAGATATTTGGTTTTTATAGCATCATATTTTCTCAACTAACATTGAAATCGGAAGTGGCGGTATATTTTACCACTTCCGGTTTTAGCAGAGAAATTAAAGTAGAGGCAGAATATATTCTTAGAATGCTTAATTGAATCTAGAAAACCGCTTCCCACTACCAATTACTGATTTTACTCTATAGCAATCAACGTTAAAACCGGAAGTGGTTGATTTCTTTCACTTCCGGTTTGAATAGACGATTAAATGATTGTCTTATACCCCTGCGATCCAGGCAGCGAGCTGAGACTGGCTGAGGGTATGCAAAGGATCGCACCGGTCGTGCGTAAGGGATCACCAGCTTTATTTTGATCAGTTGGTGCATAATAAACATCATAAGAGTCTGATTGATGCAACAAATTTGCTACAAACAATAACATAGGCACTCTACATATTTTTCGTTTTAAACAATACATAACCGCTTGATTATCATACACAAACAATTGACCTGTTGAGGATGAGAAAGGGCAATAGCAATTGCCGCCAATAAATACTCCATAAAAAAATAGGATATACTGTCTTAAAATGTATCTGCACTAAAATACTTCTATCAGCATGAACCACCACTATAGAATTCGGAGTGGCATCGAAAAACAAAACAAGAGTACCACTTGAAAGGATAACGAGATAACGAGAAGGGTAACGAGATAACGAGGAGGATAACGAGAAGGTAATACCTACGCTAAATCGATTAGAAAAAAACGCTTTTCGTTATCTTTTACGTTTTCGATATGTGTAGAACAATATTGAAACCGGAAGATGTAAGAGATTGCTATCACTTCCGGTTTTACAAGAAGAGAGTTCAGGATGAAAACGTATTCTCGGGATGCTTAATCGGTTACAGGAATCCGTTTCTCCCTATCAAATTAACCATTTTTGCTGTATAGTTATCAACGTTAAAAACCGGAAATGGTTGATTATTTATCACTTTCCGGTGAATGGATCACCTATATCAACAAACTTGAATTTTAACTTTTCACTCGTACGTATATCCTGGCCAAAATTAGTGGTTAACCACTGATTAGTTGTTGAGATCTCTTGTCTCCCGAACGGACAGATATACTCAAGGACAAACATGGTAAACATACAGGTTAGCCTAAAAGTAGGTATATAGTTCCGTACTTATCAACTCAGTGTATTTTATATAATTTCGTATTGTTATCCGTCAGGTAGACTTAGTTTCTTTATTGTTTGTTCTTAAAGCATTTTTTATTTATACCTTAAGCCCGGAACAGCCGATGCAAATAAGCCCATAAACTAGAATGTTATACTTGATCAATGCAGCGGTATATATACCTACATTTGGGCCACCCTGTATAAAGGAGTTGTGGTACATACAACTCCTTAAAGAAATGTAGCTAGTTACATATGCTATTCGTATTGTGAGCAGACTGAGATCATTGTGAAAACGATAAAAAAAAAAAGTGGTTTTCGTAATTCCATTTTAATTGAATCGATGGAATATTACAATCTAGACACTGAACACAAACAACTTCAACTGAAGTTTTTAAAAGCCGATAAGCTTCTTATGACAATTTCACCGATTATTTTTCGTTCTTCCTGTTCTAACTAGGGTAACGTATGAAGTACGAAAGGGGCTTTTCTTGTCTGAGAGCAATAACACTGACCCACAATGGTGTCCAATCCAATCCAATCTCACGTTTTGATCGCAAGGTCATTGACAACAGTCATAACGTTATCTCTTGGATAATGGCTTCCGGTGTGGCAATGCTGTTCCACAGAGCAATCAACGTCCATCGGGAGCAGCGCGCTGGGAGATCTTTTCCTGTTTTTGCTACGATTAGTTTTTCTTTTCTTTCTTTTGTCAATAGTGTTCATAAACATTTTGGGATTGTTTTGCCGAACAAATAAATGAAAGAAAATCTTTCTTTGTTGAATGAAATAAGCAAGCGACTAATGTAGCAAAATCTACCTAAAGTTAACAAGTAATCAAAGAGTAGAGATGTTAATGATGTATTGTGATGTATTGTGTGTATGCATTATGATGTATTATATATATCAGTAGCGTCTTCTCTGGGTGTGCAAGTCGTATGTTAACGCCCAACGAAAAATAAAGAAAAGAGTATTTTAATTTAATTACACGGATCGTCAGAACTTGGGATTTTTTTATTTTCAACTGTTGAAGTGCAAAAGAACAGAGAAGTGTCTTATTTTGAGGAGGCAACTCTGCGAGTAAGTCGTTGGCAACGCTTTGGCTGAATTTTCGCTGCTTAAGAAGACTCCTATTGCGCATGCGCTTCATGTTTCTCACCTTGTGCTTGCGTGATCCAGAGCGTTGGTTAGGAAATCAACGTCTTGAGGTTTCTGCTTCTCTCAAGCGTTGCCAAGTCTGTAGATTTATTTGTGGATATACAGGTATTTTATAGCAATACGAAAACATTTTGGGGGGGAGGCGGTATGATCTACACAGTTTTTTTTTTTTTTTTGCATATCTAAACATATCATTCAATTCAAAAGTAAATGGTGCAATCGACTTCTTCCTAAAATACATGTAAGGAGTACGGTGAAAAGAAACATCATTTTTTTCTCGATTCAAGTTGTGTTCGAAGTGTCAGTTGATGCAAAAAAAAAAAAAAAAAAGTGTGGACGTTAAGCTGCAGAACGGTTTTCCATTCTGCCTTTTTATTTCCCTAATTTGCATTTACTTTGTCGTTAGTGGGTCATCCTCAAGACTAACGGTTTCGGGCCCCTATTACTGTTTCTAAAGCAGTAATCCAGAGGTTTCTACGCAAAGACGACTTGATCTGAAATTCACGTAATTGTAAGTAAATAATTGCTTGTATTTGATTTTCAGTTTCATATTTTGAGGGTATATTTACTTATACTATAATTATTATAATTAAATGTATTCCTTACGTAATAACATCCTCTTTGATTGCTCTTTATAATTTCCAGACTAAATTGTTAGAAGTAAATTGCTGTTTATAGGTTGGCGTAACTAGGACATTATGGAGTGACGATCATGGTTCCTTACTTTCGAAAATTGCGAGAACAGACTACGTATATTCAGGAAATCGATGGTTGGGCAAAGTATAGTCACTATTAAATACTCGTATGCTGAATGCGAATGCCACTAAAATAATTATGCGTATATTGAGGCAAATTTATTACAATATTTTCGATCAGTAAAAAAAAAAAAAAAAAAAAAATGTGGGTGGGCCCATCTTTGTGCTCCTGGGGAGAGAGGGTTTTCCCTCTAGTATTGCCTATGGTTGTGAGGGTTAATATATTTTCCTTTCTTGCCGACGCCCTAACATCCACGTCAGGAGACGCTACTGATATATATTATATATATATATATATATATATATATATATATATATATATATATATATATATACTGTATATATATATATATATATATATATATATATACTGTATATATATATATATATATATATATATATATATATATATATATATATATATATATATATATATATATATATATAACGAGTTAATTCCCTTGTGTCATGAACGGGCCATGCTTAATGTCTTCCTTCAGTTTATTTTGAAATAAAAATAAAAATGAGGAGCATATGTACTTAAGCCAATTTCCATTCTTTATTCAGCACCCTAACAAATTGCTTGATTAGGCTAAGCCTAATATATAGCCAGTGACATCCGTGGAGAGCGAGCGGGGCGACGGCCCCGGGCGTCGAAATAAGGGCGGCGTAAAGTTCGGGAGGAGAAAAGAAAAAGAGAAGAAAAATTACTTATAATATTAGAATTATGTACTTAAATCCTCTTCCTGCTTTAGGAAATGGTCCTATAATGTTACTCATGTTAGGAAAATGCATGTGCACATACGTACATAAAATGGAAGGAAAAAGGTAATAAAAAGTGCTCAAAATCAAGGAAAAGCAGAGTTTATTTTTAAAGTTATTTTTACGCTTCGCGTCAACTGTGGTGGTGCTTGGCGGGTGGTCTGTGGACCTCACTCATATATACTCTCGCCCCGGGCGCTGATTTTCCACGGCACGGCACTGTATATAGCGGTGAAAGTAAAATATTGTTGCTATTTTCAGAACTATCTCTTGTGACTTTCTTTTCAACCGTGATTCAGAGAAGGTGGGGTGAACTCTCTCTTGTGTTCGAAAGGGATAGTAGGGATGTCCATCTCACACACTTGTATGCTTCATTCTATAAATAAAGAAATAATTTTAAAAATCTGTTCGTTGACAATAATAAATCGTTAATATTTTCAGAATAGAAATCTGTTTCGATTTAGAAAATAACATTAATCAGTTTTTTTTTTTTTTTGCAAGGTTAAACCGGTCAAGGGGTACACCCTTTCTTCGGGATGGGCATGAAGGGAAAGCTAAGGGATAGGTGAGAGAAGGTGAGGGCTAAGTGATTTATTTTTATTTATTTATTTATTTATTTATTTAGTTTATTTTATTTTATTTTTTATTTTTTTTATTATTATTTCCAGTGCATTTAATTTTGGGGTTTGCATTGATTCATGTAGTTGGGCTTTCATATTCTTTATTTATTTATTTATTTATTTATTCAGGACATCCATTTCATATATCGTACTCTTCAAATATGGAGGGCATCATTTAAGTATCTATAATCGGCGAGAAATTGTGGCTAGAAGTTCATCCACGGAATAATGAGATGATAGATGAATGCAGTGCAATCGGACAAGACAAAACACAGGGAAGATGGTTAGTAGAGACGAATGCAGGGTTAGCTTCTGTTCTGTGGCAACTCAGAGCTAATGAGCACAGATGAGCCTCTGGAACCACAATGATGAGTACTAGTGCCAAGATGGATAGATGTGCCGTGATAAATGGTCAGGGAGGTAGATGGCAAAATCTTGTTTAGTAGGATCGTTGTCATCAAGGGTATTGGAGTACATTGTGAGAAGATGTTGAAGAGGGGTATCAAGATATTGAGAAGGTGTGTCTAGCAGGATGTCTATATGAATGGCGTCAAGAATAAGGGGATTACCTGATTGAATGCCTTTGGTGATGTACTTGGAGCGGGTTTGTTCGAGATGTTGAAGAATGGTAGGAAAGGTAATTCTCTCATAGAGTAGTGCGGTAGAGGACGGAAGGCGAATGCGAAAAGCGAGTCGAAAAGCGTGGCGTTCAATGATTTCTAGTCGTTGATACAGTTGTGGTGGGGCAGATATCCATGTAGTATGGCCATGAGTGAGTGCCGGTCGGAGAAACGATTTGTATGTTGTAAGAACAGTTTGTGTATGGAGGCCCCATGAGGTACCTACTAAGCTTTTCAGTAAAGCTAGTCGTTTAGTGGCTTGAGTATGGATCTTCTGCAAATGGGGCTTCCAAGTCAATTTACTATCGAAGATCACTCCGAGATATTTAACGTGGGAAGTTGGTAATAGGGAGTGCCTTGAACTGAAAGACGTAGCAGGTTAGGATTTCGACGGATTTTGGAGGGACGCTTTTGAATAATGAGGGTTTGGGTTTTTGAGGCATTGACGGAGAGTTTCCATATGTCACACCAATTGATAAAAGCATTTATGGCTGGTTGTAGAGTGCGATTAATATGTTGAATAGGTTTTTCAAGAGTCAAAAAAGCGGTATCGTCCGCATATTGAAATAAGTGAATATTCGCCGGTAGGGGTGGCATATCTGTTACATAAAGTATATACAGTAACGGGGAGAGAACAGAGCCTTGAGGTACTCCAGTGTGTAGGAATATAGGATGAGATATGGTAGAATTTATGAGGATATATGCGAGTCTATTGGCAAGGAAGGAATGTATAAGGCGGATATAGCTAGTGGGTAAGTGAAATTTGTGAAGTTTATAAAGCAACGCTTGATGCCATACTCTATCAAACGCTTTCTCTAGGTCGAACAGTAGAAGACAAGATGGGTGAGAAGAATTATAATGATTGGTGATGGTGTTACTGAGGCGAAGTAATTGGTCATTCAGACTAATGCCAGGGCGAAAGCCAGCTTGGTGAGTAGGAATGAGATTACGATCTGTGAGATGAGCATGGAGACGTGTAACAAGAATTTTTTCAAAAATTTTACTAAGGCAAGAGGTCAGTTGGATGGGCCTATATGAGGAAACATCATGAATTGGTTTGTCGGGCTTAAGGAAGAGAAGGACCTTGGAGACTTTCCAATCAGGTGGATAAAAGCCTGTGCGTAATATGAAGGTGTAGATAGATGCTAGGAGCTGTAGAAGTACTGGGGGAGCCGCCTTGATGAGCTTATACGTGATAGAGTCAAAGCCCGGAGCTGTTGAGCGTTTTCGATGGATGATCGCTTGGATATCTGCCGGAAGAATTTCAGAGGTTCGGTTATTACAGTACAAAATATGTGTACAGTCAGGTTGGAGAAATCGGTTATGTGGGTCACAAAATCGTGCTATGCGACGATAAATTGGTCTATTAACCAGTTGAGGTGGTGGAGTGAATATTTGCTGAAAATAAGTTGCGAAAGCATTTGCCTTCTCGAGATCGGTGTGAAGAGGATGGGTATTGAGCATGATAGGGTAAGTAGGTCTTTGGAATTTTCCAGTAAGTAATTTGAATTTTTGCCAATATTGAGTAGGATTGGATTTAATGGAAAGAGAATTACAGGCTCGCGTCCACTGTCGGCGCTTATAGGCAGAGAGATAATTAGAGACCATTCTGTTCCATTGGCGATGGGGGCGAAGTGCGTCAGGATTTCGAGTTCATTGATAGTCCCTAAAGGCTTGTCGTGATGCAGTGATGATTTGACGATATTGAGCTGGTACAGGCGGTTTATGGGGGAAACGCATCTTAACAGGTATATGGTCTTGAGCTGCTTGTAAGATTGTCTCTTGAATTTTGTCAGTAAGATGGTAAAGATCCTGTTCAGAAGTAGGAGCAGGTACGGAATGCAGTACTCTGGTAATATCTGATTGGTAAGCGTTCCAGTCAGCATGCTGATAGTCATAGTATTTGATAGGCTCAGGCTGTCGTGTGGGTTGTATAGGTGAGGTGATATCGATCAAAATTGGAGCGTGATCACTGCCAAAAGGCGGGAGAACACGAATGTTTGCGATATTGAGCGTGGTAGAGGTTACATCAGGGGTTGTATCGCTGATTGGTCTTGAGGCAGACGGAAGATCTTTGATTTCAGCTGTCAGGTGATTTTGGACATAGGTTATGAAGTGTATACGTTCTCGATTCGACCGGCTATGGAAGTTGATATCTGACATAATGATATAATGGCGAAAGTGATTGTTGATGTAATGAAAGAAGTCATAGGGAATTGGATGTCCTGGACGAACATAGATAGTAGCTACTGTTATGGTTAGGGATTTAAAGTAGATTGTATTAAGATTATGTTCTGGTAGAGGCTGGAGGAGATTGTGGGGTAAAGTATGAGTGCGGACAGGAAGATGTCGGTAGCAGCCTATTGCTGTTCCGCCTTGCGCTCTGAGGACATTTCTGGCACAGTCATAACGGAATAATTGATATCCAGGAATTTTGAATGGTGAACTGGGTGTAAGAAAGGTTTCATTGAGCGCAAAGGTACATACTTGTTCTTCACGTAGGAGTTGTTCGAAAACGAGTTTATGTTTTAAGACGGATCGAATATTTAAGAACAAGAAGGTGAAAACCATAAATCTAAGAGTCCAAATCATGTTGAGGTTCAATTGGGTGGAAAGTGAAGTGTACGTGAGGTCCTGAGTAGGTGGCTTGAAGCTGGACTTTAAAAAGAGACTTGGCAGTGTTTGTGATTTGTAGTAGGATATGGTCTCTAAGAAATGGATGAACATTTTGAAGAACGATGGTAGTAAATCATATCATGTCTTCTATAGTGATTGGGTCTCTGATGGAGTTATTGGTAGGAGTTGATTCGTCGTTTGTACGGACAGATACAGTTAGATTTGGTTTATGTGGTAGAGGTTGTGGTTTAGCCTTACATTTGTAGGAATAGGTAGCATGAGTTTCGGAGCAGGTATTGCATTTACTAGCGGTTTGTAGATTGGGGCAGGATTTGGTATTGTGATTGCCAGTGCAGTATCCACAGATAGGAGCTTTGGTGCATTGAGCAGTGGTATGTTGATTGTATTCTTGGCAACGTGCACAGCGTACTGGTAAAGGAGCTGGAGTCTTAGAAGGTTCTACGCGATGTCTTTTACTATAGATGGAAGCACCGTAAAGAAGGTGGTCATCGATGGTATCTTTAGAATTGGTGAGCACTCGTACCATATAGGTAGGTCCATTTTGGCCGATGATTCGAATACATTTGGTGATTTTCATGTCCAGCATAGCGTAGTTCGTCTTCGATTTCTGCGTCAGTGTAGTCTGGAGGTACACCTCGAATGACGACTGAGAGTTGTGGAGGTCGCCGAGGAATAGGCGGTTGTGTTTTGGAGGAAGGTCTAAGGCGTTGCATAGTAGCCTGTGAGCCAAAAATTTCAAAAGAGGCCTTATTTCGAAGTTTTGTAGAGAAGTTGACGTCCGGAGATTTGAGAATAATCCCATTCCGGGTGAAGATGATGTCAGCAATATCTGCTCTCGGCATATATTTTTGAAGTTGAAAATAGACAAGTTTTGGTGTTCTAAATTTAGTATCATATTTCGTGAGCAGGAAATTATGAATGGTAGGTTTGGGAGAAGCAGATCCGGATGGTATATTAGGAACATGTTCCAGGTCCATATCAGTTAGTTGGTCTGTAGTAGAAGATTGGTTTGGCACCTGATAAGTGTAAACTGGAGATCTTGAGCGTGCTCGTTTTTCGGAACTTGTTGATTTGTCAGATGATCCTGATAAGGTTCGTGTTTTGCGGGAGAGGTCAGTGAAATGAGGTTTTTCTTTAGGTTCTGGTTTTGAAGAAGGTGGTCGACACACTCCTGGTAGTTTATGCATGATGGAAACAACAGAAGACAGTTACAATAGCAAAAACGGGGCACTCAAGGAGTGTTGCCCGTGTACTAAGTTGAGGAAACTGAGTGTTTCGAGGCGATTCTACGAAGTAGATGAGGAGAGGAAGCCCACTGTGGCTCTCACTTGAGGCAGCAATACGTCCTCGCGGAGATGTCGGTCAGTGCAAGCACTGGCCCTCCACAAAAAGGTGAGGAGATGACTATGTGATGATGGCCACGGGCTGCAAGGGGATGTCGATTGTCTGTAATAGAACAATCCTCCCTAAGTGAACAAAAATGCTAGAAAATGCTCGCAGAGCGTTACTAATCGTTCCCAGATCTTGAATCGATAATCGATCCTGAATTCTGAGTCGAGTGTATTAATCAGTATTCACCAATTATTATTATGTCACATGCTCGTAAAAAAGACGTCACTTAATAGAGTTTAAATGATTCGTGTGGTTTAAATGACTGTACAACTGATGATTTCAGTTTCTTCAACTTTTACTTACTTTAAGCACAATAAAGTTATGTATAAACAATGCACTTACTTTACTTTGAAACTTCATTAGAACAAGAAAATCAGAATGGCATATTGTCCTGCCACCTAGTGTTCTCGCTGTGAAATAAATCTCACTCTGACATATGATGTGCTATTAAAGAAAGAAAAACGGAATTTTAATTAAGAAAGACGACACCTTTCCTATGACGTCTCTTCTTTTTCTCATTGTTCTGCAGGATATAGAGATTCTTTTGATTACTATTCATTCATGTGTTGACACACGTAATTAAAACTATACAAGCAATTTGAAAACGATTGTTGAAATTTATTTTATATAATAACTCGCGTTAAGAATTAAGAAGTTCTTAAATAGCATTTGAGTTTAACATTTTCTTTATTGTATCACCAATATTTCATCAAAATATATAGGGTGTTACAAAAATGTGCCAGAATACTCTGGAAACTGATTCCTCACATTAAAATAAGGGTTAAGTTACATAGTTGGTCGTCCATTTCTAGCAAAATTTTGAAAATTTACCGAGAAGAAATGAGTAGTGTGTTTGTTTGTCTGCTTGATAATGTATAAGGAGATCGAAAGATGTGTTTATTTTCTTCTACAAAGATGGTCATTTTTCCTAACCCTCCCTCACCCTCACCCTCACCCTCAATTGACGCCACTCACCTTCCATCACACTCACCCCCCATTGACGCCCTCACCCTCCCTCACCCTCACCCTCCATTGACGCCCTCACACTCACCCTCCCTCACACTCACCTTCAATTACTTTATCGCCCTCACCCTCCAACGCCCTCACCCTCAACTACTAAAATGACGCTGAGGTGAGGGTGAGGGCGGCCCTCATGAGGGCAAAATGAGGGAGGATGACCATCTCTGTTCTTCTATAAGCGGTTCTAATCATGGAACTATTTGGCAAGCGGAGGGAACTACTTGGCGCAATGTTACTACACGTTTTTTTTTTTTAAACATAGCTAGACATGCAACCCTGGATATGAGCTAACATGATTACATTTTGTAAAACAATAAGGTGATAATCAGGAAAATCTATTATGCCTTAATAAATCTAAAAATAAATTGTACAAAATATGCTAAGCAAATAACTGTAAAGAAACGTGGAGAAAGTTATACTTTTCAATGTAACGGTGACTTAACCAACATGGCAGCAAGGTTCTAGGTTCGCAGCCTCCCCTTCCCATTTAGCTATAATAAAGACAGAAGAAAAGGTGTCCTACGGGGCTATAACCAGTCTTCACCCACTAACGCTCGCTCGGCAACACTATATGGACTAAATATTAAACTTTGGTACAGAAAGGGACCAATTATTAAGCTTTTAGCCAAAAACTAGCCGGATGACCAACTTCGGAATAAATGTCCAAAATAAGAAAAACAGTTCATATGGACCTGTGCTCAGAACTGGCTTGTTTCGGAGTTATAGGGTGCCGAAAACGTGAAATAAGTTCATAGCTCCAGTACTATGGGACCTATCATAGTCGGGCCAAGACATCACTAAGAAACTGATATGTGAACTGTCCAAATATCCATGTTTAAGTACACTCCAGTATTTGCACACTATTTCTTTCTTTCTTTCTTTCTTTCTTTTTTTTTTTCTATTTTTTAAAGATGTAGGTGAAGAGTGATCAAACACTCCCAAACATCCTCTAAAGCAGCGTTTCCCAACCTTTTTCAACTTGCGGCACACTACAGGTGTAACTTGGATTCTCGCGGCACACTTATAGATATTATTATTTGTAAATATAAAAAATAGTGGTATTTTTTTCTCTCTGATTACAGGACTCCTTCGCGCAGAGAAGAAAGCTCAATCACTGGGTTTTCCCTGTGGTAAATCACTATGCTTATTTTTCATTCTAATTTGAAAACGGACAACAATTGCAATGAAATATTGGACTCAGGTTTTTAAAAATACGCTTTCTTTTTCGAAAACTGTATCCAACCTTTTACTAAGAAGGAAGATCACTAAACAACGAACGAACAAACGAATCTCTTACTTTTAAAACACAAATGTAGGTAATTTGTCGAAAGCATTGAATGATATTTTAAATTCTCAAGTTACGAAATAGTCTGCAACAATAAAGAAGCAATAATGGTCATAACAATAACAAATACTTTTTTCAACACTAGAAATGTACAGAAAAGTAACACGGTATAAAACTTAAAATTGTAAATTTCTAGTAGAGGTTCATAGTAATGTGCAATACAAATATACATTTTCCAATACAAATATACGTTTTGCAATTTGGTGCTATAGAATTAATAATTTTGTTTCGATTTCCTTGCGGCACACCAGCGGCCCATTCACGGCACACCAGTGTGCCGCGGCACACTGGTTGGGAAACGCTGCTCTAAAGTATACCGGAGGCTCTGAAAGATTCATATTTGGATAATTCACATATTAATTTCTCAGTGAAGTCTCGACCCGACTATAATCAATCCTATAGACCTAGTAGTGAAGCTATGGACTTTTAAAGTTCATTTTGTCACGTTTTCGGCGCCGTATCACTAAGAAACTATGCACTTCCGATCACAGGTCCATATGAACTTTTCTTCTTATTTTGAGGAACCTATTCTCAAAAAATTGTAAACACATTTTTGTAACACCATGTAGAATAACACAAATACGCATCTTTTATTGAATTTAAGAGAAAAGTGAGTTACACATGCGCAGCACTGTAAAAGCAAGTGATCATTTGAGCCCCAAACAATAGAATGTAATTCTTAAGGCATCACTACCACTACAATCTTGATTTTGGTAATAGTTACCTATCGAAACAACAGCGTCATTTTAGATTTTGTTTTCAGGCTAGGTAGGTAAAAAATTCACGTTTCTTATTAGTATTATTATTATACTATTGATTAAAATGTGTGTAAATCTCAAACTGACCGGGAAATTGTATCTCTGGAGCCCCAAATGACGCATCTACATTCAAACGCTTATTACGTACCATAGTATATGAATACTAGCAGAAAACTAGCAGAATGAATATGAATGGTATGAATACTAGCAGAAAACTGTAACATTGTAGAGCATCTAAATTGGTAATTACTTATGTAATTTATACGCGATACGAAACATTTTATGATTCTTCTGTAGATTGAGATTGAAATTTCCGGGCTTTCAGCATCTGTGGCCATGTTATCTCGTCACTAGGATTAGGATTAGAAATTAGATTTCTGGGCTTTCGGCATCTATGGCCATGTTATCTCGTCACTAGGATTAGGATTAGAAATTAGATTTCTGGGCTTTCGGCATCTATGGCCATGTTATCTCGTCACTAGGATTAGGATTAGAAATTAGATTTCTGGGCTTTCGGCATCTATGGCCATGTTATCTCGTCACTAGGATTAGGATTAGGAATTAGATTTCTAGGCTTTCGGCATCTATGGCCATGTTATCTCGTCACTAGGATTAGGATTAGAAATTAGATTTCTGGGCTTTCGGCATCTATGGCCATGTTAGCCCGTCACTAGGATTAGGATTAGGAATTAAATTTCTGGGCTTTCGGCATCCATGGCCACTTAGCCCATCACGTTCGAGGAATGACGTCCCTCGGCGAGCACACTCTCCGGGGAAAGAGAAGGAAGAAAGAACTGGAGAATGAAGGAAGCTGCCTGGGACCTATAAGTTAGGTACCACCCCGGCATTTGCCTGGCGTGAATGAGGAAAATCTAGGAAAATATCATTCAGCGTCGCTGGTCTGAAAAAAGTTTTACGCTTTTTCGATCGAGTGAACCCACCGGAAATCGAACCAGGCTCCGCTCGCACCAAAGGCGAGATGTTTAGTGACAACGCTACGCAGAGCCATATAATTTTTCTAGGGTTGATATATCGTGCACTACTGAACTGAATGGCTCTGAAACATTGACCGAGGTTGATAAAGAAAGATAGTTGGTGAATCTCTAAGGAAAAGTCCATAAATAAATCTTCGTGTTCAAGTGTAAAAGGAAAATTAAGTTCGGCCACGAGTTATTTTGTGTGCGGAACAGACCATTTGATAAGGAAAGAGGAATGAGAGGGAAAAAATAAATGAAAAGACAGATGAAAAAAAGAAAAGAAAACGAAAAATGGGGAATGAAGATAGCAAAGAATAAGAGCAAGATTGAGGAAGACAGGCCAAAGTTAGGGCTAATTACGCGGTTAGCCAATTAGGTGATTTCATTATCTTGAGCTTCACATCAGAGTCCCTTCAATACTACTACCACACAAAACATTGCTACCAACCGGGAAGCAATCACGATAAACGATCGATAACAGTCTCCGCCCTCTCACATTTTCCTTCTCCAGACTTCTTGCGACTTTATTTTCTATGGCTTTCTGCTAAACTACAAATACATAAACTTGGAGAACGAACTCTTACTATTCTTACTAGTTTTAAACTATTTAAAATCCAAAGGTTTCTCGCTGCAGGATAATATTCGACACTGTACAAAGCAACCGGTTATTCAGTTAATAACACCTATCACTAGAATCTGTCTTTACATAATTTTCCTATCTCCTTCTTGATCTTTCCAAACATCTTCACAAAGTATGTATTCACAACTACAGGCTCTCTCGTGGCTATATAGTAGTGTATAGGTCTCCGGCGAGGGAGAATCGGGTTCGATTCACGGTGGAAAATAATATGGTTTCGATATGACGGTTTACTGATTTTTGTGTCTACAGGGTCTCCTTGGTTCTGAAAGAGACATTAAACTCAGAATCAACCAACTAGATACACTACTACTCAATACACCTCGAACTCAATACACTACAATTCGTTTTTAACCGACTTCAAATAAAGAAAGTTGTCAGTTTGACATGTGTATGTTTGTTGTATGTTTGTACTATGTATGTATGTATGTATGTTTGCATGTATATATGTGTGTTTGTATGTATGTATGTTTGTAAGTATGATGTATGTTTGTATGTATGTATGTATGTATATTTGTACGCAATTATCTCGAGAACAGTTGGTCATATTTCGATGCGGTTTTCACTAATCGAATAAGCTGTCCACAACAAAGGTTTATACGTATAAAATTTAAGGAAAGTATTAATTATTTATTTAATTAATTAATTAATTATTTTTTTAAAAAATCAAATAATTTCTGCAATGCCTGAGAATAACAATGCCTAAAATATTCTGCAACCAGATATTCAACAACGTAAGACGGGTTGCATACAATCAAGGGGTAAACCACTTTTTCGGCCAACTCCCTCCGAACGATTTAACACGTCTGATGGTTTAAGTCATTGGCGATATCAAGATTATTTACACGCTGGTATTGTTCAACTTTTGCACAGAATATCACCCACTATTTCTATGATTAGTCGCGCACTGCGAGAAGCCTTTTAGAGACGGAAATTTCCAGAATTAAAGCTACTGTTTAACTGATTTTTGTGTCTCTGTTTCCCGTTTGCAGTGCCTAAATATCCGAAGCCTATAAACAACAAACTCACAGGTAGTTACGATGGCTCATTGATTTCAAGACTCGAAGGTTTGATTCCAAGGAAAAAAATATTGGTTGAATCAAGCAAAATATTGTTTATTAAGTGATATTTCACTTTCCTCTGACAAACACAAAGATTTTTTTAAAAGTATATAAGAATTCTATCTAAAGAAACTCTTATAACTTTTAAGAAAACTTAGTTGACAAGTAAATATTATGCTATAAAACGTAATGTTCACTTAAATATTCAGTATAAAATTACATAAATAGTAAAGTTTTATGAACTCGGAATAGATCTTCAAACATTGTCCAGCTTAATTGATTAAAGTATGGTCAGCTCACAGCTGGTATATTTACTCAAAGATTTGCATTTGCAACGACACATATATATTTGGTTTTCTTTGAAAACAATAAAAAAATATACAAAAGTTCATCTTACCAATTTCAGGCGACATTTTGCAATTAATTGTAGTAAGCTTTGCCAATATATTATATATACATACCTGCAAAGAAAGAAAAATAAATATTATTATTATTATACTTAAATTAGTACAATAAACATCATATCAAAATATTTAGAATAAGTACTCTAGAGACGCAAACAAGGGCGCCGATTTCTCTGTAAATTTAAGACAAATTGCATTCAAATTATGCAAAATATTGTATATTTATAAATACAATACGGGGGCCCACATGAGCTTTGGAGGGGCCCTAGCCCCCCTTGGCCCCCAGGATCGGCGCCCTTGGACACAAATGAATTTCAGTAATCGTTATTGGCTGACTCATTATGTATCGTGGGATAGGGTAACCAAATTTTATGTAACCAAAAAGTCCATTTCAAGCATTTGAATTTCAAAGAAATTGCTATAAGAGAAGAATTATGTGATTCTTTAACATAATTAAAACTACAAATTTACTATCTCAGTGAATAAGTTTATATCTGTACATGACAAAATTACTACTTTAATATTTATCCTCGAGGCTCCTGCTAACAGGCATGGATAGTTTTCAGTTTGTGCAATTTCGTTCAACAGGTATGATTTATATTTTCTGTTTATTCTATTTATTACTCATTCTGAATAACTGAAATACTACTAGATACAGATTGTAAAAGAAATTATGCTGCTTCTTGGAGGAAGTTGTCAAGGAAAAGTCAAACAGTATGTGAAGTTACCAGTTCATTATATAGTTTCTCTCCACGAGATAGCTCCCTCGACGTAAGATTTGTCCCTCAGCATGGCAGCACTGAACTCAGTGTAAATAATGCGAAACCAGAAGATAAGACAAGTGAATTTTACGGCGTCATCAGCAGTATCAACCTCAAAACATAACAAGACCACTAATTTTGACATGCGGCAGATTCTTTTCGGCGCTTGCATAAGCTAACTTACGAGATGTCTTGTAATAAATAACTCTTTAATTTTGTTCTACTTATTCTTCTTTGGAAACCAAGACATTTTTTAAAGAAGTCGTTCAGACGTGTTTTCCAGAAGTATAAAAGTGTATATGGCAGCGGTGAAAGAATGTTTGGTAACCTTTTCATCGGAGTAATGTCCATTTTGCTTAAATTTGTATGAGGTAAAGCAAACTTTCCACTTGTTGGCGCAAGAAGGCGATTTCGACTTTAAGGAAAAATCGCTTATGGATGAGTTCAAAATTATTTACTGAATTCCAATCAATTCTACTTTCGTCAACGAGTTCAAAAATTGTTTCCTGAACTCCAGTGAACTCTACTTTCGTCAACTAGTTCAGAACTTGTTTACTGAATTGTAGTGAACTTTACTTTCGTCAACGAGTTCATTTTTACTGAACTCCAGTGATCTCTACTTTCGTCAACGAGTTCGAAAATTGTTCACTGAACTCCAGTGAACTCTACTTTCGTCAACGAGTTCAAAAATTGTTCACTGAACCCCAGTGAACTCTACTTTCGTCAACGAGTTCAATTTTTTTACTGAACTCCAGTGAACTCTACTTTCGTCAACGAGTTCAAAAATTGTTCACTGAACTCCAGTGAACTCTACTTTCGTCAACGAGTTCAAAAATTGTTTACTGAACTGTAGTGAACTCTACTTTTGTCAAGGAGTCCAAAAATTGTTTACTGAACACCAGTGAACTCTACTTTCGTCAACGGGTTCGAAAATTGTTTAGTGAACTCCAACTTTTGTCAACAAGCTCAAAAATTGTTTACTGAACTCCAGTAAATTCTCATCAATGAGTTCAAAAGTTGTTTACTGAGCTCCTTAAAGAAGGTCCTAAAACCAGAAATTTGTATATTTATTATTGTGCATTAATCTTATATTTTTCCGATGGGAAAACGGCATTTCTCTTAGATGAGCTACAAAATAAAAAGGTAAAGGCCACCTCACTAAATTTGCCCGCTCTAATTTCTTTAAATTGAATCGTGTCCTTTTGCAGTTATTAAGTAAATATTTGTTTATGAAGGATGAACAAAATTTTATATAATATGCGTTTTCTGAAAACATCGTCCGAAGAAAACTGATTCTCAAGAGCAAAAGAATTGAGTTAGACTGTACGGTTGTTATTTGAATGTTTATTTGTGAAATATGACCAAAATTGCTTGAACTACTTTTGAGAAAATTGTCCTAGAAGGGCCAATCTCTAAGAATAAACTATCTGTATTGGATTTTTTAAAAATAAACCGACTTATATCGTATCATACTAGAAGACTATTAATGAAATATTGACTTATGGAAAATAAACGAAGTAGTTAGTACCGTTTTTGAAATATTTACGGTTTTTGATTTGCATCCTTCAATAAACTACATTTACTTTTGGGAATAGGAAGAAAATTCGAAAAAAATATCCTTGGGGAATTGTGCAAAGGTCGTTCAGTAGGTCCTTAGAAAAAGATACGAAGAAAACAAATCGTTTTGGGGTAGATCTTTGTATTTTTCAATATAATCTCCTTTTAGCTCGACACATTTTTTCCCCAGCGTTTCTCCAATTTTTTTTTAAGCTGTTCAAAGAGTAAAATTTCGGAAGGTCATCAAAATAGGCATCTGCTTAGGCGATGACCTTCTCATTCGACATGAATCGTCTTCCGCCGAGTCTTCTTTTCAAGTTTGAAAATTAAACAAAGTCACAGGGGGCCATATCTGGTGAATATGGTGAATATTGTAATAATTCGAATTTTAATTCCATAATTTTCGCATCGAAACTTGTCTTCAATGAAGAGAATTTTTTGGTCTTTACCAAATGAGGACGCTTTTCGTTGATTTCTTCTTTCAACCGGTGCAATAACTACGTATAATAGTCTCCATTTATTGTTTGTCCTTTTTCCAAGTAATCGATTTAGATTATTCCAGGCGCATCCCAAAAAATCTGTAGTCATTACTTTGTAGGCCGATTTCTCCGTCTTCGGCTTCTTCGGAGCAGGGACGCTTTGAAAATCCACTGTTTCGACTGTTTTTCTGTCTCTGGAGTACAGCAGTAAATCCATGTCTCGTCTACTGTTATGTAACGATGCAGAAACTCGTCGCCATTGCGACAAAAAGCACCAAACCAGTCTCCGAATCGATCACATGATTGCGTTTATTCTCCACTGAGAGCAAACGCTGTACTTAACTTGCCAAGATTTTTTTTCAAACCCAATTTTTCATGCAAAATTCAAAACACTGCCTTGTGATACGCCCGTGGCCTAAAGTCATTTACCCAATTTAAACAGTAGCAGATGTGCCATGAACTTCATCCAACTTGGGTTTGATCTTTTATGATGTTAAACCTTTTAAATAGAAGTGTTTAAATACAGCACAAAACTCATTTTAAAAAAAATCTAAATAATCACAAATTTGTTTCTTCGATCGACTACGACAATGCAACCACGTGATGGATATAGCTGACACTTTAACAAGGGTATAGTGAGGAACATAGGCGGCGTAATGTGGGTGCAGGCTAGGATGGGACCCTAACATTGTTGCCAGAACACTCTACACTATTGAGCCTTAAGATCTCAAAAATAAACCCTAAGTTTTATTTAAAGAAAAACACGGTATGATAGCAAGTAACTTAGGGGAGACTTAAGAAGTCATTCAAATATATCCAAACATAGGAAGCAAGAAATATACCAAATTGAAAGGATTATTGTAAGAAATCTGAAAATCGAAGTTAATGTACCCACTATGGTGCCGTCTATGGTGAGGAATGACGTTTACTACAGTGGTGCCAGATCTAGCATAATTTGCTTGTCTTTAGCAATCTAGCATTTTGCTTTAAGCATCCTGCCCAAATCTAGCATAATTTCAGCAAGTTTATCAAAAAGCCGCAAAACCTGGAGATAAAAAAGAAATTGGTTTTGAGAAGAAAAAAAGAGACTACAGAAATGTATCCTCTCCCATTGATTTATACAGTCGGTAAAACATACAGGCAGTCTTATTGTACGAGGCAAGTTTGAAACGGCGGAAGGTCATCGCTTTTTACCGATGACTAGAGAATTGGCATGAGATTAAAAACAATTTAGTGTTTCTGAAAATGAGTTTTATTGGACACGGTAGCTTCTTGATGAAACATATTTCAAACAAGTGCAGATGACCCAAAGGCCTTTCGAAATGTGTTTGACCCAGTCCACAGCAGAGATGCTTTTTTTCTTTATAAATCCACCCAGGGTCTTCTAATCCTTTGACTGCGAGGTCATTTTCTTTTAAAATATGTAAACAAACACTTTACATTCATTTATACGACATATTATTCTTAGAAACCAAGCTAACAAAAAGTTAAAAAAAAAAAAAAAACCAGAAAGACTTTCCTACATCCTGAGTTGCTATTTTTAATTTTAGAGATGTGTTTTATATAAAAACTCCTGAATCAGTAATTTTGAGGATCTAGCATAATTTGACCGAATCTAGCATAATTTCGATCATATTTTGGAATAATTCCGAGCTGCGAGTCTGGCAACACTGGATTACTAAAAGCAAACTTTTTTTTTTATACTAAAAGTGTCATTTTTCGGATTTGCTGAGGGCTTATTAAACGACGCAAGTATAAAATCTTGAAAATTTCATCCGGATACGTTGAACGATTTAGCCTCTAGGCAAGTGTATATACATCGGGACAGACGGAAGAACAGAGAGACAATCGTCCAAAAATAACTTCTTCGATATACAGTAGGAGCCATCAAACGCGAATTTTTTTGTTGAAATCTCGAATTCGATTCCTTTCACGATCATCATATATACTTTCTTGTCTCCAATCGCTTCTGAAAAGTAAAAATCTATAAAATGACATTTTTTTTTTAAAGAGTAGCATTGATCGATCGACTAAAACGACAGAAAATTAATGCTCTCCGTTGTTTATTTCGGAATTCCAGCCTCAAAGGGAGTTAAGATGTAACCGATATTTCAAATGGAGGAGAGAGAGAGGGAGAGAGAGAGAGAGAGAGAGAGAGAGAGAGGATAAATATAATGGAGTAGTCTCTTGGGCAGAGTGGCTTCGCAGCTGTCAGTCATCCGTGGAAATGAATGATTAACGACGAAACATAAATGATGATGCTGGATTTCTGAGATAAAGACAGGCAAAAAAAAAAAAAAAAAAAAGGAAAGAAATAATAATAAAAATTGTGAGCAAATGATCAGAAACGAAGAAAAGTACTGTTTGAAACGAATTGGGGCGAATTACAAGAAGGAAATAGAACAATGCAATTAACTTAGTGGATTTTATGATATGTTGGTGAATTAAATGGAATCTTTAAGTTTTACGTTAGGCCGTCTAGGCTGAAGGAGATGGTGATGATGAGAAATGAGTGAAATGGTGGAATGAAAAAAGTGGGAGGAAACGGGAGAACCCCGAGGAAACCCACACACGGTGTTTGTCCACCACAAAGTTCACTTGGCGTGAGCTGGGATCGAACCAAGGACCCAATGCACTAGACGTCAACGCTCTACCACTGAGCCACTTTCTCATTATCACCGTCTCCTTTAGCCTAAAGCTGGCATGGACGTAAAACTTAAACATTTCATTTCATTTCTGTACATCTCGAATTCAATTTTTAAAATTCACAAACACCATTATTTCTGCATTCGAAAATTAAAGGAAAAATACTTCTGATGAAAGATAGAGCATTAGTAGACGTAATGAACGTTGAAATTATGAAATTATTATGAAATTATATGATACTAACCAAAGCTGTGCTTCGTTGGCTCCCAGAATTCCCTAGGTTACAGATCCGGGAAAAAAAGAGTTTGTCTGGTATGGATGGATACACATGGATGTAGATATGATGTTTGTTTTAAGTTACACACTTTAACGCCCATCTGTTTATGCAACTCGTCGATCAAATCGGCCATTTGAGTTGCTTGTTCACCAGGTGCAAATTGTCGATACAGACAATTAAACCAGAGAACTATGCATACTGAAGTAATATATGCATATGAATTATTTATCAGGTATTATAATAGGTTTTGACAGTAACAAAGCATACGAATGTTTGAAGGAATGAAGAAGTAGTTTAGTGGTTAAAGCTCTTACCTCTGGTGCTAGGGGTACTTGGTTTGATTCAAGCCATCTGAATTTGTGGTGGACAACATCGTGTCCGTGAGTTTTCTCGAGGTTCTCCCATTTCCTCCCATATTTTCATTCTACCAATCCATTAATAGTCATTCACTTTTGTTAGTCATCCGAGTCCTTTAGCCTAATGGTTGTAAGAATAACACTTGAAACTGGGACACAAAAACACAGTCACAACATTAATCACATTCTACTTGTAATGTCTTAAGAGTCTTCATTCCGGCGAAATTAAAATACCGCTAATTTTACAGTAATTATGTGAAATCTTCAAATAGATAAAAGATAATCGAAATGTGGAACAAGAGCTTGCTAGACAATATTATTTTACATGAGAAACCGTTATCACGACTCACTTATCTACTTTCGATTTCGAGCCATTTTGAAAATCGGCATTTATTTTCGCGTTTCTAAACAACTGAAAACGGAAAGCCACTAGGTGACTTGTGATAACGGTACCTCACGCAAAATAATATTGTCTAGGGCGCTCTTGTTCCATATTTCAATTATCTTTTATCTATTTGAAGATATCACATAATTACTGTAAAATTAGCGGTATTTTAATTTCGCCGGGATGAAGACTCTTAACTAGTTTTGTCCTCTTATATTAATATATTTGGATAAGTTAAGTTTATTTGGAGATCGTTTAAGGTAATTGGATAACAACATTGATATGGAGTAAATGGTGGCTGAGTACTACAGCGCTTACCTCAAGTGTATGGGATTGCTGGTTCAATCTCCGTCCAACTAAGTTTACAACATTGTGTTTGTGGGTTTTCTCGGGGTTCTCCCGTTTCCTCCCACTTTCTCATTCCACCAATTCTTCCATCGCCGTTCACTTGCTTTAATCACCGTCTCACTTAGTCTAACGGCAAAATCGTGAGACGTTAAACTCAAAGATATTATTTTCATTTCATTTCAACAACACTGATTTCAAAATTTTCCTCAATAACTCCCCTTCCAAAGAAATGTGTTATATGTTGTATAACGTTGGAAAAGTCATTTCATCACCTCTCGAATGGGCTATGTCTCATCCTTGTAGAGCAGCTACAGCGTGAACAATTATCAATATAAAAAATGGTTCACAACCTACAGCTCTCAAATCGTTCAGAATAGAACCCATGTTTATATTATTAGGATCCCCACCTATCAGTGCAAGCACATGTTATCCGTACAACACGTGCCACTGTTTACAATCATCAATACAAGCAGAAGATACACATGAAGTAAATAAGAAGATACGAAGCCAGCACGACGGAACCCGAGAAAGAACGAGCCACCCAGATATCACCTATAAAAATTGACCCGAAGAGGACAGAAGTAACACTTGACCACTGATCGTATAACCAACACCTGCCTCTGAGGTCACCCTGGACGAAGGAGTACTACCTTGCTGTGTTGACTGTCATGAGGTAAGGGGATTTTTAACTATAACCTGAACTTCTGGACGCTGATATGAACTAAGGACGTTACCAAAATTCCGCATCCTAAAGTCGTTACAGACGCTCTGGAGGCTGCCATGGAGCTAAACCCATGCAAGTAATAAGAAAAGACTGATATAATTCTCTTTGTACGTACAAAGACATTTTCTAATATTTTTATAAAATAAATTAGGTGAAGGGTCAAATCCCGAACTATTATTGTCTCTGCCAAATAGAAATTAGAATATGAACTTTTCTCCGGAGGGTAGAATCACTTATATTGTCATTTCTCAAAGTTTTGCCACTACCTTAATGGACACCCTATGTATAGAGTGCAAGTATGGGCCACTGTTAATATCTTCGTTTTCGCATAGGAATTGACTTCTTTAATGTCATCCATTAACCGTTAACGTCGTAATTATCATCTTTTTCCTCTTCCTTTATCTTCCTTCACGCCTTTTTTTGGTTTTATTTCATCCCCCAAAACAATCTTCCTCCTCTGTCTTTTTTAAAAAAAAAAAAAAAAAAACAATTAGAGGAATTCATCTTCGGCCAACTTTTCTTAATACTTCGTACCAGCATGAGGAAATGAAAACCATACATTTACCTTAAGAGAAATGGAATTAATATGTGAAGGTAGAATATACAAATATCAATTATTCTGTCAAGAGACTTCCACCTCACTCACTCAGCCTTACAAATTAAAATCGAGAACCATTTTACCGAAAAAACAAAAGCAATACAAAATCAATTATGAAATCTAATCTAATTATTGAATTTTCGTTCATTACCCTCTCTTTTCTCCAACCCTCCCTCCCGTAAAATAGTCAGCGTAATTGAATCATGCGAATTGCCAAAGGAAACCATTTTACTAGATGGACAGAGAACATACAGTATAAAATACACACACATATTTCATTGCGCAGCGTCTGGCGTTAACGTTAAAACCGCTCAATACTTACGCACTCCGTGACGTCACGTTACAGGAACAAGCATTTAGAACTACGAAGGAATCTGTCTCCTAGGTCACACTGGTTTTAATCTTAAATGTATGTAGCATAGTCTCAAAAATATATTAAAATGATTCTAACGATAGGTAATAGCGTACTTATAGAGGTTAGGAAACTGATTTTTTTAAAGAAAAGATTTCAAGACGCTAGAAAAACCAAATCTTTTAAAAATTCTAGTTTAAGTTTTTACTACATACAAAATACTATAATCTCAAATATTCTGTGTCGGAGTCTGTACTGAAAATGAACATGAAAAGAAATATTTAGTTTAACGTCCCACTTTTATGTCTTTTAGGCTAAGGGAGACGATAATTAAAGAGAGTGAGTGATGAGGGAATAATTGGTGGAATGAGAAAGTGGAAGGAAACGGGAATATCCTAAGAAAACCCAAGAACACGATGTTATTCACCACAGATTTACTTGACCGAGGATCGAACAGGGTCTCCACGCACCAAAAGTAAGTGTTCTACCATTGAGACACCGCGCTCCATATGTGGAATCTCTAGTGTGACTCAGTAATCCACATTGAGAAAAAAACATACGTAAAAACGTAGGTTACATGTGTAAATCCTGTAGTTTTTGGACTTAACGTATAGCACGACTTACATGACTTAACGTACAACTGAAGAAGTATATTTTTATACGTACTTTCCGAATGAACGAAAGAACTGTATACAGGCGGTCAGGATCTCATATACAAATGAATGTACATAACATATAGCTGACGTATATAATATACGGAAGACTGTTAGATGTCAGATATCCTGCAACAGTATGATGTAACATTTAAGCGGGAAAAGTATGTATCATATGGATAACGTATGGTCCGTACTGATTTCTATAGTAAAGATAAGGATTCCGTATATTTGTACCATATACCGCTGTCCGGATAACAGATTTATCTCAGTGCAGGTATATTGAACTTGAGCTAGTGTGCTTGTGAACGCTGGAATATATGTAAATTAATTTTCTTTAATAGTATATGCATCTACCGACTACTGGATTCAGTTTCCAGCGAAATTAAGAGAACATATGGAGAAATGAAGACCCGACCTTCATAACCACAGTATTACATCTGAATAAGTAAACACAAAATCAATCAGTCAATCTACTTATATGCAGTGCATAATACTTTCAAAAGTAACCACATTGTTTAGCAACAATTTCCAAACGAATGTCAGTGATAGGCTTATTGTCTTAGAGCTCACAGTGGCGGATCCAGACCAGAGCCGGGGTGACCTAGTTTTTGAAGTGACAAAAATAATTTAAGCTATTATTTGTATATTTTTGTAACTTCATAGTTAACTCATGATTCACCTATCATAGTCTTAGTTCTGGCTAGCCCCCCAGGTTTTATCTTCCAGATCCGCCACTGACGAAAGTGATTTTCTTAAAACACTTTAACTGTTATACAAGTATTTATGATACTAATTACACAAATTCAAGTGTTGCTTTTTTCATTTTAATATCGTACTTTTGTGCAGTATTTTGTAATTACAGTAATAAAATGATATAATATCATAACTTAATATAATAAGTTATTAACATTTTCCGATACTATGGTTGTTAAACTCAACAGGAGGGAAATTTCCGTTCTGTTCTTCCAAATGACTAGCATATGTTTGTAAAACTCAGTTGTAGGGCAATTGCCATTTTATTCTTCCCTAATGAAAAGAATACGATTGTCAAACTCAGTTAGATTGCAATTGCGTTCTCTGCTTCCCAAATGACGCTCACAATCTCGTTGTTAAGTTTTCCATACAAGTGTATATTACGAAAATCATAGAGGAAAAATTTATAAGAAATCATCCTAGAAATTTATTATATCTTCTACAACTATTAACAGATATTTACTTCTGATCATAAGCTTCAGAATGTTGTCTTGGTCCATGTTCTTCCTATCAGTATTTATACATCTATCATTGATGTTATGTTACAAAATCGTACAAACTTACTGCAGATCTGTCAATTTTAAGACCATAACCCTTACCTGAATAGGTATTTAAAATGTTTCTAAGAAAATACCTTATCAAAAATGAAATGTTTGAGTTTTACGTCCCACGATTATGCCGGCTAAACTAACGGAGACGGTGATGGTGAGAAATGAATGAAATGGTGGAATGAAGAAAGTGGGAGGAAACGGGAGAACCCCGTGGAAACCCACGCACACGGTTTATCCACTACAATGTTCACTTGGCGTCATCGAACCCAGGACCCCAAGCACCAGCGTTCAACACTCTACCACTGAGCCATCGTCCGTTAAGTATCAAATATATTATGGTAAGTACGAATTTAGCATAATTTCTATTGTTGTTAAGCTACTAAAGATAATATTTCTTCCATTAACCAAGCAAAAATGAAATGAAATTTTTGTTTTACGTCCCACGGTTATGTCGGTTAGGCTAAAGGAGACGGTGATGATGAGAGATGAATGAAATGGTGGAATGAAGAAAGTGGGAGGAAACGGGAGAACCCCGAGAAAACCCACGCACACGGTGTTTGTCCACCACAAAGTTCACTTGGCGGGATTAACCAAGCAAATTTCTACCATAAACATTGAAAATACAATGAAAATCCTGGTTGTAAGATATGTAATGCCATTATCTTTTAAATATAGACCTATATCCTTAAAATAAACTTTGGTCATGTTGATCAAGATAATATATGCTACGGTAAGAAGTCTAATTAATACGTGGCGATTATTGAGTTAATTTATTCTTAAGAAAGCGTTCAAATGTGTATATTCTGAAAGTAGTTAAATCGTTATTAATACTGTTTAAGCGTAGAAAGTACACGGAAAATATAGGGGTATACGTATTGCCATCTGCCTTCTGTTAGTGCAAGTTTTACATTAAACTTATCGGCGGAAGATTGAGAGATTATTTAAAGTAAAAATTAGGCTTAAATGAGGAGGAATTCAACTTCGAGTCATCGGAAAACACATGTTATTTTACTTGGGACGTACACAAGGTTTTCTTTCTGACGTGTTCTACTGGAAATGAAATGAAATGAAATGGAATCTTTAAGTTTTACGTCCCACGTTTATGTCGGTTGGCTAAAGGAGGCGGTGATGATGAAAGTGGGAGGAAACGAGAGAACCCAGCGCCCGGTGTCTGTCCACCACAAACTTCACTTGGCGTGAGCTGGAATCGAGCCAAGGACCCCTGCACTAGAGGTGAACGCTCTATACTGAGCCACACCGGTTCCTCTACTTGACACATAAGCTTAGCAAACAAGTCCTTTATACTACTACTACTATTGTATTATTATTATTATTATTATTATTATTATTATTATTATTATTATTATTATTATTATTATTATTATTATTATTATTATTATTATTATTGGAATATCATTTGATGAAACTTCCCGATAAACTTATACCAAAAAAAAAAAAAAAAATGATGTGTTACCTTTGTTTGCTGCGTCTGCCATATTCATATTTAGAATTCATATATATTTCGTTTACTTACTTGATTCTTTTTAATATACAGAAACTTATCACTGTATTTGAAAAGATAAAGTAAAAAAAAAAAAAAAGTATACATTACATAGAGTAGTAGGAATCTTTTAACCCCCTTCTGCATATTTTTTTTTTTCTTTTAGCGAAAAAATAATCAGTATTGGAAATCCTCATATGGGAACTTGAAAAATGAATTAAAACTTGATTTTTTAGATGTTTCACTTAATTCCGACGAGAAATAAGTAAGTGCCATATATGACACACTTACAGTTCACAAAGAACATGCCAGATGACACCAAAATCTCTTATTCATACACGTCAATATCTCATACAGCAGACAAAACAGTCATTTGGTGCCTTTGATAAATCACAAAAAAAAAAAAAAAAAAACTAAAGTGAAAAAAGGGTATGTGCCATACATGGCACGGCATGCGGTAAGGGGTTAAAATGAATAATTTAATAAATTCCTAAAATATAGGATAGTATATCAAATTTAGGTAAGAAAATAGTTATATTGAAGGGTAAAATTGAGAGGAACGCTGGGGATGTCTTTCTCCCGCTTCCAAAAATGATATATGGCGTCTTTCCATTTCCTGAAAAAAAAAAATTACAATGGGCAAAGGTAGGAACGGGGGACGGTGTGACTAGGGATGCGCACGAGACGAGTCGAGACAGGATTTTCCTGATAAAATTTGAGTCGAGACACAGCTCTTGCAATAGAGAAATATACATTTTTCGAGTCGAGACATCACTTTTAGAGCAAAATTTTCGAGACGAGACAGCCACAAATCTTGTCTCGTGCGCATCCCTAGGTGTGACGTCATACATCCCCCTATCTTTTCATGTACATTTTTACGCTCTGCTTATATTTATAATTCTTCTTAGCGGAATGCTGATAAAACTTGTTAATTTTATGCAGAGTGAGAATAAAACCTCTCGTATTTTGAAGGCTAATAAAATAACAAGAAATATTTAAAATAGAAAGTTGTTTCTTTGAAAATATAAAGTGGTATTGAAAACATTATGGTAACTTTGTTTTGATTTAATTACTCTATTGTGTTGTGTGTTGAAATGACACAGACGAAACAACTATTGACAATAACACCTAATCAAACCTCCCACTTTTTTTGATCAGCTGTAGCGCTGTCAGTGGAGGGGCGAGAGGAGTGATGGTCGTCGCTTTTGCTTATCACTTTCACCTGCACTTTTCAGAAGTCATTATGATTTGGTCAGGAGTTCATCATGTGTACAGAGTCTTCAAAAAAAAAAAAAAGTTCTGTGATTACAGTAGATTGTTATTCCAATTAATAAGATTATTCATGACAGGAGGAATATCTTGGAGTGGGTTAAAAATTTCCAAAAAACGAGTTCAGTGTTGAAACAGAAAAAAAAATCGTGTGGGCCATCTAATCTTAGTCACAGAAACTCATCTTACATAAGATAGTAAACTTTAAGCAAAAAACTCTTTGCACTGTAATCACAGAACTGTACCTTTTGCAAATAATAATAATAATAATAATAATAATAATAATAATAATAATAATAATAATAATAATAATAATCTATATATATAAAAGAGAACGCACAAAATCCTTTGTCCGCTCATCACGCTAATACGGCTGAACCGATTTCTTTCATTTTTGGGGGGTTGTTAGGATTTGGACCCTAGATGGTTTTTATCATATCACTTTAATTTTCAATTACCAGTGTCTTGAGATAATTGACCAATCAGGTGTCAATACGTACAAAAAATCCTTTGTCCGCTCATCACGCTAATACGGCTGAACCGATTTCTTTCATTTTTGGGGGGTTGTTAGGATGTGGACCCTAGATGTTTTTTATCATATCACTTTAATTTTCAATTACCAGTGTCTTGAGATAATTGACCATTCAGGTGTCCATACGTACAAATCCTTTGTTATTAGTTCATCATAGGTATAAAAATAAACGTATTTATATGCAACCCGCATGACCCTGTGACTCGGCGGGTTAACATAACTGACAGGCGCTATAAATCACTTGAAAGCGAAAAAGTAAAAATTATCTAAGTAACAAAGTTTATTGCGTTCCGGGATGACCGCAGCGAAGCGGGGCGGGTTGGGGTGACCGCAGTGAAGCGGGGCGGGTTAACATAAATGACAGGCGATATAATGTTAACATTAGTGCAATCTTCTATGGTTTTTATCATATCACTTGAAAGCGAAAAAGTAAAAATTATCTAAGTAACAAAGTTTATTGCGTTCCGGGGTGACCGCAGCGAAGCGGGGTGAACGCTGCTAGTAATAATAATAAATATCTACTTGCGCGATGACTTGCTGACCAAACCATATTGACGATTGAACTACAGAAAAGTACTGGACGCAAGCGACGATTTTCATTCTCTCGGCCTTCTACTGACAGCGCTCGCTATAGCCAGTACCATGCCTGGGGGTAGCGAAGACCCCGGGCGCCGAAGAAAGGGGGCGCAAAATTCGGAAGGAAAAGAAAAGAAGGAAAGAAAAGGAGAAGGTAAAATTACTTCTTTTTTTTTTTTTTTTTTGGATCAACACCAGTATTTTTTAATCTTGTGCACATATATAAAATGGAAGGAAAAAGTAAGAAAAAGTTCACAAAATCAAGGAAAAGTACGGTTTAGTTTTCAAAAGTTTCTTGCGCTTAGCGGCAACTAAGTTGGCACTTCGCGGCTGGTCTGTCGATCTTACTCATATGTACGGGAGCGCTGTCGTATACTCTCGCCCCGGATGCTGATTTTCCACGGTACGGCACTGACTATAGCCAATCAAAAAGTAGAAGATTTTATTGGGTGTTATTGACATTAAGTATATTGTCAATTTTTGTGTCACTTCAACATACAACAGAATAGAGTAATCAAATAAGAACAAAGTAAATATAAACTGTTTTCAACACCATTTTTTATTTTGAAGAAATCACTTTCCATCTGAAATATTTTTTGTTTTATTGTTAGCCTTTAAAATGTGGGAGATTGTACTGAGTCATCTTGTATATTTTCCAAAAAATAGTAGTGTATGCCGTTCAACTCAATGCTCCGGTGGGTCAGGAAGACCCGGTATTGGAGCGACCGATTAATTAGTAACGCCGGTATATGACTTTTTTTTTATAATTATAAAAGATTAGTGACTGTTCGGCTATAGTGCTGCCAAAATATCTTGAGCCGTGGCAAAAATGCGAACGAAAGCTGACACCCTCGATACACACACCCGTTGAGCCAATAAAGGTTCAACTCTTGCTAAGCGCCAGAGCTTTGCAGCTGTCTACACCAAAAGGAGTGGAATTCCTTGAACCGATAGCAGCGCTTGAAACAGAAGACTAGGTGTCAAGTCAATGTGGTATATCTATAGCATGCTAAACATCGAAGTGCTTCTGCTTGTCCATTCAATTTATGTTAGAAATTTGTTTCCCTGTAAGCAAGCACGTCTACGGTAAGTCTAAGTTTACCCTTAATTTCTGTCGATACACTTAATCTTGAACATTCGTTCTGTGAATATTTTTACTCGTACCAACTGTAACTTTCAAGTCATGCTTCAAATCCAAATAGCCCTAACGTATAAAACTGCATATGTTTAGACCAGGTGAAAAAGTGAAAGCTTCGCAAACACATGTGCGCATTAGACTTAGCCTTAGAGATTGTATCTGTGCATGACTTTGCCACGAGTAAAGTCATTCTGGACAGATCTATCAATTTAAGCCGGCAGACTACAAAAAATGATACAAAAGCTAACCATCTTTCTTTTGCCCGTTTTTTCGTAAATGAAAAGACATAATGAAATGTAACTTACCACAATAACAAATAATGTTATTCTACATCTGAAAATACGAATCAAAAGAATTTTCAGTGTTGCCATCCTTAGAAATTACAGTGTGGCCAAAATATGAATTACCCACAAATCTAGGTTAAGGCAGCGAGTAGAAAAATGAATTCAACGGTAATTGATGACTTATCATGTTGTCTTGGCTCCTTAATTAACTACTTTTTAAGTAATATTTGAATTTATTTTGTAATAAATAGAAAGTGTAATTTTAATAACTTTCTGTTTATTACAAAATAAATACAAATACTACTTGTAAAATTTCTTTTCAAAGAAAAGTAAAATTTTGAACGTGAAAGTCGTTATATAATTACGCATGACATTACTGTTAGTAGGTGTATGTAGACCCTATAACGCAACTACGTATATTTTATTAAAGTTTTTTTCTATTTTTTAAAATAGAAAAGTATGTAACTCGGTGTGTGTAAGAGGTTTTGCGTGTTCTTCTCAAATTAGATTTCGTAGAGTTGATTTACTGTATACTTGGTCCATTCTTTCTCCACCAAGATGTGAGTTATTTAAGCTTTGTAGGGTCTCTGAAGATCTATTCGAGCAGACAGTGTTCTACATTCCACCGCGGTCGATTCATTTCACCTTTTGTGTTACAATGTGTATATATCCGTATATTGCTCCTATTTTATTTACCTGGAAAGAGAAAGAAAAGATCATTTCCATTCCAATGTTTACTATATCTCGCCTAGGCTTTCAAGATATAATGCAAGGCTGCTTGAAATTCGTGTCAATTTACAGAGACTGAAACATACAAATGCGAGTAAGATTGACGTAATATAGTCGTGAGATCTCTTCTATCTAATTTAGAAAGGTAAAAAGGTTTTTCTTCTTTCTAAGTGAAAGTTCTTTCTTCTCTGATAAGCATGTCAAACTCACGGCCCACTGATCACATACAGCCCTATAAAGGCTTAATCACTGCTAAATTAAAATACCGTCAATTTTATAGTAATTATCTGATATATTCAAATAGATAAAAGGTAATCGAAACGTGGAACAAGAGCGCGCTAGACAATATTATTTTGCATGAAGTACCGTTATCACGAGTCACCTAGTAACTTTCCCTTTGCAGACATTTAGAAACTCAAAGATAAATGCCGATTTTTTTTAAATTGCTGGAAATCGAAAGCAGATAAGTGAGTCGTGATAACGGTATCTCATGTAAAATAATATTGTTTAGTGAGCTCTTGTTCCACTTTTCGATGATATTTTATCTATTTGAAGATATCATGTAACTACTGTAGAATTAGCGGTATTTTAATTTCGCAATGATGGGGCATCTTAACTCATATTTATGTGGCCCTTGGTTCAACCCGAGAAAATTAAAACAAGTATAATTTACTGGGTGAAAAACTTTTCTCACTTATGAAAAGTAGGAAGTTCCTAGTGACATCATGATTAGCACTTAGCTAATCCCCGTTTTAAAAATCGTTAGTATTAGCCAGGGGCGCACTCACGCTTGGAGGTGAGGTCAAGGTGGCTCAGTGGTAGAGCGTTCACCTCTGGTACGTGGAGTACCCCAGTTCTCGCCAAGTGAGCTTCGTGGTGGACAAACACCGGGTGCGTAGGTTTTCTCGGGATTCTGCAGTTTCCTCTCACTTCACCATTGCATTCATTTCTCATTCTCACTGTCTTCTTTAGCCTAGCCGGCATAATCGTGGAACGTAAAACTGAAAGCTTTTGTTTCATTTCATGCCTGGAGGTCACCGAGTTCGGACTCCCTACTCAGAAACTTCATATCTCGATCATCCTTTGTACAGTCTCTTAACACAACTATACTTGTTTTACAGAGAAATAATCAATATAGTCTAAAGATTTTATTTTACACCTCATTTGTAGTATTTCTTTTCTTATAATCTAATTCTATCATTTTTTGTGAGAATATAAATGTCAGTAATTAACAATGATTATTTATCGTCTTTACAGATGCAGAATAACACAGGTTTAATACTGAAAAGACCTGTCACTTCACCTGTCACCACAAAAGATTCATCACCTCAAAAAAAAAAAATTTAGGATGCCCGCCTGATATGAACATCATGTCTTTAGAGATCCAAAAGTTAGTTGGTGATATGAAAAAGATCCCAGGAAAGAAATAATAGATATCTATTTATTATGCTTTCTGAATTTACTTATAATCCTGCTAGTTTTTTAAAGAACTATTAGGAAAGATTTTATCTAATAACTTATATTCTAATATTTTATCTAAAAGAGACTAAATTTCTCAAATAATTCTGGATAACGATTAATACACTGACGTAAGGAAACATGTAAAATTTCTTTAATACTTAAATGGGTACGCGAGCTTGTACTATTCGGCATTGGATGCATTTATGTGCTAAGATTAGTAACGTTCTTACTCTTTAATATTGCATGCATTTGTTTGTTTGTGTGCTATGCATATATATGTTTTTATGTGTCTGTGCTAAGATAGTACAGCATAGCATATATTTATGTGCTAATATAAGCGAGTTTGTACCGTGCTATATGACATGTATTTATGCGTACTTGTTTATTAAGATAAGCAAGTCTTAGCCACTTTATATTGTGTGCATTTATGTGTATTTTTGTGCTAAGACAAGCATGTTTTAGCATTTAAACACAAACAAACTATTTGCTGAGCAAAACAATATATTCACATAAAAACTACACACGTGTTAGTTGGCAAAATTGTAACACGTATGTAGTTTTTATTTGAATATATTGTTTTGCTCAGCAAATAGTTTGTGTTTAAGTATATACAAAGCATAGCTTCTACTTATGGATAAAATGTTTTAGCAATTTCATATTGCAAGCATTTCATGTGTTTATGTGCTAAGATAAGCAAGTTTCAGTCATTTTACATTGCATGCATTTGTTTGTGTTTCTGTGCTAACATAAGCAAATTTTACCCATTTTGTACTGCATGCATTTGTATGTGTTTGTGCGCTAAGATAAGCGAATTTTAGCCATTTCACATTGCATACATTTGTATGTGTTCATGTGCTAAGATGAGAAAGTTTTAACCATTTCACATTGCAGGCATTTGTACGTGTTTGTGTGCTAAGATAAGCAAGTTTTAGCCCTTTCACATTGCATGCATTTGTGAGTGTTTGTCTGTTAATATAAGCGAGTCTGTACCGCTCGTATTTATGCGTACTTGTTAGCTAAGATAAACAGACTTTGTCATTTTACATTCGATGTATTTGTGTGTATTTGTGTGCTAAGACAAGCAAGTTTTAACAATTTCAATTGCATTCATTTATGTGAGTATTTGTATATTAAGATAAGCAGGTTTTAGCCATTTCACATTGCATGCACTTGTTTGTATGTTTGTGTGCTAAGACAAGCAACTTTTAGCCGTTTTACAATGCTTGCACTTATATGTGTGTTTGTTTGTGTGCTAAGATAAGTAAGTTTTAGCCATTTCACAATCCATGCATTTGTGTGTGTTTGTTTGCTAAGTTTTAGTCATTTCACATTGCATGCATTTGTTGTGTTTGTGTACTAAGATAAGCGACTTTTTCATTATTTCATCGACAATGTATGCAATGTAGTGCTAGGAAACAGGAGCATCTACCACTCGATCGACATTACACGTACGAGTGTTTGTGTGTTCAAATAAGCGACTTTTACAATTCGTTCAACATTACAAGTATTTGTTTGCCAAGATAAACAGATTTTAATCATTGAATATTGCATGTATTTGTGTGTTAATGCGAAGAAGTTTTTACAATTTGACCGAGTTTATTTGTGTTTGTGTGGTAAGCTAATTGACTTTTTTCCCATTTGACATCATATGTATTTGTGTGGGCAAAGTAAGCAAGTTTCCACTTGACCGATATTGCATATATTTGCACCATAATAAGAAAGTTATATTTCAACCAATACTTTACGTATTTATGTTAAGATAAACGAGTTTCATCATTCGACTGAGATTGTATGTATTTTTATATTAAGATAAGCAGGTTGCTACCATTCAACATCGCATGCATTTGTACATGTTTGAGCGCTAACATAAGCGAGGTTTTACCAATCAGCATGTTTGTATGTTGCGATAAGCAGGCTTCTATCATTTAGCATTGCATGCATTTGTATGTTTGTATGCTAAAATAAGTAAGTTTTTACCACTCGAATGGATTGCATGCATTTGTGTGCTGAGATTCAAGTTCTATCATTCGATAAGTATATGTGTTCTGCTCATTTCTTCTGTATTTGTGTTCTAGGGATTACCTTGGTTGATGTACTCAACACTATGTAGCAACAGATTAAATACCAATAAAATGTGATTTAGTTTAATCGAGATATTGTCCTTGTGTTGAATTAATTGATTTTAACTAATGCATAACCATGTTTTTAATATTTTCTTTCACACTTGTGTGTGTAAAATATGTCGCATTTACAAATATTACTCAATAGCGAAATGTTGAAATCGGGGAGGACATTTGGAGTCATCCTGTACACAAATACCAGTTCTTCAGCTTCTATAACTGTGTTAACATCTATTTTGATGTTCAGCTAAAATTCCCAACTCAAGTGCACTTTCTCTAATGGTGCTACAAAGCTACATAATCGGATAAGCAAACAATGCACGATAAGGCGATTAGCTGGTGATTTGAAAACCGCTGTGTCTATTACAGACATTTCCTAAATCCTTCAGTGTCGATTCTCGTAAGTGTTAAGGAGTTCACTAACTCGAAACAAAATATCTAATTACTTAAGGCAATACCTTCAACAACTCCAAACAATCAACTACAGTCTGTTACTAATAAGATTGTGAAATTTTAATTTTTAGGTCAGTTTCTCTATTATGAGAAAAATTGTCATGAGTTTTTAAAACAAAAAGTTTATTATAAGTATACATTGCATTTAAAACAGCTAAGTTTCATGGAGATACAGGTGTATCACTTTCCACCTCAAATTTCAATTTGATGAACAACATTAATACGAATTTGAAATTTGACTTCAAAACAATAGACTTTGTCATGATTCGAATCCTCTCCAACTAGTTAGAATATTCGGTTTCTTAACTAGTTTACTGCACGAGTATCAACAATGTAGAAGCCAGTTCTTATCATAATTATCACTATTGTATATATCTGTTGCTACATATTGTATTTCACTGCCTTATGATGGCAAATAAGGCAGTGAAATTAGTGACTTTTTTTGGGAAAATTTGATAAAAGTGCAAACCTCAACTTTCATGGTTAATAACTCGGTAACCAAAGGTCTATACAGACAAGTATTTCATATGCGTACTAAACCAGTCAAAGTATATACTCATGCAAAGTTTGGTTAAGTTCGGATGAGTTTAGTAGATTGGTAAGATTGTTTAATAACTTAGAAACCAAAAGTCTCTACAGACAGATATTTCACATGCGTACTAAGTTAATCAATGTCTATATCCATGCAAAGTTTAGTTAAGTTCGGATAAGTTCTGTACATTGCATAAGATTAGTTACTAATTCAGGAACATAAGGTCTGTACAGACAAATGGTAGTCAAGGTTTATATCCATGCAAAGTTTGGTTAAGTTCGAATGAGTTCTGAAGATTGCATAAGATTGGTCAGGATCGATCACGACATATAATTAGTCTCAGTCCAAACTACAACTTCAATGATCATATAAATAGGAAACCCTAAAGTCTAGATAGGAAAAATGTTTGGTATGCCTATTAAGCAAGTTAAAAGCCACCTTCATTCTAAGGTTGGTAAAGATCGAAGGTGTTATGTAGATACTATGCTTGTGATTAAAAAAAAAATACATAAAGGATAAACTGTGCTTCCAAAAGGTCAGGCAAGGTTGTTCAAAATGTCAGTCATGCAATTAAGCATTGTGGGTAGCCGCTGACATAGTTGATAACGCTGAATGTTTTCAGTTTTCATACTGGAGACATTTATGTTTATTATCACATATGATTACATTTTAGACCAGCAGTAAAATATCGGCTTGCAACTTGTATAGTAACAGTTCACGAACTGTGAAATTAAAGTGAAAACATTCCATTCTGGCAAGAATTCCGTGAATTCTCTCTCTAGATGCAAAGCGGTACACCAAGATACATATATACACAGCATCCACTTCATGTAAAACATGTGAATAGATCTTACACAACAACGTCAAAAACATGTTAGTTTCTGGCGACTCGTTTGTTTTTGAAGGTATTTTGTGTAAACAAAAATTGAAAATAAAATGTCTGCTTTATTTGTAGTATGTTGTATATAATGAAAAATAATAATTACTAAGATATATATTAACCTACTTCAAAGAAAAACGATAAACAACAAAAAATATTTTTTTTAAAATTTACTAAAAAAATTACTGTTATCAGTGGCGTATTTAAAGGGGGCTTCCAGGCTTAAACCCCGCCGAAATTTTATTTACTAGTTTAAAGTAAATGAAATATATTGCAGAATTTTCACATTTCCAGAAATGAAGTTATCAAAGCCCCCCCCCCCCCCCTGAAAAAATCGTAAATACGACACTGATTATTATTAATAAAATTTTGAAGTATGTTCTAAGCCAAATGAATTTTTGACTAATAAAATTATCAGTAAAACCGTAATATTACGTTAGGCATTAATTTGCTCGGCTTGGTACAGTCAGTGACAAAAGTTCTTTCTGTTTGATGAAATCAGTTTCGTAAATGACTTCAGAATGGAAGGACAATTTGAGTAGAATTTTCAGTAAATTAAAAAAAAAGAATGTAATTTTCTGTTCATTCCAGCCATACCACTGTTATTCCCAAAATAAATTATACTAAATGGAAAGAACATTTGTCGCTGACTGTACAAACTTTAATGATTTTTGTTGATAATAGTAACTTTTTGCTACATTTTAAAATTATTCTCTGTTTGAAAGTTAATTAATATATTTTTTACAGTTTCACCTATTTTATGACCTTAAAACCCGCAGTGAGAAAATATGGTATTTCTTGAAGCTACTTCTTCTCCCTCACATCAAAATGGATCTAACTAAATAATATTTCTAAAAGCTATGGATTCAGCAGGCAGAAGGTTTGCATGTCTTGCTGTATCAAATTTCTATGTCTATTACATAACAAAATTAAAAGTGGTGTATTTTGTGGGTACAATTTGACAACTTTAACAATATAGAAGTTTTGAAGCATACGAGTACCTAATAGGAAAAAAGTCAGCATGAGAATATTGCAATAAAGTAACACAAAAATTCTTGGAAGAAGAAATGGTGGTCAAATGATCAAAGCTTACGAAGATTTATGATACAACATGTCCCTGAAAGTGTATTTCAAAGTTTCAAAACTTCATTTTTAAAAAGATGCAGTGATGTATCGATTGATCACGGGGAAATATTTCATAAAGACATAGCTACTATGAATAAAAAGCATGAACGAAAATTAATGGCCAAAATGTTAGCATACTACTGCTGGACTATAATTCGGAACAAGAATGACACTCAGTACGAAAGCACGAAATATGATATTCTATTCAAATTTTGACTATTCCTTGTAAATATTCCTTTAAAATAACTGCTGAAATTGAACACATATGTGAACACTGTCTTAAATATTACTGTATGTTACTCTCTAAATGTTATAGGCGTTTTCTTAGATTTCAGTCCTTATATATATCATATGTGAATACAATATCTAGAATTACATGAAAATGTTCAAATAAATTAAAACTATGATTAGTTTTAAATGTCACTGATGTAGGAAAACTAACCATATTTGAGTTCTGTTCTCCAGAATAGGGAAAACAATACTTTTTGGATTTTATTGTTGTTATCCAAATATTTGATTTCAATAACCTATTTGAACACTTACCCTTTATTCGAGCAATTATTCGTTAATTCACTAACAAATTTTATTTCAATATTCGAATTTTCAATACGTGGCCCCACGTAGCGTAGTCGTTAACGCTCTAGTCTTCGGTGCGAGCGGTCCCGGGTTCGATTTCCGGTAGGGGAACTCGGTCGAAAAAGTGTAATAAGCTTTTTCAGGCCAGCCATCTTGAATGAGGTTTTCCTGAGTTTTCCTTATTCACACCGTCGGGGTGGTACCTAACATATAGATCCCAGATCGCTTTCTTCCTTCCCTTTCCCCGAATAGTGTGCTGACCATGGGATGTCATCCCTCAAATGTGACGGGCTAACACGGCCAGATTCCGAAAGCCGAGAAATCTAATTCCTAATCCTAATCCTAGTGATGGGCTAACATGGCCATAGATGCCGAAAACCCAGAAATCTTAATCCTAATCCTAATTCTAGTGACGCACTAGCATGGCCATAGATGCTGAAAGCCCAGAAATATAAATCCTAATCCTAATCCTAGTGACGGGCTAACATGGCCATAGATGCCGAAAGCCTAGAAATCTAAATCCTAATCGAATTTTCAGTATGTACTGTAAGGGCGCCAGATTAATTCTTAGCATTATTCGGAACCTATGTAAACAATTGTTCCCTCCTTCATAACCTACATATCGCATAAGCACGTTGCGCAGTTTATCAATCACGTCCTTTGGAATACCCAAAGGCTTTCTGACTAGAGCTGTATGGCCTCGGAAACATTTAGTACCTACTGTGTAGATCCGCATTGCGTAACTTTCGATAAAGCCAATCTCATTGTCTGTTTGCTTTAATTGAACAACAACCCGTTCTTGTTTGCTATATATACGTATATGTCTCTTTATAACAAATGCGGTAGAGAACGATTAACCAATATTTGATTAGCGGGTGGGTCCGGGAAATTAACAGTGGCGTTAGGTCATTTCTCAAGTGACGGCAAACTTCAAACAAGTAACACTGTCACGTGTACAGCACGGAAAGGAGCTTGATGTGTATGATTTTGATGTTTTATCAAGAAATATTGAAACCAGAAGTTATAGTAGATTTCTACTACTTCCGGTTTTAGTAGTGAGATTAGAGTGAACGCTCTAATCTTGGAAGGCATAACTGATTGCAAAAATTCGGTACTTACTACCTATTTACCGTTTCTTACTCTATAGCGATCAACGTTAAAACCGGAAGTGGTTGATGTCTGCCACTTTCGGTTTGAATAGAGAGTTAAGAGAGAAGATAGTACATATACTTTAAACAATAAATCGAATTTTTTTTTAAAAAAAAGCTCCTTGTTATCACTTACCGTTTTAGGTCTACGTAAATTAATATTGAAACCGAGAGTTGTACTGGATTTCTTTCACTTCCGGTTTTATTACAAAGTGAAGAATGTAATTGGAAAATATTCTTGGAACGCTTAATCCAATGAAGGAAACCATTTCCCGCTATCTATCACCGTATTTGCTCTATAGTGATCAACGCCAAAACCGGAAATATCACTTTCAGTTCACTTCCGGGTCGGATATCACCTCCACCAATGAACTCCCATTCTAACCTTTGAGCCTGTACATCTTGATCAAAATTAATGAGATTTTTTTGTCTTCCGGCTGGACACACAAGAAAAGTAAAGAAAATATAAAGGGTGTCCCAAGAAAGAACGCAATTTTTGAAATGCCCGCCATTTTTTCTAGTAAGTTGGCAGCACTGAAAGTTACACGATTTTCATTTATTGTCTTTGTGGCCGTAGTCACAGAGCGCTAAATAGCTCATGGTTGTCATCTGCTTTTTGTATAGGTAGGAATGGAACGCTTCAGGATGTACAACTATGTCGGTCATTATGACAGCACGCTGTTTCGTCCTGAAGCGCTCCATTCCTACCCGTACAAAAAGCAGATGACAACCATGCGCTATTTAGCGCTCTGTGACTACTAGCCACAAAGACAACAGATGAAAATCATGTAACGTTCAGTGTTGCCAACCTATTAGAACAGAAATGTCGGTCATTTCAACAAGGAAACCTGGATAATTCTGACCAATTCATTTTCTTTTTAATGTTAGTTTGAACCTACCTACGTATATCGAAGACACATAATGTGTACAGTGGAGCCTCATATTCAGGTGTTTCAAAGTGGCACGTGGAAAATAAGTTAATCGGCAAGAACGACACTGGACGGAGCGGTTGATAAGTTTGCAGAAGTGTTGGCAGTACACAACTAATTACCAATCCACGAGTAACATATCTGGTAATAAGCTTTCAGATTGACTATACCGGGTCATGTGAGACTGAAATTTTTAACAATGAATAAGATCAGTAGCAAAGAAATGGGCAAAGAAGTGGGAGTGTGTCTTTCAAAAACCAATTTTGAAATGAAATCGTTCAGTTTAATTTACCACGATTATGCCCCTTAGGACTAAGGTAGACGAACAATTAAGGCAAGTAAAAGATGATGGAAGAAACGGTGGAATAACGAAGTGGGAGGAAAAAGAAAAAACACACACATGATGTTGTACACTACAAACTTATTTGGCAGGAAATCGAACCAGAAACCCTACGCACCGGAGGTTAGCGCTGTACTACTGAGCTACCGCACATTCTAGGACTGATTTTGAGATATATTGGTTCTTAATGAGTAGACTTTAGATTCTCCTGGCAGAAATGAAGAAAATCCTGGTATAAAGTCGATCAGAAGTGATGATACATGGAGTCGAACTACAAAGTCCACACGGCGCGAGCTAGGATCGAACCAGGGTCCCCAAGCACCGGAGGTGAACGCTCTACCACTGAGCCACCGCGCTCCCTTTACAAAAAGAAATCATTTTACGGGGAAAATAAAAGAAAATAAAAAACTGAAAATGTAAACCGTGCCATAAAAATGCAAATTTTACAAGTAAAAAAAAAAAAATGGAATTGACAGCGGTAAATAACTTTTATGCTAACACTGTAAAGTTGATATCAAAATGAGTATAGAACTTGAAATAGAACATTTACAGCTTACTATGATACTATCGTATCAAACAAGAGGTTTCTAAGAAAGATAAAGCTAAAAAAGTGTAAAAACTATGTTATAAAAACACTTGTTAAAAATTCATGTTTTTTTACATTTTAAGATATAGTAACCGTAAGTACATATAGATATACATGTTAATATACGAGTACATAATATATAATAACTTGTTTGGTTAACGAGTTAAAGAAAACACTAAGGTTTCATTTTCTAGCGTAAAAAAAAAATATCCGTCCATTTTTAAAAATAAAACATACAAGGTTACCATTAGGAATGAGCAACACTGCTTTTTAGTGAATCTTCCTGTTAGATAGTTTAGTTTTTGAACTTTGCCACTGAAGTGTTTCACAAAAGGCTATTGAGTCGCCCGAGGGCATATCGACCACAAATGTGGCTCACCTTCTCGTCCGCATTGTGGTTGGAACTTCAAAAACCGAGATGAAGTGATAGAGGAAGAAAAACCGCCAAAATTCTGAGAGAAAATTACAGGAAAAAAAACTGTATACATTCATGATATGTCGTTGAATGAACAAATAATACTTGACCTATTCTCAGAGAGAAGTCAAGGGTCTCTTCTGCTTACACAGTTGCTAGTAGCTTTCGTATCACAGAAGGGAATCACACAATAAAGATTAATACATGAGAAATGTATATTATCGTGATGAAGAAAGTCCTTAATGGCTAGTCAGAGCTTCTACTTGGAGCATCTAAACAGGGTGTTTCAAAACAACACCGACAACGTTTGAAAGGTGATTCCTAGCACCAAGATAAGACAAAAAGTGTAGACCAACCTGGATGCAGAAATCTATCATTTCGGAGTTAAATCTATCATTTTGGAGTTATAGGCTGCCGAAAACATGAAGAAATGAATTTTAAAAGCCCATAGCTCCAAAATTATGGGACCTACCATAGGCGGATCAAGACTTCACTTAGTAACTAGTATGTGAACTATCCAAATATCCATGTTTCAGAATCCTTCGGTAGTTCCACAACAATTTTTATAGAGGTACTTCATGAGTACTTTAAATTATATGCCCGTAGCCAAAATACCTGTATAAGAATTGTTGTGGAAGTACCGCAAGATTTTGAAACATGGATACTTGGATAGGGCACATACTAGTTCCTAAGTGAAGTCTTGACCCGACTACGGTAGGTCACATAGTATTGGAGGTATTGGTATTTAAAGTTCATTTTTTTTTTCATGATTTCGGCAGTCAATGATTCCAAAATGGCGGATTTCTGCACCCAGTTTGGTCTATACTTCTTATCTTATCTTGGTGTTAGGAATCACGTCCCAAACGTTGTCACTATTGTTTTGAAACACCCTGTGTATATATAGACTTTGTTGATAATTAGGCCTATTACTTTTGAGCGACGATAGAAGAGAATGTAGCGATTACCCCAAAAAATGGATATTTTAATGGATATACAAGATATATGCCTAAAAGTTGTACTCTTGGGAAAGAGTCCTTTTTTTTTTGGGGGGGGGGAAGATTTACAAAAACGACTCGGACAATTCTATTCTTCTAATGTAAATAACATCCCATACAAATATGGTATATTAGTCGTTCCTTATGAAAAAGAAATCCACAAGATGTCTTTTACTCTTATGGGCGAGCCCTTTTCAAACGATTTTTTTAAAACGTCTCAGGCGATTTGTTCATATATCATAAATGCATACTAGTATTTCATTAGTAACCCTATAAAAGTGTTGTACGTGATTCTCATGAAACAAACTCACAAGGGGTAGTAGCTTAGCCTACTCTTGAGATTGTGCTTTTTCTTAACGGGAACGGTCTCGAGTTTGATTCCCGGTGCAAGCACTCAGTCGAAAAAGTGCGAAACTTTTTCAGACGAGCCATTCTAAGTAAGATGTTCCTTAATTTTCCTCTTCACATAAGGCACATACCGGAATGATATCTAACATATGGGTCCCAGGCTGCTTCCTTCCTTCCCTTTCTTCGGATAGTGTTACAGCCGAGGGAAGTCATCCCTCATACGTGACGGGCTAACATGGCCGTAGATGCCGAAAGCCCAGAAATCTAATTCCTAATCCTAATCCTAGTGACGAGGTAACATGGTCATAGATGCCGAAAGCCCAGAAATCTAATTCCTAATCCTAATCCTAGTGACGAGGTAACATGGTCATAGATGCCGAAAGCCCAGAAGTCTAATTCCTAATCCTAATCCTAGTGACGAGGTAACATGGTCATAGATGCCGAAAGCCCAGAAATCTAATTCCTAATCCTAATTCTAGTGACGAGCTAACATGGCCATAGATTCCGAAAGCCCAGAAATCTAATTCCTAATCCTAATTCTAGTGACGGGCTAACATGGTCATAGATGCCGAAAGCCCAGAAATCTAATTCCTAATCCTTATCCTTTTCTTATTGGGAGCTCTTTCTTTGGAAACGATCCAGGCTATTTTCTTCATTTATTTTATAAATAAATATTCCATAACAACTTCATAATGGGGCGTAAATCATTTATCATGGAAATATCTACAATAGGGTATTTTACTTTCGGAATTAGTTATTTTCGGACACATTTTTCACTTTTCGTGCCATTGGATCTGGGAGAGTACGTGTGACCTCGTCACGTTCTCAGCGAGATAGGTGGTCTCTGACTGCTCCCTACCCGCGGATATCCTCCGAAATGAGCAACTAGGTCGTGCCCTTGGTTCCGGAAGATAATGCTGCCTGGTACCCCAACACGCTAAAACGAGTGGGTAGCTGGTGTTTCCAAGAGTGTGGGCGGATCCAGTGCTCTACCGGGAGGATGATGTAGGTACTGTCCTCAAAGAGCGTGTAGTGCGTGCTCTTGGGTCCGGGATGGGATACCTAGTATCCTAACGCACACTCTTACCTCAGGAGCGCTGAGGAAGTGCAACTCCTTTGTCTCAGTCTTCCCTTTACCTCACTGGGTGCAGGAGACACGACCCTACCAGGGGAGCCGCCGCTCCCAAATGGCCATTGTCTTTAAAGGTAGACAGTCTGCATCAGCCAGTGGGTCTGGTAATGTACGGTGTACCTCTATCGTCAAGAGAGATAGTTCCGTATTGTTTAAACGGCCCTACCGAGGAAGGGTGTGGGTGTCCCTTCTAATGGTGGTGTACAAGTACCATTGGGTGTCGGACAAGTAGCATACCTATAACGTGTACGTGGTACCTACACACGTTAAAAATAGGTAGCCCCGTGTTATTTGGACGGGCCTACCAGGGGAGACACTTCTTCTTTTGGGACATAGGGAAGACTTGAATCCCAAATGACAATGTCTGCCTTGAGCAGACGGTCTACATCAGTCATTGGCTCTGGTAATGTACGGTGTACCTCTATGGTAATTAAAGGTAGTCCCGTACTGTTCGGACGACCCTACCGGGGGGAGGAGTGTTGGATTCCTGCATGCCGGGAGGCCAAACTGAGGTGGGGAAGGGGCCAATCCCAGGGATCTGGGTAACGGTTCTGATCCCGCTAAAGGGAGGAACTCCGCAGGATATGGGCCGGCACCAAATCGAATGGTGACTCAACACGTACCATTGGATCCGGGATGAGATACGGAACTATCTTGACGTGTGCGTAGTACCTCTACACGACAAAGCGGTTGCCAGTTGAATGATAGAGGTAGGCAGGGCCAGGATTGAATAAGTCCCCTCGGGTATTGCCTGGGGCCCCGGATTTGGGTTGGACTCTGCCGGGCTGTGGTGATACCGTGGGATTCGGTAGCTTGTGGGAGCCAATCCCAGGATCTGGGTAACGGTGAACACGGGAGGGAGGTGAGCTTGCTTTATAACGCTCGGGCGTCATGCCTGCAGAGCATGGTAGGACTGGCTCGCTAGCATCTGCCCCAACCAGTAGGTCAACTGGTAGGCACTCAGGACCTTGGTCTGGCCGCGCAGTGAGCGTATGCCACTCCCTCAAAGAATGGGGGTTACATCGCTTAGACGAGTTAGAATTAGGGGACAACTTCTGACGGTGCACTACGTGCATGAGGATACAATCTAGTATCGAGAAATTATAGGCAGGGTGCAGAGTTAAGCGGTACCCGTCCATCAAATAGATCGAACGGTCGCGGGCATGCTCTCCAGGCATGCAACTACAGTAAGCGTGTCAATAGTGGACCACTTGCATTAACGTGTTTAGCTGTGTCAGTTCGTTGGAGGTAGGCATTTTATGCAGTTTCTGCCTGTACGTTCAGCTCGCATACTGCATTGACAATGCTACACGGGCTAACTCTGGGCTGTAGAGTGGGTGCTGAATCTCCTCCAAGCTACAATTTTTCACTGTGGCCTTAGCAACAACCGCCCTGTGCACTAGAGCATTATCATGCAGTGTGCGAGCTTTGAATGCACAGTTACTGCATCAAATGGCTGTCACCAACGAACTAACGCAACTAGACAGTTGAAAGTGATACATAATTTCTTCCATAGATGGCGTCATATGCCATAGACGGCTTATTACCATGGCTGCATTCAACGAACCGATGCAGCTAGATACTGGAAAATGATACATTTTTCTTCCGTAGATGGTACTATGACTTATTATTAGTGACGCGATATTTTAATGTCAAACCTGAAACTTTTGGCAATGCCCTCGTATGATAGAAAATATGATCGTACTACAACTGCCTAAAAAGGGTTTGGGTTACATTGTACGTGTTTCTTCCGGTGAATCGTTCGAACGGTCAGTGCCCTATTAAAATCAAGGAAACACCGTACCAATACACTAAATCAACATAAAATTCGTAAAAGATTCAAGAAAATAAAATAGAAATACCTGTCAGAAAATGTCCCCCCATTCTCAAACTTTTAAAGACTTCATAACGTGGGTCTAATTTAATATTAAGAGTCGTGTGGGAAGCCAATGAAAATGGTTTGAATGATAATTATTTCTGTAGAATAATAAAAAAAAAAGTTTTTCCTTTTTTCGTCCATTTTCGGGACAATAGACGAAACAGAATGCTTTCGAAACAAAATAATAAAAAAAAAGTTTTTTCCTTTTCTTTTCCTGTCGTCTACAGCCAGAAAATTAAATTTCTATTTTGTACTCTCTTTAGACTTCCAAACTTCTTCCTTTATTCATTATAAATCATTATTTTCTTCCAAAAGAGGAAATTAAAAGGCATAGTAGTTTCATATTGTTTATTTATTTATTTATTTTTTTTTTTGTGCATCTTTTGTTGAATATGGAACTGCTCCAGCAAAGGTATAACCAAGTGGGCACTTGAGTCCAGTGCACAAAATTAAGACATTTGATAATAAAGGTAGTTTAAAAAAAAAAAAAAAAAAAGCTTATTATATCTGTAATTTAAAAATAGGCAGGGGACGGCGTGACATCATGCCTCTAGCTATCGCCCTCTTCCTTTTCAGATCCACTTGTACTCATGACCATATCAGTATTATTCCTTCCATTCAGAAGAAAAATCATATTAAAACAATACTGTATGTATCTCTGTCCATGCCTTGAAAAGCTCTTAAATTTCTGGTCATAGAACAAGAAACCACCAGTGAGTCTTATTTTGTGCGAAACCGATCCAAATTGTAGGATATGCCCAGGGCCGTGCCGGGAGGGAACAAGCGGGGCAACAGTCCCGGGCGCCGAAGTAAGGGGGGGGGGAATTCAGGAGAAAAAAGGAAAAAAGATAGGAAAAATTGCTTGGAATATATATATATATATATATATATATATATATATATATGGGGACGCCGTCGTATATTCTCGCCCCGGGCGTTGATTTTCCACGACACGGCCCTGGATTTGCCATAAGCCATAGTGGAAGGAAACCCAGGAAAACTAGTAAATGTAGGACGAAGATTCTCGATGAGTACGATGCTGTGTGATAGTTTCTTATTTCCAATACGGTACCTATTAACATATTGGATGATACGAGTATACTTCCCCATAGACAAAATGCAAAGAGCACGGTATGGCGCAGACACAGAGCAGAAATGTGAAAATTGCAACATTGAGGCAGTAGTCTGCGATATCTCTCTTAGCAAAGTAGTAGCGTTATACAAGTGGCACCGAAAATGCATCAATTCTAGGTAGGATATATTACAGCACTCTCCGATGCACACTTGAGTTGCTTCTGCATAGTTAGACAGTGTCATGAACTCGGATTTCCTGCTGGACGCTTCACTGTGGTTGCCATAGTGCGACAATATGCAGTGTAAGATATCTGAAACTGTTTACAACCGATTAGGCCGAGTAAAACTGACATCACCGGTGTGGTACGGAATTTAGACATCGACGACGTCGGAGAATTTACTAAAACAATATGCTTATAGTCACTCGGTTCAATGTATCTCAACCAATCACCCACCCTGCCATTCACACAAACACACACATACACACAAAAGTTTCCTTTCAAGGTGGTCCATGACGCAAGGTTCACGCTGAAAGCCAGCCATGTTTTGCAACTGAAATCTAACTGAAGAAAGCCGTACGTGGCGTGAGAATGTAGGAAGTTCCTAATCACTGTAGACGAGGCGTGGATATATCTGACCCTTTGTGGAAAGGTTTGAACAATTACGAACAAAAATATCAATAGAAAAGAACGAATGAATTTTGTTCGTCAGTGCACCGAGAGTTATGCATACAGTTTCATTTTTTGTGGCGTAATTTAGTTATGGAGGAAGTCCAAGCTAATTCGCGTTGTTGATAATGTGAAAATGAACGCTGCAATTTATCAGGAACTACTATTACCAACATTAAGATCACCACACTCTATGCAGCGGACACCAACTGGGTGAAATTGTCTTAAGACAAGGCGTACAGTCACGGACAAATCACAGCTGGCTATCTATAGGCGGATGAAAACTAGAACTGGGATTTGTGCTAGTCCCTAGATCCTAGATATTCTAGTGGAGAGTCCCGACGCCAGCCCGGAAGATCTCTGAAACGTCGTCTTTTCTACTCGTAAGGTGTATATGGTTTTAGGCCTCTGGAAAATGTCCTAACAGAAATTAAATAAAATGCTCCTTGTACATCCACAAAAAAGGTCATCTCCAGTAGAAAGTGCGCTATCGTGCAATTGTCAAGAGTGCTAGTCGTCATATGGAATACAGCCAGTGGCTGAAAGGAGGACTGTCATAAGTAGTTGAGGGCTTCGAAGACGTCGACATACAAAAAGAAGTCAAAAAGTAAAAAGACGAGAAAAGGTACATTTATTCTAATGATAAAAAACTGAAACATACATTATTTTTCTACATAATCTCCGTGCACTTCAACGCACTTTTTCCAAATTTTCACAAGCTTTTTTTTTTTTTTTTTTTTTTATTCCGTTGGTAAAAGAAAAGTTTTTCGGTTGCACCTGTAACCAATTTCGCACCGCATCAATGACTAGTTGATGGTTGACGTTTAAATTTCTTAACTTCTGGTGATGGCGGGTATTTCCAAATTATGCTCGCAGCCTTATTTTCCGACTTTCAAATTGTTCTCAGTCGTTGGCGTCGATGGCTTGCCCGATCTTTCCTCAACACATAAAGTTCTTGCTTGTTTGAAACGCTCTATCCCAGCGTTTCCCAACCGGTGTGCCGTGAATGGGCCGCTGCTGTGCCGCGAGGAATCGAAACAAATTTGTTAATTTTATAGCAATCAAATTGCAAAACGTAGGAAAAAATGTGTATTTGTATTTCACATTACTATGAACCTTGACTATGAATCTACAATTTTAAGTTTCATATCGGGTTACTGTTCTGTATATTTCTAATGTTGAAAAAAGTATTTGTTATCATTGTTATGACCATTATTACTTCTTTATTGTTGCAGACTATTTCATAACTTGAAAATTTAAATTGTCATTCAATCCTTTCGACAAATTACCTACATTTGTGTTTTAAAAGTAAAAGAGATTTGTTTGTTCGTTCGTTATTTAGTGATCTTTCTTCTTATTAAAAGGTTGGATACAGTTTTTAAAAAGAAATCATATTTTTAAAAACCTGAGTCCAATATTTCATTGCAATTGTTTTCTATTTTTAAATTAGAATGAAAAATAAACATAATGATTTACCACGGGGAAAATCCAGTGATAGACCTTTCTTCTCTGTAAGAAGGAGATCAATTATCACAGAAAAATACCAGTGTGTTTTATATTTACAAATAATAATATCTATAAGTGTGCCGCGATAATCCAAATAACACCGGTAGTGTGCCGCAAGTTGAGAAAGGTTGGGAAACGCTGCTCTATCCATTCATAGATCTTGCTTCGCGATAAGCAGCTGTTACCTTATTGTCATGTTTAAAGATCTGCTACAGCCTTTCCATCTCAACTATGCCCCTTCTGGCGCTGCTGTCGATATGTGAATTCCCGCACCTCCCTCGAAAGAGAAGGAACAATTTGTTGCGGCCGAGATCTTTCAATTGTTAGATGCGGAAGCGTTGCCAGAATGCATTATTTCACGGACTTCACTGTGTTCTATCTTATTAGCCATTCTAAGTAGCCTACGATCTTCACTCGTCAAGACCAAACGACTGAATGACAAATTGGCAACACAGCGGAGGTCATTTTACTTCTTTTCCGTAAGAAAAGGGAGGGTTTCCTCCGCCAGTGGGTAGCGGGGGTGGAGCCAAAGTATAGTTCGCATAGTTTCCGAGGACACAGGTGGAATAGACAGTGATGGACTGTATAACACAAACGCTGGTTCGTTCTGTTTAATAATACAATGACTATTTCTTACAATTCCCGAGTTAAATAAAATGCACATTGAACACTACGATGATGCAGCTATAGGCATGCGCTCACTCACACACTGCTGCTATACACAGTTTCAACAAGCACCTACACCTTGCTTCTTCTTCTTCTATAGCTAAAAAGTTACATTGAACAAACATCTTTAAACAAAACTAAACAATTTAAATAAACAAGTTAGGACTAAACAGACAGGCTCTACACTCTATTGACTAACGTGGGAATAACAGTGACACGTTGCATAGAAGTGTTGTAGACTACACTAATTCAGCGCTGGATAGTGCTAAAACATCGTCTAGCAGTGTTACCAAGCCCTAGTGCGAGAAATTTGCAACTCCTTTTACTTTTTGACTTCTCCGCGTATATAGAAGTTGCTCACCCTTCATAATTCTAGAATAATTATGTTAAGTCTATTATTACAAGAATTAAAAGAACATTAATTATATTACTTAAAGAGAATATACATAATTATTGTTTTCAAAGGTCTTGATGGAAATTACTACGCATACATTTAGAGGAAGTAGAACAAAATTAGCATTTTTTTTTTTTTAAAATAAAGACTAAAGTTAATATAGAAATGATTATCTTATCTGCAAACTTTCAATTTTGGCCTGGATTCTTCTGCACTTCTTTTCCCGATACGAACTTTATACTCAGGAAATAACATTTGAGAAAAATGGAAGAATAAGATGCTTAAGGGTTATGTAAGCAAAACTAAAACCAAAGTTTTCAAGTTGGAAAACTTCTTCCTTACTTTGTCCTCAGCAATAAGTGATTAACATCAGATAATAGCCTGAAGAAATATAGCGGTACTTAATTAAAAATTTTCCAATCAAGAAAACCATGTAGCAGCCAGCAATTAAGTGCTCGCTACGCTTCAAGAAGAGATTTGTAGTTTTCAGCTAAGTTACGTTGACAGAACAATTAGTTTAAATTTTGTGTGTAACGAAAGTGTTGTTGTTTTTCTTTTTTCATTTCTTTTTCTTTCTTTTCTTTTCTTTTTTCTTTTTTTTTTTACAAGATACACAACACAAAGGAGAGAACATAAGCTGAAAGCAAAATTAACTTCTAAGACACGCGCAAGTAGTCCTTGGATCGAATCCAAAAATAGCCCTTAAATTAGAACATAGGAACATTACTAGATGTTTTTTAACGTTGTTCTGAGAGAAAGTCTGACACAGAAGATCCATGGAATAAGAAAATGGCTAACATTCTCGCTTTGAGTGCTCATTATTCTGGAAATAAAAATGAAATAAAATCTTTCAGTTGAATGTCTTACGATTATGCCCATTAGGCTAAGGGAGACTAATGGTTGAATTGAATTGAAAAAAGGCTTTATTCAAGCGGGCGAGGTTCAGCATATTGCTGCTCTACCACCTAACCCTTAAGATATGTGAGTGATGTGGGAAGAATTGGTGGAATGAAATGTGGGAGGAAACGGGAGTACCCCAAGAAAACTCAAGGACACGATGTTGTCCACTACAAACTTACTTGGGTGGGAGTCGAACCAGGGACCCCGTGCACCAGAGGTGAGCGCTCTACCTCTGAACCACCGAGCCCCTCTTGCTGTTCTGGGTTCTATATCCACTCAAATAACATTGGTGCTGTGTAACGCGGAGTAGAGGGAGATTTTGATTTATGTTTTTCAAAGTACAGTAAAGCAATGTTTATCCGAGCCCTGATAAGTTAACCGTCGCTTAACTCGAACTAAAAAATAAACAATAAGAATGCAAGTTCTTAAATGTGGCTAGAGGTCCACAATTGGATTCGCCACATACCTTCGTGATGGTTAAGAGTACTGTACTGCATTCGGTAATTGTTTGTGAATACTACATTCCAAACTATCCCAACTGTACATAGACATGTATCTCAAACCAACTTTGAGTTTCGAGTGATGCAGTGCGCTGGTCACATAATCATAATATGAATGTAACGTACGTACGTACTACATTATGTACGGTACTATTGCGTTACATTTTACTGTATAGTAGCATATGTATTTAGATCTATGTCACTTAAATTCAGCATAATAAATGTGTTTTGGTTGCTGTACACAGAGTTTTAATAATTTTCAAGGCCAGACGAAATATTTCACTACATCATTTTGCTCCTCGAACTACATGTAGGTTTGGACACTTCCAGCAGTGCGAAAGAGGCGTTGATTTCTTGGAAATAGAAATGACCATTTTGCAATCAGGACTTTCTCGGGCTCATGCGGGCTCAGAGTCACTACTCTGAAAGAAGCTCTTGTTCGTTCGAGCTCGTACTCACTAATCTGATTGGGGCTCGGGCCTTCTATCCCTCATGGGGATCAGGCTTAATACCTGAAATGAAGATTCCGCTCTCTTGATCTTGAGCTCATTAATCTGATTGAGGCTCGGACTTTCTACACCCATGGGATCAGGCTCAATACCTGCAATGAAGCTCCTGCTTGTTCGATCTTTTGCTCACTAATCTGATTTGAGTTCGGGCTCCCTATCCGACGTGGGGATCCGGCTTACTAACTGCAAGAGAATTGCACGCACGTGAGGGATAATGAAACCGAGAAAAAATATATATTGCATTGAGGATGAGGTGGCAGAGGGTTAGAAAACATCCCATTCCCATCCTCATACCCATTCTTCGCATAGGAAGAATACGTTTCATTTTAAATATAAAGGGCTAAATTCGGACTTAAACTGCAACGGAATCATCACTGTTTGTCTCAGTGACCCCGGAAAGTATGGATTCAACACCAATTTTCATTTTTTTTAAAAATCATTTTTAAATATGTCAATTTCCCTCTTTCCTACGTTGCACCGTCAGACTGAAACGATTAAAACCATTTCATTCCCAAACCTTATCTACGTTGAAAATTTTTATCGAGAACAGTCAAGTGGTTCAAGAGTTATTAAGTGACAAACACAGTAACTGTCATTTTTACATATACTAGCTGAACCTGCGCTCTACACAGCGCATCATTCATATAAGCATGAATCTCCTTGTTATTCCTCACATCTGTACATGTCCTTTTATAGACACAAGTGAAGAACGTCTTGATAAAAATCGGCAAAGGTTATTATAAAGGGGTGACATTTTAGATTGTTTTTACAATATCTCGTACCGTCTGCAAAATTTTAGTCTACTTCCGGTTGGAGTTTCTAATTCAGTATGATCACTGTTTTCTTTCTTCTTGTATGCAGTATGTAATTGTCAAATACATTACACACAATTAATTATAATGTCAGTGATATATGGTGTTCATTGGGCAAAACATTCCAAACAATAAAGATTCATCTTAGACTGAAGAAATGGTTATGCTTCGTTTTTCATAACGTTCACCTCTGGTGCTTGGGGTCCCGGGTTCGATCCCAGCCTCCGCCAAGTGAACTTTATGGTGGACAAACACCGTGTGCGTGGGTTTTCTCGGGGTTCTCCCGTTTCCTCCCACTTTCTTCATTCCACCATTTTATTCATTACTCATCATCACCGTCTCCTTTAGCCTAACCGGCATAACCGTGGGACGTAAAACTCAAAGATTTTCGTTTTTCATTAACATTTAGCCATGAAACAAACGCCTGACAGATATACAACCTCTGTATACAATCATATTGTGTTGGAATGTATAACTCGTAGGATATCATGTTTACTTTTTAAAAATTTCAACACTTCCAGTGTACCCCTGACAAATGTAATAAAGAAATAACGGCCATGCTTTTTAAAAAAAAATATTCAATTAGAACTGGACAATCTATCCAAAATTTGAAATCGACCAGTGAAAAGGACACGTTTCTAGCACTTGTAGTTTTCGAGATCTCATTGTAGAAAGGATTGGAGACAAACATATAAATTTTCTTTGGAGACAAACACATAAAATTAGCATTTTAATTTATAGATAGTTGATAGATTTGGACCTACTTGAAAACTAGATCAGAATAAAACGAGATACTTTCATCTTTCGGCAGTGGACTAGAAAATTGAATTGATAGTGAGAAAATAAATACTGCCGAGTTTTGTAAAATAAACACTGTACCTATATAGTGCCCTACCAAAGAAAAAAATAAATACTTTCACTATAAAGGAAGACCAAAATCAAGGAAAGCATCATTTTTAGCTTAGCACAGAAATTTACAGCGCTTGTTTATGAATATACATATACACATACTTTCATTTTCTGCAAGCAATTTTAAGTAAAACATCTTAGTGAATCCTTCTGTATGGATATTTGCTTAAGATTTTTTGTCTCTTTTTTTTTGCCTCAATTTGCATATTACGACCGCAGGGCATCATTTAGAAAAAAAAAGACAAGAAAGAAAGAAAATGAATGAACACGAAAAAAAAAAAAAAACAGTAAAGTTAGTTCGTAAGTAATAGACGGACGTTATATCGCTTTTTAAAATAGAAGGGATTTAGTTTACATTTTAGAATTTAACAACATCATTTGAATGCAACAGCTTTTAGCTTTTCTATCCTTAAGAAAAGGAAGGGGAAAAAGGAAAGAAGGGGCCTTTGGATCTTTTTATTCTGCTTACCTGCTTTAAAATTTAATGACAATGTCTTGCTGAGAAAAATGGGTCAAGAAGAAAAAAGAGAAACAAGATGCTAAAATAACCCTTTCTCCAAATTTTCCCTCTCGAATGTTAAAAAGATTCCCTATTTGAAAAAAAAATCCCACCATCTTCAGACAGTCTTGTTACGTTTTGAACCAGTTTCATGGCTAGAGAGCCAAGTTTTAGTGCACACTGAGAAAAATCGTTATCCAGACTATGGTGTACTGTACAAATATACGGAATTCTTAAGTTTAATACGGAAATCTGCACGGGAGCATATATTATTCATACACTACACACGTACTGCCGTTTTCCTCCTTAGATGTTACTTCATGCCATGTTAAGTACCGAGCGAAGTAGCTCACGTGGTAGAGCGTTGGCTTTGCATTCGAGAGGTCGTGTGTTCAATTCCTGTTGCCGACCGTCCTGACTGGGGTTTTCCAGGGTTTTCTTCAGTTCTACCAGGTAAATATAAAGATAGTACCTACTAAACAGGCCCTGGCCGATACCTTCCAAATTTCTTTCAATTGTTATTGTTATCGTTAGATATCCAGTATAAAATGGCCTCTGAGCTGTATTTGGTGATTGTTAAATAAATAAATATACTCTGACCACCTATGTACAGTTCTTTCTTTCATACGGGAAGTACGTAAAGATGGAACACTTATACGGAAAGTATTATAAAACATACATTTCCAGTTAAACGTTTGCTACATCATTTTACATATAGTCGTACTTTAAGTCCAAAAACTACAGGATTTACGCATGTAACCTACGCTTTTACGTATACTACAGAGAGAGAGTTTTTTTTCTCTCTGTGCATTTAATCGGGAGTTCAAGACTCTTCTACAGCGTTTCTTAAACTGTGACTTACGGACCAAATGTTCAGCCCCTTGTGGTTCTTTTAGATTGAACATTACTTTTAAAAAGGACAGAATAATAAAAAAAAAACATAACAAAAGTAAACTTTGTATCACACATTATATCTAAAAATTCCAGACAGATAGGGTTTATATAAAGAACAGATTGTACAGTTTGATAAGGTAAAGAATTCTAATAACTTATGTAGGTGATAAAATATTGTTATAGTAGCCTTGAATTATATATATATATATATATATATATATATATATATATATATATATATATATATAATATATATATATATATTATAAACTGATATCTATTATACTCTATTACCATCTATTTGAGAAACGCTTCTGTGCTGCCCTAGTGGAAATACATAACAATCTGCTTAGTCCTTAATGGTTCGCTAATTTGCACTAAGTTTAAACGGATTATTTTACGACTGAAGTGCACTATTTGGTATTTATAACTAACGTAAGTCATGTTAGCAATTAACGCATTCAAAGGATGCCAAAAAGAAGAGTTGTAACCCAAAGTGCGTCATTAATTGCTTTAAGAGGCCGAAGAAAGAACGGTTGAACACCTTAAACTAGTTAACTGTTAAACGTTCGTTTACAAACTGCAAAATTTATTCAAGAAAACCATGTTTTAACTAAGGAAGTATTTAGGATATCAGAACCATTTTATGTTTAAACTGTATGTGCTTAAGTAAATTTAGAATTAGTTCTGTTCAAGTAAATTTAAGTCTGATTCTCCTTAAATAAGTGTGAAACTGGTTTTTTGTTCAAGTAAATTTAAAACTGGTTTTACTTAAGTAAATTTAAAACTGGATCTGCTTAAGTGAGTTTGAAACTGGTTATGTTTATGTAAGCTTAAAACTGGTTCTGTTTAAGTAAACTTGAAATTGGTTCTCTTTGAGTAATTTTAAAACTCATTTTGCTTAAATAAGTTTAAAACGGGGTTTGCTCAAGTAAATTTAAAACTTGTTATGTTTATGTAAACTTAAAACTGGTTCTGTTTAAGTAAACTTGAAACTGATTCTCTTTGAGTAACTTTAAAACTACTTTTGCTTAAATAAGTTTAAAACTAGTTTTGCTTAAGTAAATTTAAAACTGGTTTTGCTCAAGTAAACTTAAAACTGGTTCTGCTTAAGTAAACTTAAAACTGGTTCTGCTTAGTGAATTGAAACTGGTTATGTTTAAACAAACTTAAAATTGGTTCTGTTTAAATAAACTTGAAATTGGTTCTCTTTGAGTAATTTGAAAACTAGTTCTGATTAAATAAATTTAAAACTGGTTTTGCTTAAGTAAATTTAAAATTCGTACTATGCAAGCAAATGTAAAACTATTTCTGCTTAGTAAGTTGAGATCTGTTTCTGCTTAAGAAAATAGGAACTTCAAGAGTTTCATTTAGGAACCTGCTGCTTCCACCCTATCTTAGATTCATGATTATATATCACTATCCTTAAAACGATCAGGTATTTGAATGATACTAAACATCTCTCCCACATGGAAACCTCGATAGAAATTCAGGAATCTTCTTGGAAGTTTGAAAAAAAATAAAATCTAATAATCTAATTAGTGCCCCTAACAGGTCCAAGGGTGAATGTAATTCCAAGAAAGGTGTGGATAACTTATATGAAGATATTAGGTTGGTGTGAGTAAAATGTTTCCTTGTATGTCTGGTGCGGAACTCACCTCAGCAACACAACACAGGGATAGACTAACATCAATTGCCTAACGTCACAAACTCAGTATACGTCCAGCAAGTAGGCTGGGAGACTCAGGCAGTTAGGAGGCAGTGTATTGTTCAACAGAGGATGGACTAAAGTAACACTCCTAACGTCATAATCTTAGTATACGTCCAGCAAATAGGCTTGGAGATTCAGACAGTAAGGGGAAGTGTATTGTTCAATAGGGGATGGACTAAGGTCACGTGTCTAACGTCATAAACACAGAATGCGTCCAGGAAACAGGCTTGGAGACTCAGTCAGGAGGCAGTGTATTTCTCAACAGAGGATGGACTAAAGTAACACGCCTAACATCATAATCATAGTATACGTCCAGCAAACAGGCTTGGAGATTCAGATAGTAGGGGGCAGTGTATTGTTCAATAGGGGATGGACTAAGATCACGTGTCTAATGTCATAAACTCAGTATGCGTCCAGTAAACAGGCTTGGAGACTCAGACAGTCAGAAGGTAGTGTATTGTTCAACAGGGTCGTATGAAAGTGCATTATAGAGCATACACAAATGCGACTTATTTTTCTTTACGTACGAATTTAAACTGAATATTCTGTATAAGAAGCCATAAAAACCATTAACAATACATTTGGGCCAGGAATTCTATAGATTATTTTGAAAAAAAAAATATACGACGAAAAAGCGGTACTGATATTTTTGCATATTACTGGGATAATTTGGGTGGTGCGTCATAAACTATGGACAATGGACACCCCTATGGAAGCAGATAGCATTGTTTTATTATTAATACCCATGTATTGCATGTCATTCTAACCATAAAGAACAAAATTTCCCTACATTTGAACATTTTTCTGCTCTGGAACTTCCCTTTTCATTTTCGAAATTTCCCTACATTGTGAGAAAATTTCCCTCCAAACCTAGCACCACTGAAAAAGAACATCACTGCTGTTCTGGCTGCTTACAGAAGCTTATCGATTCTTTTCAACAGAGTATTTACTCACTCGTAACATCTCCAGAAATTGCCTTAGGACACCTGCTCGTGCCTCTTTAGAATCTTATCTATATAGAAATAGTTGGAAGTTCTTCCATTTTTCAAACCTCTTCTATTATTATATTTTTCTTTATTTATTTTTACAGTCACTTTATCTTTCGCTGCCACTTTTTTTTTTTTATTCTTAGAAAAAGAACATATTGTATCCATTTATCATGTCAGATAAGTGCTTTTACTTTTTTTTTCTGTTGTACATTATTTCGTATTCCATTCTTACCACTTACTTCGTTTTCTTTCCTTTTTCCTCGATATACCGTCTATCAAGTAGGCGAATTTCGTGTTCTCGCGTATCTTATTCCAGGCACTATTACTTATATGATTTCTGTTTGTATCAAAAGCATAAAATAAATGTATAAACATAGAATACTTGTATAAACAACAATTTTAGGAATGAACCAAACAAATAGATCAAAAGATTGCGATCTCGGCCAATAATTAGTATTTTTATTAGAGGGGGGAGGGGAATTTTGAATGGCCTCTAAATCGAGTTTTCCTTTTTTTTAACGGAAGAAGCACATCATACTGAGTTAAGTGATACTTTGAGTTTGGGTACTCTATATGTAGTTCTCCAGATATAAGGCCTACAAGAACATTTTGATTGAAATATATTGGATCTTCTGATCCAAAAACGATAGTTGGGGGGGGGGGGGCGGTGGCTCAGTGGTAGAGCGTTCACCTCTGGTGCTTGGAATCCATGGTTCGATCCCAGCTCATGCCGTGTGGACTTTGTGGTGGACAAACATCGTGCTCGTGGGTTTTCTCGGGGCTCTCCCACTTTCTTCGCTCCACCATTTCATTCATTTCTCAGCATCACCGTCTCCTTTAGCCTAACCGGCATACCGTGGGACGTAAAACTGAAAATTTTATTTCAATTTTTCCCCCAAAAACGATAGTTTTCAAGTTCTTTACACACTATAGAAATCTGGATGTGTTCAAATTATGGAGTAATAAAAAAAAAAAAAAAAAAAACAGGCCGAGGCCATTTTCTAAAACGGTCTGTTTTAAATGAATTATGCAATATGTGAGTATGAGAAATCTAGTAATTTGTATGTCCATCTGTGTGTGGACAGGTACGGGGACGCACCTACAGGGTGTCCACCGAGTCTGAACTTCCCCAAAATTTCGTAACTAATTTATGTAGATTTTCTTAACGTAACTGTACTTGTTTAACTGAGAAATGATTGATGTAGGCTAAAATATTTTATTTTACACCTCATCTGTACACAAAGAGAAAAACGAGAAAAACGTATGCGGTTTATACATACGTATAACTGAAAAACATACGTGTTATATGTACTTTTCGTATAAGTGTTCCGAATAAACATATTTTCTGTACGAACGAAAGAATTCTACGTAAGCAGTAAGGATCTCACAAACAGATGGATGTATATAATATATTGCTGAGTATGTACTGTACTTATGTGTCTGTAATATAGGGAAGACTGGTAGATGTCAGACGTCCTGCAGCGGAGTGATGTAATATCTAAGAGAGAAAAGGGCAATACCTACGTAGTATATGGATAACGTATGGACTGTACAGATTTACGTAGTAAAAACTGGACCCCGTATATTGCTACAATATATCGCTGTTCGGATAACGGATTTTTCTCAGTGTACTCTTATAAAAATAATCTAGTTCTACCATTTTTATCTAAAAAATATACGTGACAATAATTAACAATTACTTACCGTCTTTTCGGGTGCAGAATAAGACAGATTTAATATTTCATATACCTATTGGGCCCCCTCCGTAAATATTTCTGACCTCTCCCAGCAAATATTTCTCAGTACGCGTCTGGACAGGTATAATAACAGAAAGTAAATTATAACAACAAATAATTTGTTAATATAGATACAGTGTTCCAAGCAGCGTTTCTTACAGAGAAAAAAATGACAGGGAATATTTAAAATGCTCCATCATGGCGAAATTAAAATACCGCTAATTTTACAATAATTATGTGGTATCTTCAAATAGATAAAAGATAATCGAAATGTGGAACAAGAGCTCCCTAGACAATATTATTTTGCACGAAATACCGTTATCATGAGTCACTTATCTGCTTTCGATTTCCAGCTATGTAGAAAATTGGCATTAATTTTTGCGTTTCTAAATGGCTGGAAAGAGAAAGCTACTAGATGACTCATGATAAGTGTACCTCATGCAAAATGATATAGTTAAGGGATCTCTTGTTCCACATTTCGATTATCTTTTATCTATTTGAAGATATCACATAATTACTGTAAAATTAGCGGTATTTTAATTTGGCAGTGAGTAGTACTCTTAAGAGCCGGAAGGGGGCCACTTTTTGGTAAAGAACGTGTCATGCATAATAATAACGCGCAATTGAAATTTAATTTACCTTGACCCCAGAGAGGGAGGTTTGGTCAATTTCCTCCGCGACTGTAACCCCTCCGAGAATATGCCTGCTCCTCCTAACTAGCGTGTGCACATTAGATGCAGAGAGTCCCGGGTTTGATTCCCGGTTGAAGAGACTTGAAATTTTAACATCTTACGATGATCTTGATTCCAAAGCTATAGGTTCACGTCTCATACAGTGTTGGTGCTGAAAAAGGACGCTAAAATCCCTCCAACAAATCAATTAACGAACCTATGCCATGGTTTCATACTACGAAGCGAAACTATCGCTCGAATACATAGACACCACAAGGAAAAAACTATTTTTTAATTTAACGTCCGACGGTTACGCCCTGTAAGCTAACGGAGATGAACTATTAATGAAAGAAATAAGTAGAATGAAAATGTGGAGGAAACAGAAAAATCCCGAAAAAACCCACAGATACGATGTTGTTCACCACACACCCACATCTCAGCTCGGATCGAACCAGGGACCTTCGTGGACGAGAAATGAGTGAAAACCACAAGGGAGAACAGGTGTGCCTTTTATATTGCCAAGTTTGGCGAAGTTTACACTGGAGAATACCGGTACAGTTTTAATTTCGTGTGCACTGTCCCGAGCTTAATCCTCGGTAAAGAGCACATGTGGATCGTATCTAACTATTACCTCGTATAATGTAAACTCGGTGTTAAAAAGCTTTAGATTAAAAACCAACAAATGCACACACACACACAAACGCATATATATAAACAAATTAATCAAGTATTTAAACCAATCAACTAAATTTTGTTCTTTATTTTTAACAAATCATTTTACGTCAAGTGAATCTGCTCTTTTATGTTGTTTTTTTTTCGAACAGAAATATGAAAGTTAATAAATTAATGGATATATATATATATTTTTTTTAAATGTTATATATTATATTTTAATGCTGCTTGGTTACGAATCACAATTTATAAACCCCAAAAACGTTGCTGATGTTTCAGTTTGTTACTATAACAACATGTATGCGAATACAAATAAACAAATTAACAACAGAAAGGAGAGAAAGAGAAAGACAGAGATAAAAAAAAAATAACTGAAACCGAAATGATTTATTTTTCTTCCACCGCAAAAACCCAACATTTCCGAAAACATGGTTATTTCAGACCACATATTATATGATTCTGAGGTTAGCTTCAGTACTCGCTAAAAAAAAAAAAAAAAAAAAAAAAAAAAAAAAAAAAAAGTCACATGTAATTTTATATAGAATGAGACCTCGATTAACATTTAGGTTGAATGGGATGAAGTCTGGGGCATCATTGGGGGAAAACAGGGAGCAACAGACCCCCGAATTTGAGAAATACATGCTTTTTCATAAATTTTATTATGTATATATAAATAATAAACGAGAAAGTTTTATTTTGGTGCAGAATCTTGCTCCCCATGGCAAAACCCGGGATCGATTCCCGGTGGGAACACTTGGCTGAAAAAGCTGCAAAAACCACTCTGAATGAGGTTTTCCTCCTTTACATCAGGCAAGTACAGGATGGTACCTAACTTATAGGTCCCAGGCCGGTTCCTTTCTCCCTTTCCCCGGATAGTGTGCTCACTGAGGGATATCATCCCTCATACGTAACGGGTTAATGTATGCCCATAGATGCCGAAAGCCCAAAAATATAATTTCTAATCCTAATCGAACCTGGGACAACCTTCACCAAACTCAAGTGATCTAGTCGCTAGGCGATTAGCCTATCCCTTTCCGTGCGGGGAACTTTTTAACATCTTTATAAATCGAAAGCAAACTTCAACCGCAAACAAAAGAAATACGCACTCACGTATGGGATTGACGCATCTGTACGACTCATGTAACCCCGCAAAATTGTAGCGAGCCGTCCCCGTCCGAAGAAATAAAATGCAACACAAAAATATATAATTATTATTAGTGATTGTAGGTGGTATCCGCACAACCCACAGAATCGTGCAGGTATGTCGCGAAAGGGCTATAAGGATATACATTACCCAGTGGTGCCCACTCCCCCTCATGTCCATGACGCACCCCCCTCAATTGTCTATCCGTAGGTGTTCTTCCATGAAAAAAAAACTTTTGGATTAATTTTTACACCACCTCAAACATATTTATATAGATTTTTACCCCCCCCAATATTTTAATGACGCAGTTTGCGTCAGAGCCCCCCCTTGTGGGCACCCCTGCATTACCTTATGAAAAGAATAAATGTAATACTCTGTTATCATTTTTTGATAATATATGTCCTTTCTTCCAACCGAATAAAGATACACAAAATTTCATTTCTGATTAAGGTTAGTAAAAAAAAAAATGCCATGATACGTATTTCTGGTGAAATTTTAGTCAAAAATCGCGTGTCGCATGCCCTCTTCCTATTTGAAATATTGGACCTGAATTCAAAATGGGGGATTTCAAGATGGCCGCAATAATGCCAAATGGCACCATCTGGTGCATCCTCACCCCAATTACCCACATCCAAACTTTCGTCATCTTTCCTCAAACAGTTTAAAAATTACAAGAGTGGTGTTGGACTTTTGCCTTACCCTCTCACCCTTCATACTTATATATATATATATATATATATATATATATATATATATATATATATATATATATATATATATATATATATATATATTGAATATGTTATGTACTACTGAAATCAAGTGTGAAGAGATTTAAAAAATGACATGTATTATTAGGTATACCTAATATACCTAATAATACATGTCATTTTTTAAATCTCTTCACACTTGATTTCAGTAGTACATAACATATTCAATTCAGCAAAAAAAAACAAACGTTAGACTTTTATCTGGCAAACTTTACTCTGACCATCGTAGTAGACTTTTTATAATTTTAGACCTGGCTTGTGTACAAGTTATGCGTAAGCACTATTTAATGGACCAGGTGGAAACGCCCTTACATAATAAGTCTCAGCAAGCATCACAAAATGGTGGACAGAATTAATGGACGTTATATATACACATGTGTATCTCTACTGTTTCAGCCACGTACACGGTTTATATGCCTCGTATCTGAAATGATAAAGTGATGTCAAGTGTAGCGATCCTTCTCTCTAGTCTCCGTTAACTCTGAGAATGTCTTTCGGTCTCTCTTCTGGCAAAAGGAAAACTAAAAGATGATGTCCTAGATGAAGATATATGCATAAGGGTCTTACAAAGTGCATACATAACGACCAAGATCTTCCTACATACTCGCTTCTTTGAGAAAATGTCATGAATTTGCTTACAGTACGTACCTGCGGAGGAGTTGAAGATGAAGAAATTCTGACAACAAAATTCTTTCATACCTGATTTTTGATATCTACTTTATTATTATTACTTAACAAGCATTACGGCATTGTAGCATTCCTTACTATTAGGATTAAGTGTGTTACTGTTATAGCTATGTGTCAGTGTTATAAAAAATTAAGTAACAATAAATACAAACAGTGACAACGCCAGACTTAATTTCCAGGGGGGCAAACAGTGGGGCAGGGATAGACTATCGGCTTATATACCATGTTACGCGAGGTACTCACATAGAGCATGTGTGATATGTTCAAAGAAAACTTTGACAGATTACGTCTCTTAGCATATGACTTAACAATAACATATGTTTCTTAAATTTCACAGAATAAATTTCTGAAATCGGGTCCATCATTTTGATATGCCCTGTATATGCTTAAAAGCTAACCCCTTTGTTGGGCAGTGTTCCTCTCAAGCAACATCGCATTCTATTGTGTTATCCGCATCAATTATAACTTCAGTGATCATTTAATTGGCATTATTGCTTTCATACAAGATTCATATACATGATTTGCGGGTCGCTTCTTTTCTAATCTTCGTCAACAGGGGACAGTCAAATTTAGTATTGTAGAAGCTTTGTCTCCTACGTTCCACGAAAGTTCTTTTTTAAAATTATTTTTTTATTTGTAGTTTTTTGCTCTGTAGGAAAATATTTCAACGAAACTGCTGGTAATTACTAAGAGTATTCTTATGATATTTTACCATAATAGGGCAATGCTGCTCAGTAGTTACACATAAGATCTATTTTATGGCAATGTTGCTTTGAAATAAGCACCCTGTATTTTGTAACCAAAATACAAAAATATTTTAAAAATTACGAAATTATGATCAGGAAGACATGGTTCAACCATAAAAACAAACTAAATATTTTAATGGTAATGCTATCAATGCTTGCCCATTAAAGGGTTAAGAGTTGAAGTTTTATGTATGGTTGTTAAACTGTTTTCGTATCGTTAAGTTCGAGGCTACTACAAAGGATGCTGTTGTTTAAAATCTTTTCTTCTATTTGCCTTTCTTCTTCTTCTTTGGTATCTGATTATTGCAATGTTGGGAGTACCGGGTTCTTTGTGGGAACCCCTGCCTCCTATGTATGCTGGAGAAAGCATTTGATTTGAAAGCATGAGAAATGGAGTCGAAGGGCAACTGTCGCACCTTCGGTGAGGTTTTTTTTTTTTTTTTTTTTTTTTTTTTTTTGGTCCGGTCGGCTTTGCGGTCTGTGGTGGTGTTGAATGCTCATTGAAGCTCTAGATGTTCATAGTGGTCACTGAGGAGGCTGTGGACGTGCGTAGACCTGTTGTATAGCTGGTAGAGATCCAATGTTTCGAAGAATGTCATGTTCTGAGGCTTGCAGTTTGTGCCAGAATCTTCTAGAGTGGAGTTCCATTAGTGAGGTCAAATAAAGTAGTCCCGTGTCTTTATGCAACTGGGCAATGCAGGTGTCTCGACTATGTCTTGTGATGATTCTGATAGCAAAGTTTTGTATTCTTTGTAGCTTAGCTAGGTGAGTCTTTGCTGCATGTCTCCATGCGGGGTTTGCGTAGATAAGCACTGGGCGAATCATTTGAATGTATAGATGCAATTTTGTGTGGAGATTTAAGGCTGGTGATCGTAGTAGACAGGTGATAGCATACAGACGTTGAAGAGTTTTGTGAGCAGTATGTTGAATATGTGATCCAAGAGTCAGTTTGCGGTCTAGTTTCACTCCTAAGTAGGTAATACAAGTAGTTTGTGGAAGCTGGTGTGGTCTGTAGTATAAGGAGAGTTGAGGTGGGCGATAGGCTTTAGTGAAATGCATTACTGAAGTTTTTTGAGGGTTAATTTTAATACGCCATTTTGTGGCCCAGTCTTCCAGTAGTCGTAGGTGCCGTTGAAGCCAAAGGGTGGCAAAACGCATATTGCGATTGAATACAAATAGAGCCGTATCATCGACAAAAGTGGCGACTGTAGTGTTACTAGTGGTCGGTAGATCTGCAGTATATAGATTATAAAGCAGCGGCGATAAACAGGATCCCTGTGGTACGCGAGCCAGAATTTGATACTGATGAGACAAGGGGAAGGTTGTTGGACTTGAAATCTCTTGCCATCAAGGAACAATCCAATCGAGACCATATAATAAGTTGAAATGCCCATATTATGCAGTGATTTCTCTTATTTTATGTGATAAAGATGAAACTTGCTTTTTGTGTATGTTAAGAGATGAAATTCAATACTAAATTTAATAAGACGTTATAAGAAATGCTAAGAGAAAGAGCAAAAGGAATTGTTAGTGGCTTGATAACATCTTACATAATGGATTGACATATTACGATAAATTGGATTCGTTAGCAAATATGAAGAAATAAATATAAATCTGACATCTAGCAATAATAAGTAGGTGAGTCACAAAGTTAGCTGCACTTCGTAAATATTTTTGGTCAAAGGCTATTTTGATGAAACTGTGTGGCAACCAAGGATGTTATAAATAGAGGATCTGCTCTTATGTATCTTTATCCTATTAAATCGGTGAAGCCAAAAAGCAATAGAGCGTCGGCACGTCTGATTGGCTACTCTTATTTCTGCCATCGTCTGATTGGCTACTTTTGTTTCCGCCATGATTGTTGGCTCAAAACATTGCGATCCTATTGGGCGGAAGTGGGCAGAGTAGGGGCGGCGAAACTGTGACGTATGGCTTCAAGATTTTGTTGTAAGGGCAGATCCTCTATTTTATAAGATCCTTGGTGACAACACTGAAGACATGTAGCTGTATCGTGTGACGTAGCAGCTTTCACGAGGCAAGTGGAGGTGTTCTGATAATAAGTCGTGAACATGTCTCAACAGCTGCAGGTGGTGTCCAAATTGGAAATGGGTGCAGTGATTCGTTTTTTGTGGGCAAAAAGGCAAGTTGCAGTTGCATGAAGTGTAAACTGGGAATGCAATGTCACGTTCAAGCTATCGCGAAGTGGTGCAATATGTTTGGAATGGACGTACAGATATTGGCGATGTTGACCGTGAAGGAAGAGCAATTGCGACAAATCCGGAAATCGCTGCTCGAGTGACTTCACTATGTGATTTCCATGTGTTTGGTCCCATGAAAGACGAATTTTCAAAGCAACGACACCACTCGGATGACGAGGTGAAAGCTGCAGCCCAAGAATGGATATCTGACATTCCTTTTGCAGAAGGCATAGATAAACTTGTACCACCCTTCGACAAATGCTTAACTAACGGAGGTAATTACGTTGAAAAGTAGGTGGTGAATGGAACTTTACGATACAAATAAAGTTAGTTGTAAAATTTCTATCCTGTTTTATTTTCTTAAGCAGCGCAACTAACTTTTTGACCGACCCTCGTGTTACACACGTTTCTGTTTAGCGATACGAAGTGAGAATCGTTATTAGAACTGGAAGCCGCGTTCAGAAACTTCCTTTGTAGCATCAACAAGTGCCAGTGTCACGTGAAGGAGATTGGTTTGTATTAGTGGTGGGCACAAAAACCGGTTTTTCGGTTTTAGGAAAACCGAAACCTTTTTTTTGAGAATTAAAAAACGGTTTTTCACCGGAACTGGCTTTCACCGAAACCGGTTTCGATTTTCTTCAAAAACGGTTCTGTTTTCACCAAAAACGGTTTCGTTTTCCCCAAAAGTGGTTTGGTTTTTCACCGAATCCGGTTTTGTTTTTCTTCAAAACCGGTTCAGCTTTTCTCCAAAATTGGATCTATTTCTGACTAGAAAAGTGTTTCGTTCTCCAGAAACCGTTTCCACAGAAATAGTTCTATGTGTTTTTCAAAAGTTTTCACCGAAACCAGTTTCGGCGAAAATCAAACCGGTTTTGAAGAAAACAGAGACCGGTTTCGGTGAAAAACCAACCGGTTTCGGTGAAAAACGGAACCGTTTTTGGAGAAAACGAAACCGTTTACGGTGAAAACCGAAATGTCGTTTTTTTGAATTTCAGTTTTTGTAGAAACCGGTCTCCAGTTAACCGGTTTTGCCCATCCCTAGTTTGTATGGCGTGAAAGATTTTCTCAATTAACATTACAACAGGAAGTGATGGTAGTTTTCTCCCACTTCCTGTTTCACTAGAGAGGTTCCTCGCAGCTTTGTGGATAACGGTTTCCAGCATGAGCTCATGTGGTTCGGATCCCACATTAGGATATACAGTGCTGTTCCGTGAAAAATCAGCGGCTGGGGCGGGAAAAACGACGGCGCCTCCGCGTATATGAGTCAGGTCGACAAACCAGCCGCAAAGCGCCATCATGGTTGGCGCGAAACGTAACAAATTGTTTTAAAAATAAACCCTGCTTCTCCTTGATTTTGAGCACTTTTTATTACTTTTTTCCTTCCATTTTATATTACGTGAACATGCATTTTCCTAATATGACTAACATTATAGGACCACTTCCTAAAGCCGGAAGAGGATTTACATACTAGTAATATTTCAAGTAATTTTCCTCTCTCTTTTTCCCTTCTTTTCTTTTTTTCTCCTGAATTTTGCGTCCCCTTAGTCCGGCGTCCAGGGCCGTTGCCCCGCTCGCTACTTTCCTCACGACACGGCACTGAGGATATAGATCTACGTTCCATATAGTATCGCTTCTGAAATGGATGCTAAACTAAAATCAAATCCAAATCCGTTAAAGTAGAGACAATAGAGTGGAGATATTAATACTGAATATCCTTGGCAGGGGTGCATCACCAGCTCCGGACTATCCTCAAACCTTCCTAACTAAACATATAGTTGTATACCTTTTTAATAAAACTATACTTGTTTAACATTGATATAATTGACGTAGCATGAAAATTTGATCTTACACTTCATCTGTACTCTTTCTCTTATAAAAACAAACTAGCACTATTATTTTCTTCTGATAATATAGGTGGAAATATTTTACAATTACTTATCGTCTTTACCGGCACAGAATAGTATGATATCTGTTCAATACTACATGGACGTAGTGGCTTATATTATTGGACCCTCCTCCACCAAAGCTTGGACCGCTCTCAACAAAAAATTTCTGGATGTGCGCCTGATCAAATCTATTCATTTTGTACTATGAACTGCATGCATTGGGTGGTCACATAACTGCTGAAATGTCAAAGAAATATATATTTTCTACTTGGATAATCCGCGCAAGTCTTTTCGTCCACCCAATGCTTGAAATCACATCCTGCTAAAAGGAAATCTTAGACAGTCGCTCTTTGTAAATCACGACAGCACCAACAAGTGGAGTGCTTCAAACCTTCTTAGTGATCACAGAGCACAAAATCACAAAAAGTCCGTTTTTAAATAAGACATTTTTTAATAAAATTAGCTGAACCTGCGCTCTCTACACAGCGCATCATTCACATATGAGCATGAATCTCCTTGTCATTCCTAACAACATCTGCACATGTCCCTTTACAGGACACAAGTGGAGGACGTCTTCATAAAATTCGGCAAGAGGTATCATGAAGGGCAGAATTTTTCGATTACTTTTTCAATATCTTGCACCATTTGCAAGATTTGAGCCTACTTCCGGTTGGAGTTTCTAATTCATGTATTATCAGTATTTTCTTTCTTCTTGCATGCACTTACGTCAGTGATATATGGTGTTCATTAGGCAAAACATTCCAAACAATGAAGATTCATCTTAGCCTGGAGAAATGGTTATCCTTCATTTTTCATTATCATTTGCCGATGAAACAAATGCCTGAGGGATATAGAACCCCTATATACATCTATGTGGTGTTGGAATATATAACACGTAGGATATGCTTTACTTTTTTTAAAAAAAATCAACACTTCCGATGTATCCCTAAAATATGTAATAAAGAAATAATTGCCATGTTTTTTTTAAATATTCAATTAGAACTGGACAATCTACAAATAATTTGGAATCGATCAGTGAAAACGGCACGTTTCTAGCACATGTGGTTTTCGAGATCTCATTGTCATTTATCTATTGGAGACAAATATATATAAATTTTTCTTTGGAGACAAACAAATAAACTTAGTATTTTAATTTATAGATTAATTATCCGTTTTGTCTCAGTGGTGAAACAGTTTATACAATACGAGGGATATCTATATGTATCGTTTGCCATATATTATAGGTATAATCTGCCATTTTGTGGGAAATAAAACACGTTTTTAAAATTCTAGAAAGGTAGTACAGAAATACAACCAGTGAAAATTTAAGAGTGGGGAAATTTTTCAACAAAATTGTCCGTGCTGAAATGGCTACTAAAAATAAATTTGTCTATCGTCTTTTACACCACACAATAAGAAGGAACAAACTAGAATCGGTTATGAAGATAAAATGGTAAAATTAAGGTCTGAAACGTGTATATTTGATGAAAAAATACTTGTGTTATGACTAGAAATGCTTTTTATCAGTTACATTTTATTTTCTTCATGGCAAATGGCAAGTAACTCTTTCTATATTTTATGTCTACATTCTTTTCATTTTGTCTCCTACTTATTTTGCTTCCGGAGAAAAAACTCAGAAACATTGCATAAAAGTGACACCTGGTCGTTCGTGTTATCTCTACAACAGCGCTTTATACTCGTTCTACCGCTTTTACGTGCGTACTACGTATGTTATTTCAGTGTATTGATCTTGTTTCGCTCTTTTGCACAGGGCTCGCACAAGCCTCTTCATGCGTATGTGTGCAAAATAGTGTTTGTTTATCTCTCTCTTGGTGTTCTAAAATGAACTTCCGATCACATTTACGTACAAAGATAAAATGGAATACAGTAATTATTAATGTGCTGGTGGTAGACCCCGTAACTTGGGAATATCTTTACTCAACACTCGCGAAACTTTCCAGAGGCTCGTTTTCCCACAGGAGGGGCTCCACCGACGCGGGGATGCACCGGGTTCGAGCCACCTGCTAAAAACACTTCTTAACTGGGCATATGTTTGTACACTTTCTTAACAAATTTATGTCGGTTTAGCAGAGAAATGACTGATGTACGAACGGTACCCTAAAACTTGGATCTTAACCCCTCATCTTCAGTGTTTCTTTCAAGTATAGGTATTCTGGAAGGGCACCCTTAGTATTTGGAGGAGTATATATTTTCACGCGGTGCTATACTATTTATTATTTTATTATAGACGTGTTATGTTGGTCTCCTCCGGGGGGCGGAATCTAAGAGCTCCAGAGGAAGTGCCCCCCCCCAAAACATGTCTGAAAGAAACACTGTTCATCTGTACTCCTCCTTTTCTTTTTTTTTAAAAAAAATAATCTAGCTCTATCATTTCTTTCTCAGAATATAGATGACAACACTTAAGGGTCTTCACTAAAGCGAAATTAAACTACCGCTAATTTTAGAGTTTTTCTGTAATATCTTCAAAACAAATACAAATATTCGAAAAGCAGAAACGTAGTGAAGTAGACAATATGATTTTGCATGTGATACCGTTATCACAACTCATCTATCTCCTTTCGAATTGCAACCGTAGATAGATTTAGCATTTTTTTACGGGTTCTGTAAATTGCGGCACATCAAAAGCAGATAGATGAGTTGTGGTAAAAGTATCACATGCAAAATCGTATTGTCTAGTTCACTACGTTTCTGCTTTTCGAATATTTTTATTTGTTTTGAAGATATTACAGAAAAACTTTAAAATTGGCGGTATTTTAATTTCGCTGTAGTGAAGACCCTTAACATTTATCATCTTTTCAGGTTCAAAATGACACTGGTTCATACTATACATACGTACTGTCTTATAGTATTGGATCCCGCCAAAGAAACAACTTGAAAGGCCTCACAACAAAAATTTCTGGGTGCGTGCCGTCCCATTAAGACTGAGTTTTTAAGTACTCGTATGTGTTCAAAACATTCTGAAATATTATTTCACGAAGAAATTAAATGTCGACTATAAAAGCAGGGAACTTTTGTTATTATGCAGTGCAAAATCTTTGTCGCCGCGAATTCTGTCGCGGAATTTAAAGCTTAAAATATATAAAACAATAATCATATCTATTGTGCTGTATGGTTGCGAAACATGATCGCTTACTCTAAGAGAAGAATGTAGACTGAAAGTATTTGAGAACAGGATACTAAGACGAATATTCGGATCCAAGAGGAACGGGAATGGGGAATGGCGGAATCTTTGTAACGAGGAACTATATAATATATACGGTTTACCGAACATTGCCATGGTCATCAAATCTAGGAGGATCGACTGGGCAGGTCATATAGGAGCTCTTTTCAAAGTTTTAACTGAAAATGCAATCGGAAACCGACCGCAGACACAGATGGGAGATCAATATAAAGATAAATTTCGCAGAAGTAGGGATACAAAGTAGAAACGATTCAGTTGGCTAAGGATAGAAGTCAATGGAGAGCTTTTGTGAACGCGACATTGAAATTCCAGGTTCCATAAGCCATAGAGTTTATTAGTTAGTTAATATTTCAGTATTTAATGGGGAGAAATGTTCAAAAGAAAAAGAAATACAGATACATCACTTAATTGATCTCATTGAAATGAACATAGTGGTATGGGCAATTGCGAATCCCCATTGTCCCCTTTTACCTTTCTAGAACCAACATTCCAAATCTTTAAGCAAGGTTGTACAACATTCCAGGATAACATAATGCACATAGTGACACATTTCTCTCTTAAAATTAGGATATAGTACTTGTACCGATTATGGCCCGGGTCCCTAATATGGCCCACCCACCATATCTCTGCAGATTTAAGTTGGTGCTACTACATGACAATATAAACTATGTCCTCTGAGCCGAGCAAATATGTATACACTTTTCATGAGGACATAGTTTATATTGTCATCTAGTAGCACCAACGTAAATCTGCAGAGATATGGTGGATGGGCCATATTAGGGACCCGGGCCATAATCGGTACAAATACCATATATAAAAACATAGTTTTCACAAAGTACAAAGGGCGTTCAAAAAGTTATGCACAATGAGTCATAACTTTTGAAATAGTTACACTAGAACCATGAAATTTTTGTGTGCACGTACTTATGTGTTTATGTACATGTATCCTCTATCTGCTGTAACACTTTTAACCCACTGTTCTTTCGATTCCGTAAATGCACTTTGCTAAAAAAAAAAAAAAAAAAAAAAAAAAAAAAAAAACTCGGATGCTGACTACTACACCACTGTTTCACACACACTATGAGTTCTTGGTCACTGGCAAACTGCCTACTATGAAGGTGGACATTCAGACGACTAAACAGAAAGAAATCGGACGGGCCCAGGTCCGGACAATAAGGGATCTGAGGAACCATTTTCCATTACACATTTCCGTTCTTTATGTTCGCTTGTGAGCATATGTGGCACCCAACGGGCACAAAATTTTCCGTAGCCTAAAGATTATAAGAGTATTAGAGTAGCTGCAACCCACAAATAACCCAGTCGCTTAAACAAGCTGTGATGTGGTTACATATTTAGCAATATGGTCTTCGTTAACGTTAACGTTGTTCACTGCAGTTTATGATCTGCCGTATCGTTAGGATAGCAGACTGAAATCACCTTTGCACCCATTATTGGATATTCCCACCATCCAATGTCTCATCCCCATATATACGAAGCAATATGTATCGAATGGATGTGGCTGGATAATTACCGACCTTGTACATCAATTCAATAACTGACCGTTGACGGAATGCGGGTGTTTATTTCCTTCTCCATTGTGTGCATATTCGTGAACAGAGGAAGATAATTTGCTACATAGCTTCAACATGAAGGACACAAGTACATGAAAAAACGTCAGAGTTATAATATGACCGAAAAAAAAAGTAAGAGTTCTCTTGAGTATCGACAGGTGTGTATTACAATGTTAAGAATGTAAAAACAGATGTTTTTGGTTGAACACGTGGTTCGTGCAGGTCACAAGTATAGAGAACATGTGAAACACTACACATTGAAAAGTAGTTGAACAGTATCAGAATCGTTCGATATAGACAAAAACGAAGCATTGCACAATTATAAAGACAGTTAGCGTTACATTGTAAGAAGTTGTTGTGCTCAAAAGGTTGGTCAGAGCGCTGTTGAGTATAGACTATTACAGGTGGTGTGTTACAATGTTAAGAATGTAGCAACAGGTGTTTTTGGTTGAACACGTGTTTCGTGCAGGTGACAAGTGTAAGGAACATATGAAACACTACTCATTGAAAAATGGTTGAACAGTATTCATTGAACAGTATCAGAATCGGCCGAATACTATTAAGTTCTGAGGTACGCTATTACCTTATATGATTCATACAATTTATTGATCACCAGTCTTTACTTCGAGTGTTCGCAGAAATATGTAGGAGGATTGACCTGTACCTCCAAGATAAGATAAAAACTATTGTCAACATTTATTGTAGTGGATTGTTTCTATGTATCTCTGCCATAATGCATTATGGGGCGACTTTTTGAACATACTGTGTTTTAGAGTTGTTTTGTATGCACTTTTTTTGTATTCAAACCAAAAAGAAGAAAAGACGATATGAAAAATATTCTTCCTCAGTATTGATCTGAGACCGAAAAAGCAAGCAGCTAAAGTAAGCAGAAAAAAAAGCGGCATCACAATAAAAAAAAACTGGAGATAATAAAATATTCAAAATACGGACACGAAGTCCACCTTTGTAAAGAGAAATCTAAGCTCAGAGATAGAAAAAAAGAGAGAGAAAAAAAGAGATAATCTCACATTTCTAAGAGACACTGATGCACGCTTTCTCAGCCGAATATAGTAGAGGAGAATTCACATAGGACACGAAATAAAGCAAAACGGTAACGTTCAATGGATTATCTTAACATCAAAGGAACGACGCAGATTTGTCTTTTTACAGGTGAAAGGATTGAAATTCAGATCTTCTTAACTGGCTTTCTATTCGTCATCATTACGTAGATCCTATATGCAATTTCTTTTTGTCATACGAGGTGAATGTGAAGTTCGCAGCTGGCCAAAATAAATCTATATAAATAAAATTGAAAGTGACTATGTTTGTGACTACGCACCGCTTGAACCAACCGACAGATCTCGAACAAATTTTCAACATAGATGAGATTCAGAACTAGGAGTGTGTTTATCATATTACGTTGATGGTGCGACTTAGAGGAAGGGAAGATATTTAAAAATGACCGATACAGACCGATATTAGTTTCGGAACCATAGTTTATGAAGTTGAAAATGAAATGAAATGAAATCTTTGAGTTTTACGTCCCACGATTATGCCGGTTAGGCTAAAGGAGACGGTGATTATGAGAGATGAGTGAAATGGTGGAATGAAGAAAGTGGGAGGAAACGGGAGAACACCGAGAAAACCCACGAACACGGTGTTTGTCCACCACAAAGTTCACTTGACGGGGGCTGGGATCGAACCCGGGACCCCAAGCACCAGAGGTGAACGTTTATGAAGTTGTTGAAATGAACAATGACACTTCCGATGCCGTTTAAATCCAAATTCAGCCTCGCAACTTGGGAGAGAGGGAGTGGGAAATTAGAATCAGGATTAGGAATTAGATTTCTGGGCTGTCCGCATCTGTGGCCATTTAGCCCGTCACATATATGAGGGATGGCTTCCCTTGGCAAGCACATTATCCGAGGAAAGGGAAGCAAGAAAGGATTCGGAAAGGAAGGAAGCGGCCTGGGACCTATAAGTTAGGGTACCATCCCGGCATCTGCCTAGTGTGAATGAGGTAAATCCAGGGGAAAACCTCACTCAAAATGACTGGTCTGAAAAAGCTGTTACACTTTTTCGACCGAGTGCCCCCACAGGGAATCGAACCCGGGACCACTCGCACCAAAGACGAGAGTGTTAGCGACTACGCTATGCGGGGCCACACGGGAGGGAGAAATATACAACAATGATCGAAAATGGCCGATATTAATGTTGAATTCGTAGTTTTCGGCTTTCTAAGATGAATAGCTCTTTCGGGAACTTTTGGTACAATTTGTACCATATACGTTTTTCATGGTACATTGCGTTATTTCTAATCTATTTGAACTTTTTCGTCCGGGTTTTTTTTTGTTTGTTTTTCAAGTCCAGAGGCATTGTAGAAGACATTACGTATGGTTTCAGACCTTCCTGCATCTAGACATAGGAGGTGATGACGTCATAAGTCTAAAATTTATATTTTCGTGTAATACTTTTTTTTGGGGGGGGGTATGTAAAATATTTTTGGCGGGCTTATTTTTGCACGTAGAAGATTGAAATTTTGCACAAACATGCAGTCCACCGAGTAGTATTTACCAGATTTTTTTTCTTCAGATTTCTGCGTTAAAGCAGGGGAGGGGGGATCCAGAGGGTCAAAAAGTTGAAAAAAGGGATATTTTTAACCAAAAATCCCGTTTTTCCTCATTTTCCCGCCGTAGATACATGATGGAGACAAGTGAATGGTACCGCCTGAAAGGCAGTTCTATTCTGAAGAGAATGATGTGCGACACATGGCCCTAGGGTAATTAGGGAAGTGTCAGGGAATTTTTATCAAAATATACTTCTGTATAGGGGAATTTTGGACATTTTCGGTATTATTTTTTGCGGGCTTATTTTTGCACCTAGAAGATTGAAATTGTGCACAAACATTTAGTCTACCGAGTAGTATTTACCAGATTTTTTTCAGATTTCTGCGTTAAAACAGGGGGGTACAGAGGGGCTAAACGTTAAAAAAGGGAAAGTTTTACCAAAGATCCCTTTTACGGGATTTTCCCCCCTTAGATACATGATGTTGACAAGTGAATGGCACCGCCTGAAAGGCAGTTCTATTCTGAAGAGAATGATGGGCGAAACATGACCCTAAGATGATTAGGGATGTCTCAAGGAATGTTTAAAAATTTCTTTCTGTATACGGGAATATGGGACATTGTCGGTATATATATATATATATTTGGCGGGCTTACTTTTGCACCTAGAAAATTGGAATTGTGCATAAACATTCAGCCCACCGAGTAGTATTTACCAGATGTTTCCAGATCTCTGCGTTAAAAGGGGTCCAGGGGGGCTAAAAGTTGAAAAAAAGGATATTTAGACCCAAAAAATCCCGTTTTTCATAATTTTCCCGCCTTAGATGCATGATGGAGATATGCGAGTCATACCATCTGAAAGGCAGTCCTATTCTGAAGAGAATGATGGGCGAAACATGACCCTAGGGTAATTAGGGATGTCTCAGGAAATTTTTTACCTGAGACCATGGTGTTTTACGGTAATTTGGGACATGGTGGGAATTCCTGATAAAATTTCTCCCGCCCTTGGTATTCAAGATAGGAACTTGAAATTTAGCACACACATTCAGTATACCAAGTACTATTTATCAGATTTTTTTAGATGGCTACGTTGACATAGGGCCGCTCCAGAGGGGCCCAAAGTGCAAGAAAAAAATTTCCTTCCGAAATTTTCCCTTTGACATAATTTTCCCCGCTCCTGGTATATGGTATGAGCATGCAAGTGATATCATTTGAAAGCCTGCTCCATTCTAAAGAGAATGAGGTATGAACCATGATCCTAGGATAAATAGTGACGATGCACTAGCTGCTTGACTGAAAGTCTTAAAAAAATAGCACAAAAAACCCTGGATTCCTTAAGGGATAGTGATACTTCCAATACTGTTTCAACTCAAATTCAGCTCACAATAGTAATTCTTACTGTCATTTTTACCAAAGACATGACATAAGGAGTTGTGCATTTAAAGTTTTTATTTCAACCAGCGAAGCACGTAATCAACGCTAGTAAACAGATAAAACTCTTCAGTAGTATTAGCATAAATAAATCATATTACGCTGATCAGAATGATATACGTAGAAGCTCATCTATATTTTTGAGAAAAATGGAGCAAAATGAATTACTTTGTAAACCTGAAAACAAAAGTGCAGCTGTATGACAACTATGCCTCTTATTCATGTGCAACTGATAGTAAGACAAAAGGTGTTCCGTAAAGAACACAACTTTTGAAATCCCCGCCATTTCTATTCTAGTAAAGTTGGCAGCACTGAACGTTACACGATTTTCATCTGTTGTGTTTGCGGTTAGTAGTCCACGGAGCGCCAAATGCAAGGATGTTATAAATAGAGGATCTGCCCATGTGTATCTTCATCCTATTAAATCGATGAAGCCAAAAAAACAACCGAGCATCGGCACGTCTGATTGGCTACTCTCGTATCTGCCATCGTCTGATTGGCTACTTTCATTTCCGCCATGATTGTTGGCTCAAAACATTGCGATCTTATTGAGCGGAGTGGGCAGAGTACGGGCGGCAAAACTGTTGACGTATGGCTTCAAGATCCTCTATTTTATAAGATCCTTAGCCAAATGCGTATTTTCGAAATACACTGAACTCTAGCTTTAAAGCATTGTGAACGGGTTACGCTTGTCAACAATATAGGAAAAATAAATGACGTCTATATCGCGATGCTATCGTCCCTTGTAGCTGAGTGAGCTAGCGTAACATGCTAGTAAAGAAAATCGTTGTTGGCGTGGGTTCAAACCCTATCCAAGGAAAGTTTTCCTTTATTATTTTTAAAATTTTTATAACACTTCTTTCGTTAAAATAAGATTAAAAATAATATTGAAAAAGTGATTTAACGATTATTTTTTAAAATTTTCATTAAACTTCTTTCATTAAAATAAGTTTGCCCTTGTACTATACAGATCCATAGCAAAAGCAGCAGTAGTAGTAATAATAATAGTAGTAAAAGTAGTAGTAGTAGTATTAGTAGTAGGAACGGGTTAGAATACAATTCCGCATTCATTTGTTTCCGTGCGATGTTGCCAAACGTAACCCGCTTACAATACCTTCTGGCTAGGGTTGAGTGTATTTCGAAAATATGCACGCCAAATAGTACAAGATTGTCATCTATTTTCTGTACTGGTAAAAACAGAGTGTGCGACATAGCTGCCCGTCGCGAAGGGCTCCATACCAATTTTGAAATAAAAGATACCTCAAAGAAAGAGAGGGAGAATAGGCCTGCATCCACAACAGACGTGATAACAAACACTGCTTATTTACAGGCACGTAGTGTTGATTAAGGCGATAAGGTTAAGCCTATACATCAGCCTGAAATGGTGCTTTTGGACAATTAATTTTATTAAAATGGATTTATTTTATAATATGCTATTTAAACATTAAGCGAGTTGAAGTGAAGCTTCTGTAAGAACGCAATGAAGGCCATGGGCTGCTAGCCTTCCACTTCTCTCATAGAATTAGGAGAATGGGGCGGTGATAATCACTTTCCCGACCTGACCCCCTCAGCAGAATAGAAGTATCTATGCAATACACAAATCCAACACGATGTAACGAAAGTGGAGAAATGCTGACAAAGATGACTAAGAACTAGCCTTTCGGATGTTCGGGAAGCGCGATCTTGTCAGGGAATAGAAAACAGAAAACCTATGAAAAATTTAGCAGCTCGCATTCAGTAAAACTTCAAACGAAGAAAAAGGAATAAAAATATGTCTTAAATAGTAGCTTATTCCACACGCAACGCAAAATTTTAATTTTACTTTGTGGTAACTGGCACAGTAATTATAATTGCTTGTATATTTTGGGTTACGACCAGTAGGTTTGGCGAAGACCGATATGGAATGAGTCCCCAGGTGAAGCATAGTTTTTTCTCTAATAGTGCCATTTAAAGAATAATCATTTTCGTAAAAGCATATAAGAGCACAATTGACTGTGTGCTGCAGCACTACTCTTTTGTATTAGTACACCGATGTGTGTTGTTGTGAGTGAAGTGGTTAAGTTTGTGTATATGATTTGGGGAATTTATACTTAAATATAGGTCTCTATCCATTTTTACTTGTTTCTTTGACAGCATAATTTGTCATTTTTGTGTGATATGCGTGTATGTAGGTGCATTAGTGGCATAAGTAGACATAAGTAAATCTACTACGGTGCAACTTAGTGCACGATCTCATTGAGAACGAGACATATTTCTCCCGTCTCACAATAAAGGGGAAAGTTGAATCAAACAATGAGCAACCCACTTCATCTCTCTTGCTTGTGGAAAAAGATAAAAAAAAAACAAGTAGGACATTTCGAGTCTAAGTGATACCATACAAGAGATACCATATGGTTAATTAGAAAAGCAGAGAAATTTGTGAGAGAGTCAATGCACTTGACAATCATATACATACAGCAAGGTTTCATGCGACTGACAGTGATCGCAAAGGGACTAAGCCCCTCCTAGCTATCCCCTAGCTACGGGTCTAATTTCAGCCTACAGATTACGAAATTTCACGCTACGTTACTGGTTATTTATAGTATAAACGAAACATAAAGCAACATAGAATATGCGATAACTGCGAACTACAAATGAATCGCTGGTTTGAGAAACGTCATAAGTCAATAACGTCAATAATGCCGTAAGTCAATGATTTTTGTGAAGTTTCTCAACTCAGGGACACTTGTTGCAGCTCGTTATTGCACGAAGTATTAGCGTGATTTCTGACATATCACAACTCAATAGTGTAGCTTTCCATCAAGAATGAAAGATGCATTTAAACTCATTTTCGGCATATGGCTGACTTATGACGTTTCTCAAATCAGCGATTCAAATAATGGAGAAAGAGGAGTTTCCAGAATTGTACGTACAATGGATGTAAAATTGAAAAATCATATTACCTAGGTACAAAAGATTAACTTGTATAAAGCAATATATTCCATGGTTCAAATTTATCTTTCCCTATGATATGAAAATTCACTTATCAAGAAATAATTAAAGTTGATAAAAAAAGAAAGGTAATATTAATTTGCGAGGTATGCAGGAAACAAGAATTTTAGGAATGGTCCAAAAAATGAATTAAAAGATTGCGACCTTGGCCAAGAATTTTAGGACTGATAAAAAAATGCATCACAAGATTAAGATTTTGGTCAGTGATTAGTTGTTCAGACAATTTTGAACGGTCCCTAAATCGCGTTTTCACTTCTTTTTTTTTAACGGAATAAGTACATCATACTGAGTTAAATGATTTTTTGGGTTTGGCTACATTTTATGTAGCTCTCCAGATAAAAGGCGTACAAGAAAATTTTTCCCTGAAATATATCGGATCTTTGGATCCATAAAGTATATGCCGCATAAATCAGAATTAAGACAAGAATATAAGCAATAAAGTTGTTTAAATCTATTGTAAGAAAATGTTAAAAAATATAAATGTTCGAGAAGAAAAAGCTTTTTGCTTCTAATGTAACTCATTTTGTTTGTAGTGATGCAGATCAATTTATTGTAATGAAACTTGAAGCAATTGAGATAAAAGAAGTTTCTTGTAGAAGGCAATATAATGAGAAGACGAATCGGTGCCATCTGCATTTGAAGTTCAAAGACGGTCCACAGATAGATAGACCAGTAAACACAGGGAGAGAGGAAAAGAAAGAAAAAAAGGGGGGAAAGAAATATTGGATGGACACATGCCAAGAATTGCGAAAGTTGTTACCACACAAAGTGTGCTGGTTGAGTCATACAATGGAACAAAGACGAACATTTTCATCTTCCTGCTTTTTTAAATCATTATGTTTCAAGATATCTTGTTTTCTTTTGTAGTATATGACAATGTTTTTAATATATGAAATATTTTCTTTTTTGTTTATGTGTTTTTATGGTTTTGTAAATGGTAGTTACGCCATAGTAGGTTGTGAAACATATATAGAAGAATATAGAAATACTCTTAAAATCATTATTCTGTGGAACATTGATGGGTTAAGTATGCATTGTATTCAAATCGTACAAATATAGACATTATTATATACACTATTTCGTAGTCAGCCATTGTCATTAAACATTTTCGAAATGAATAGAGAAAATTTTTTATTCGGTAGTCTCGTACGGAAGATTACTTCTTCTAGGGTTGTGATGGCCAAATAGTATCCCGCGGGCCAGATCCAGCCCGTAAATCAAAATGGAAAACTTCACCCGTAAGTGGCCTAATCACTGAAATTAAAATACAGCTAATTTTACAGTAATTATGTAATATCTTCAAATAAATAAAAGATAATCAAAATGTGGAACTAGAACACTCTAGACAATATTATTTTGCATGACATGCCGTTATCATGAGTCACCTCTATTTGCAGCTATTTAGAAACGCGAAAATAAGTGCCGATTTTCTAAATGGCTGGAAATCGAAAGCAGGTAAGTGAGTCGTGATAACGGTATCTCATGTAAAATAATATTGTTTAGTGAGCTCTTGTTCCACTTTTCGATTATCTTTTTATTTATTTGAAGATATTATATAATTACTGAAAAATTAGCGGTATTTTAATTTCGCCGTGACGGGGCCTCTTAAATTCCTCGAGAAACATGAAAAGTACAGTTAACCATTATAATATACACCTAAATCGATAATTGACTTCTGTAAAAATATTTTTATTAAACATTTTGATTACGAAGTCCAATCTGCAAGGATATATATATATATATATATATATATATATATATATATATATATATATATATATATATATATATATATATATATATATATATATATATATATATATATATATATATATATGTGTGTGTGTGTGTGTGTGTGTGTGTGTGTGTGTGTGTGAGAGAGAGAGAGAGAGAGAGAGAGATGAGAATTTGAATTAATGAGAGTTTAGAAATACCCAACATAAGCTATTCAACACAGGAATTAAAAGGGGAAAAAAAGTGTGTTTTATTTTCAGCCTGAACTTCAGCATAGGAAAATACTACCTACCTCTGCGTGTTGTGATTAAAATCTCTCCAGCACTTAAGATATCGTGTGACATTTGTTTGCGATTACATGGTTACAGAGCTAAGCGCATGTAATAACTCAGGTAACCATGGCAATTAGAATATTAATATGCAGGTACGTTTAACGAGGGGGTGTTACCGTTACAGCCTGACAGCCATTGCATTTATCTAAATAAATCTCTGTCTTTATTCAACAAATATGAAATGATTAATTTTGGTGAGTTAAAAAAAAAAAAAAAAAAAAAACCGGAAATGATCGCGTTTTGAAGTTATTTACGTACATAACACAGAAGAGCGTCCCGTAAATAAGTTTCTGTCATTTGACAAGTCATGATTTGTGTCTCTGTTTCGAATAATTATGGCCACGAGACTACAGGTATATTTCTAAATTTGAGACGAGATGAGACGAGACATTTCACGAGTTTCACAGACAACACTGGTCCGTCCAAGTCTTAGATCTAAATCACTGCTCTGGTGTTACATGATTCATAGTTTAAAAAACTTAAATTAATTTAGTGGTTATACGAACACAATAAAGACAAGTTATTAACATTTAAAGATATGAAATGATTTCAGCAATAAGTATGGTTTGAATGTTGTTATACAGTGGCGTATTTAGGAGGGTGAGCTTCCGGGCTTAAAACCCTCCCCGAAATCTTATTTACTATAGTAAAGTATATGAAATATCATACAGAATTTTCACATTTTCAGACAAAGCCCCCCCCCCTTCCAAAGTTAGCAAAGCCCTCCGAAACAAAATCATAAATACGCCACTGTTGTTATGTGTTACCCTTCTTTGACCTCTCGTGACATCGAAGGATTCGGATAACTTTTATATATATAATAAAAATAAAAGTCACTATGTTTGTCACTTAATAACTCTAGAACCACCCGACTGACCAAATGTTCAACATAAATGAGGTTCGGGCCTATGATGATTATCATATCACTTTGACGATGCAACTTAGGGGTTGCGGGAGAAGGGAAGATATTTAAAAAAAAAAATGATCAAAAATGACGGATAATAATGTTGAATCCATAGTTTTCGGGGTCGCTGAGATGAACAGCGACACTTTCGATGCCGTTTGAATCCAAATTCAGCTTGGGGGAGGGGGTAAGATATGGCGGGTGGGTGTGTAAAATGCGTTAAGTCAAAAATTTATGTTTTTAGAGAAATCGCATTTGAAAGTTCAGATATGAATCCAAAATCCGGTTTTGGGAAAATGTTTAGCTGTTGTAGCTCTACATGTTAATAGGACTGTTTTTTGCATTTATGTCTGAAACCCAAAACCGGATTTTTGAATTTATATTTGAATTTTCAAATGCGACTTCTCTAAAATACTAACTTTTGACTTAAGGCACTTTACACACCTACCCGCCATATATAAAAGTGATCGAAAATGACCTATATTAGTGTCGAAACCATAGCTTTCGAGGTGCAGCTTAAATCCACACTCTGCCCTTTATGACCAAAATGAAACGTATTCTCCCCGTGCGAAGAACGGATATTCTCCTAGTTAGGAATAAACCAGGGCCTAAATTTTTTCTACATAAACATACAAAGCGAAACGAGAAGAGAAAAAAGTCCTTTGTGATCCGAGACGAGATTTACGGGACGAGAAAAACTTATTTCTCGTTTCATGCACAATGCGATTACGTAGTTGATAGCATAGTGTCTGTGAGTTTTATCAGTTTTCTTCCTTTCCTCCTAGGCTATCATTCCACCAATTCTTTCATAATCCCCCTCTTGGTCTAGTGGCTAGCACGCTTGACTTCGGTTCGGATGGTTCCGGGTTTGATTCCCAGTGGGGATATAATTGAACGACCAAAGTGGTTCGGATTCCACTATAATAAGTAGATTCCCCGTCTCCTTTTGCCTAGCAGGCATAAGTGTAGGACGTTAAACTAAATCAAATCAAACCAATCTTTCATAATCATTCATCTCCTTGAGCTTACAGTGTGTAAACGTGGGACGTAAAATTAAGAAATATTATTTCATTTAACAAAGCAATGTAAATACTGTATTGAATCCTTAACTGCACTCAAAGGTATAGAAATGTCTTAATGGGAACTTATATTGTTTTTCTTTTTTTTCTCTCTAGCAGAAGTTTCAATAACAGCACAATTTGGTCGATAACACAGAATCTATTGCACCAATAGGGCCATTAAGCTTCTATTAGTCAATAAATTCCTCCCTTCTTCCCATTGAAACAACTTTGGGATTGCCATTTGGTCGTTTCTACCGTAAAGGAGGCAATATCTTCTCACCGAAGTTGAGTCAAATAACCTATACAGCCATCTCTGTAACTTATTGGAAGTTGTCGTTGTATTCAATAAAGAAAACTTTTAATTCAATATAACGTGACAAATTATGAGTAATTTTATAGAAACTATGTATTTTGATTAAAGTACAGGATGGTCCATGTTTATGTATAGGATGTTTCAAAGACTGGGCTAAAGAAACTTGTAACGTAACTTGAACATAAAGACTGGGGTAAAGAAACTAGTAACGTAACTTGAACATAAAGACTGTGGTAAAGAAACTAGTAACATAACTTGAACATAAAGACTGCAGTAAAGAAACTAGCAACATAACTTGTACATAAAGACTGCGGTAAAGAAACTAGCAACATAACTTGAACATAAAGACTGCGATAAATAAACTAGTAACATAACTTGAACATAAAGACTGCGATAAAGAAACTAGTAACATAACTTGAACATAAACATATTACTCACATACCTTTCCTTACAATAATTTTAATGTCTGTTCTCCATGGCATGGTCCACCAATGCACCATCTAAATTTACACATGCCTGGAGACGAAGTTCAACGTTGTCACAAGCAACTTGACAGACCGGTACTGGTATCCTGTGGAATTCTTCTGTGATAACTTCCGGTAGTTCGGCCAAATTGCATACGCAATGTTGATACAATTTGTGCTTTAAAAAAACTCATAAGAAAATGTCAAGTGGTTCCTTCAAATCGGGAGATCGAGCTGGCCACTCCACAGACCCAGGTTGACCGATCTAGCGGTCGGGGAATGTTTCGTTCAGCCAGTCCATCCTGTCTGGCATACACTAACGGTTCTAAGTCCAGTGACCATTATCCTCACCATCAGCGTACACAGTGTTGCCATATCGGCACTTTTAGTCCAGAATTACAAATACGACAATCAGTCAAACATCATATATATATTATAATAGGCTACTCTGTAAATGCCTTTTTTCTTTAAGATTTTACATTTTTTGAACACTATTGGTACAGAAGACATGATTATATGCTTTATGTCCAATATGAGACGCTTGAATTCTTACATAATAAAAATGTTTGTTGATTGGATTATAGCTCAGCCCAATAAGAGGCGTTTCCATATCAGTACCGAGTCTATATGAAACGTAGATCCATAGCTGAAGGTGGAATCCGAATTATTCTCCCACCGTGAATCAAACCCGGTCATTGTACCAAATTTCTCAAAAGTAAATCCCCACGTTGAGCGGGTTTGCATATCCAGGCTCCTAACTATGAAAACATTTACGATCACTCTAACCCCAATCATTTCACAGATTCAACCTGCTGTATGTAAGTTATTAGGACGTAAAATTGAACATAATTTATACGAAAAAGACTTTTATGCATTGCAAGACCTGTAACTGCCAAATATTCACCACAAACTTATAGTCGTATCGACATAAACAAAAAGAAGTGTGGAGCAGGAAACTACTTTACCCAAAAGTCAAAAGAGGGGCACTGAAGACACACGAACTGGTCGAGCGGTTTGGATCACTAGTCTATCAATCAGAAGTTTATGTGTTCAAACCCTGAAGGGAGTATTCGTTTTTTTTAAAGTGTGTTTCTATTTTCATCAGAGGACTGAGAACATTTCTTTAAATAAATCTTTGGCAACTACTTTTCTCTCAAATTCCATTAGAAGGGAACATTATATGAACTAAAATCCACAGCTGAGAACAAAATATTATGTCCAATATTTCATTAGTATCCTTTGATTTGTAATGAAAAACTAATTATAAGCATTGACGATTTCAGAAGATTCTCCCCCGGTAATGGTCAATATATGAATGAGAGAAAACTGACAAAACATTATTAGTCCACTTTGAGCATGATCGAAGATAACTTATGGCCACGAAGGGGGGAAATTTATGTCGACAGAGTCTTAAATTCTCCCACAGTCATGCCCTGAAATCATCAGTTTGAAAGGTTTCCTTAACAAATAGAATATTACATTTATTTCTCGTTCTACGTTTTGAAATGGAAAAATCATAATTTTAAAGTGAATTATAATACGATAAGCATAAAGATTTATAGAAGTAATGAAGTAAATATTCTTCTGTAAGTTATCGATTTCTGATCAGATTAAAACTCGAATATTCGTTTGCATCGCACTTTAAAGTAAATCCTCAATCTATATAACTCTTACTGGAAAGTATGTGTAACTCCAATTACGTAATCAATATTTTTAACAATATATTTTTATTGTAATACTTTTACTATTCAATGTTGTATACAATTCATTTCCCAAAGCAAAAACCTCGCAAATGTATAGTGGACTAGTGAACATTATCAAATAAATTATCATTTCGTTTATGTAAATACTCCATCGCCTCATTTGAAACTTCGTACTTTAAATAATAATAATAATAATAATAATAATAATAATAATAATAATAATAATAATAATAATAATAATAATAATAATAATAATAAAATCATAGCCATACCTTTATCAGAATTTCAGGGTTAGTCAATAAATGAATTCAACGTGGTCTCTATTCGAAGTTCTATTTAATCGAATCCGATAGAAATTCAAAGAGAAACTTCGAGAACAAGTAAAAGAAAAATGTTGCTTTGGTGGGATTGGAAGTAAATTTTAGGAGTTTTTTACAATTTACAAACAAATGCCTTAGGCAATTTGTTTCTTTTCCTGTAAGTTAACTGATTCACCGAACGTATCTGAGTAACTTGTCTCTATTTTCTACTCGGTTATATACGTTTTACAATCATTTCCGTTAATCTTGAACGACAAGAACACGAATACAAAAACATCTAAGATAATTAAAATTCCAGACTCCCCCACCGGGAGTCGAACCCGGGACCCCATACACCTTAGGCACACGTGCTAGCCACTAGACCAGCGGGGAAAACAAGTGAAAAGCATTTTGTAGTATCTGAAGTTTACACCTATTTCATCCTGCTGTAATAATGTTTACCGTATTCGTTACTTTGAGGAATGATATATGTTATTCATATAGGTTCTATTACATATTCGTTCATAAATATTATATAAATTATCAGAATTATTCATGATCTTCCATGGAAATTCACTGTCGCATGGACAGTAGACAGACAGTGTAATTGAAAGATGAGTTCAACAGATATTATATATTTCGCCGACATTATTTAATAGCTATGTAGAAGAGATTGCAAAAATGAGTTTTCATAATGAAGATGGAATTTCGGTAGTAGATAGAATGATGAGGTGTATACGGTTTGGGGTTGATATGATTGTTTTGCAGAATCTAAAAAGAAAATTAATAAGATGTAGAAAACTTGAGAAAGGCTTCTGAAGAATATGGGATGAAAATAAATGTTAGAAAGACAAAATCCATGGTGATTGAAACGAAGCGATCGGTGTCAAATATAGAAGTAGGAGCGAAAAAAAACAGGTGACTAGTTTTTGATGTCTGAATAGTATTATTAGTGATATGACATGCGAACGTGAAATAAAAGCAAGAATAGAAATGGCGAAAGAAGCCTTTAGGATGAAGAAAATACTATTTTTTGGGGGGCCTTAGAGTTAAAAAAAAGACTCATAAAATGCTTCGTGTACTGTATTTTACTGTATTTATAGGACAGAAACATGGGCATTACGCAGAAATAATGAGAAACAATTGGAGGCTTTCGAAATATGTGCGTGGAGAAGAATGGAGAGAAATAGCTGAGTCGAGAGGAAAACGAATGAGAGGGTTGGAAATGGAAGGAGAAAAATATTATTAAGAAGTGGAAGAGAAACTGGTTGGAATATTGGTTAAGAAGGAACTGCATCATGAGGGATGTGCTAGAGGGTATGGTGGCAGGAAAGAGAGGGAGGGGACGAATTAGACTATATAGAAACATAATTAGGCTATTGGCGATATCAAAACAGAAAAATCGTATGTGAAGATGAAGAGGTTAACAGAAGATTGTGGAGCATGGCAGCTTCTCAGCTGCGGTAAGTGACCCGCTGGTAATGGCGGAATACTTCTGATATAATGATGCTGATGATGCACAGTGGAAACAAAAAGATCCACTTTACTGTCATTGCTAATACGAATCACAATGCAAATTTCTATAAGTTGTCAAACTGCCTAGCTCTAAAGGCTGTAGAGAACTATCTGTTAGTCTGCGAGGAGAAATTATAGTCGACTAAAAGTGAAACAAACTCTTATTCAGATCGCTTGGGTTTTGGGCTGTGACGAGAAAGCAGTGAAGAAATTGATTTAGCCGTATGACAAATAATAATAATAATAATAATAATAATAATAATAATAATAATAATAATAATAATAATAATAATAATAATAATAATAATAATAATAATAATAATAATAATAATTTATTTCACAATTCATTTCTGCCAGTAGGTTTCGCCCCCTTACTCCCACTTCATGCTTACTCAGGAGGAAGCTGCACGTCCCCAGGTTGGGAACCACTACTTTCCATTAAGGAATTCTGATAGCCTGTTAGAAATTTGCATTCTGATTAATATCAGTAAACTGCATTCTGCTGTTTCTACTGCGCATACACCAGTGAATGTCCATGGAAGATCATGAATAATTCTGATAATTTATATAATACTTATGAACGAATATATAATAGAACCTATATGAATAACATATATCATTCCTCAAAGTAACGAATACGGTAAACATTATTACAGCAGGATGAAATAGGTGTAAACTTCAGATACTACAAAATGCTTTTCATTTGTTTTTTCCGCTGGTCTAGTGGCTAGCACGTGTGCCTAAGGTGTATGGGGTCCCGGGTTCGATTCCCGGTGGGGAAGTCTGAAATTTAATTCTCCTAGATGTTTTTGTATTCGTGTTCCTGTCGTTCAAGATTAACGGAAATGATTGTAAAACGTATATAACCGAGTAGAAAATAGAGACAAGTTACTCAGATACGTTCGGTGAATCAGTTAACCTAAAGAAAAGAAACAAAGTGCCTAAGGCATTTGTTTGTAAATTGTAAAAATCTCCTAAAAGTTACTTCCAATCCCACCAAAGCAACATTTTTCTTTTACTTGTTCTCGAAGTTTCTCTTTGAATTTCTATCGGATTCGATTAAATAGAACTTCGAATAGCGACCACGTTCAATTCATTTATTGACTAAGCCTGAAATTCTGATAAAGGTATGGCTATGATTTTATCATTATTATTATTATTATTATTATTATTATTATTATTATTATTATTATTATTATTATTATTATTATTATTATTATTATTTAAAGTACGAAGTTTCAAATGAAGCGATGGAGTATTTACGTAAACAAAATGATAATTTATTTGATAATATTCACTAGTCCACTATACATTTGCGAGGTTTTTGCTTTGGGAAATGAATTGTATACAACATTGAATAGTAAAAGTATTACAATAAAAATATATTGTTAAAAATATTGATTACGTAATTGGAGTTACACATACTTTCCAGTAAGAATTATATAAAGAGAGGATTTACTTTAAAGTGCGATGCAAACGAATATTCGAGTTTTAAATTACTTTTAATAAACTTTTAATCTGATTAGAAATCGATAACTTACACAAGAATATTTACTTCATTACTTCTATAAATCTTTTTGCTTATCGTATTATAATTCACTTTAAAATTATGATTTTTCCATTTCAAAACGTAGAACGACAAATGAATGTAATATTCTATTTGTTAAGGAAACCTTTCAAACTGATGATTTCAGGGCATGACTGTGGAAGAATTTGAGACTCTGTCGACATAAATTTCCCCCCTTCGTGGCCATAAGTTATCTTCGATCATGCTCAAAGTGGACTAATAATGTTTTGTCAGTTTTCTCTCATTCATATATTGACCATTACCGGGGGAGAATCTTCTGAAATCGTCAATGCTTATAATTAGTTTTTCATTACAAATCAAAGGATACTAATGAAATATTGGACATAATATTTTGTTCTCAGCTGCGGATTTTAGTTCATATAATGTTCCCTTCTAATGGAATTCGAGAGAAAAGTAGTTGCCAAAGATTTATTTAAAGAAATGTTCTCAGTCCTCTGATGAAAATAGGAACACACTTTAAAAAAAAAACGAATACTCCCTTCAGGGTTTGAACACATAAACTTCTAATTGATAGACTAGTGACCCAAACCGCTCGACCAGTTCGTTTGTCTTCAGTGCGTCTTTTTTGACTTTTGGGTAAAGTAGTTTCCTGCTCCACACTTCTTTTTGTTTATGTCGATACGACTATAAGTTTGTGGTGAATATTTGGCAGTTACAAGTCTTGCAATGCATAAAAGTCTTTTTCGTATAAATTATGTTCAATTTTACGTCCTAATAACTTACATACAGCAGGTTGAATCTGTGAAATGATTGGGGTTAGAGTGATCGTAAATGTTTTCATAGTTAGGAGCCTGGATATGCAAACCCGCTTAACGTGGGGATTTACTTTTGAGAAATTTGGTACATCAAAGACTCGCGCGATAGCTACTAGACCAGTGGGGACGGCTATAAAAAAGGTATAATACACTTATGCCCCTTAGGCGGAAGAAACGGTTGAATGATTATGGGATAATTCATATGAGAATTCGGGAGGAAACAGAAGAACCCCAAGAAAATTAATGAACGCAATGTTGTCCAATAATTACAGAACTCACATAGTCAGAGATCGAATTACGGACCTCTTTCACCAGAGGTGAGCGTTCTACCACTAAGCCTCCGTGAGGAAACTGTTGAAAACAAAACAGTAGAAAAAATCAGAAATAGAGAAAGAGACTGGTTAATTTAATGTTTTAAAGAAATTGTACTCAAGACAGATTGGAACATGATAAATAGAATAATGGAAAGAGAACGAGGAACAGGAAGAAGAAGAAGAAAATGTAAGGTTTGGAAGGTCTTCAATTTGAGTCAAATGTCCTGCCCTATCGGGAAATCGGATTCAGTGACGACGCCAGAGAGATGGTAAGGGGAAAGAGACCCCTGTCCCGTGACTGCTGTTCCCCACAAGCCATGTGCTGTAAAGTAAGTCAACTAATAAAAAAAAATATCTTTTTCGGCGCACACTTGTCCCCAACCTCCAGGGAATTAAAGCTGGCGTCGCCACTGATTGACTTGCTTACAAGACAATGACTAATCAATTTTCTTCTTTTGCGTTGGCGGGAAAGTTATTTATTCTTTAGGACAAAAATAACCTAAGTGAGTGGAGTTGATCCTTGTTTATGTGAGAAGTTAGAGCAACATTGTTAAGACTCGCCGTATGTGTAAGTGTTTTTTCACTTAACGAAACTATTGATTTCAGACCACAAATCACAGCCCGTCGTGTACAGGTGACGCTTCTCATTCCAGGGCTTCTGTATTTACACACTGATTGGACTAACCATGGTACAAATAAGTTATTTTACTGTTTCGCTCATAAATTACAAAATTTTATTCCTTTCTTATCTGATTTTTAAAACTCTCTCTTCTTTAAACAAAGAGCAAGTTTTTTGTTGCCTTTCAGTCCAAGATAAAGCGTGATTTATACTATCTGGACGGACCTAGTGTATCTAGCACGGAGCGTTATCATGAAGAAAGACGTATCTTTTTTTTAAAGTGACTATATTTGTGACTTCGTACCGTTTAAAACACCCAACCGATCTTGATCAAATTTTTAATATAGAGGAAGTTCGGGGTCTGGATTTTTTTTTTTTTTTTTTTTTTATCATTTCACTTTGACGGATCGAAAATGACTGATATCAGAGAGCGCTACAGTAGTAGTTAAACGTGACTGACTAACATAACATTACTAATTTTTCTTGTTTTAACCCAGCGAAGCAATTAATGAAGCTAGTTGCAAATATATACATATTAAAACCAAGCGTTACAAAGTGATTTTCCAGGTTCTAAACTTGTGTTGAGGATTACTCTAGAGCAAAAGAGGAGAGGGAGATGAGGTTAGAAAATAAGATAAGCAACTGTTGGCAGTCAGGGTCCATAAATAGTATATGTGCAAAAATATCGGTAACGGTATGAACTAGAGATGGCCAGAACCGGTTCCTGGTGGAACCGGTTTTCGGCTCTAAATGAATCCGGTTCTAGAAGATTCGGTTCCGAAACCAGTCTTTCGGATCCAGGTCCGGAGTCGGTTTTCGGATCCAGGTTTGGAACCAGTTGCCAAGATCCGGTTCTGGAACCGGTTTTCGAATCCAGGTCTGCAACTCCGTCAGAACCGGAAGTTTGTGGCCATCTCTACGCTAAACCCGAGCTGCTGGCAGGCTGTGAACAGTGTGGTTGATGAAATGGTGGAAGCGACAGGCAGGCGCCCAGGCGGTGGCCGCTTGTCTCATTTGGTTTAACAAACTGGGTAACTGGCAAACTTATTGGCTAAACAAACTCATTTAGATAAACACCCACTGCTGGACCAAAACTTTTTTCTGGGGGCACAAGCGGGTCTGGGTGGGGAGGGCACAAGCGTGTGGTCCTGTTTGCAGTGTTTTGAAGCTGAACTTTGTGCCTCTTTTACGGGTCTTTGGGTGCTTTCGGATCCAGGTCTGAAAGGGTTCCTAAGATCCAGTTGTGGTACCGGGTTTTCGAATCCTGGTCTAGAACCGGTTCTGAAAACCGGATCTTCAAGAACCGGTTCCTCGCGAAACCGGTTCTGCCAGAACCGGAACTTTATGGCCATCCCTAGTATAAACGTTCTTGTTTTATCTGGCACTGTTGCTCTTTCTCAACGCCGTTTCCTATCTGCTCCTTCCTCTATTCACGTAGTTTACTGAGAAAAGGAATAGTAAACTGTGACGTCAGAGAACATTAAGTTGGTAATCACTGGGCTCTTGACTACCAGACAGCTCTTATTTGTATGATTCAATGGTACCATAACAACGGTTACATCAACATTATTACATGTGACTACATCGTTAGCGAACGCGCCACCAGTGGTTGAGGGTTATCAAATTTCAAGGAAAGCACATCATTTCAAAGATTTGAGTTTAGCCCCCCTTTAAGTAGCGAGGCTATATGAGACGTGAACCTACAGCTTAAGGTAGGATAAGAAGCACATGAACTCCCACCGAAAATTCAAGTATCCGTATTCAAAACACAACGCTCTATGAATGGGTTTATATTAACGAGACATTTATAGCAACATGGCAACACTGAACGCAGTGCAAACAATGAGAAACTGCAGGATAAAACAAGCGGACTCGTATGACGTTTCTAGCAGTACCAACCTCAAAATATGACATGACCACTAATCGTTTAAGTACGCATCTGATTTAGTTTGGCACTTACTCAATCTTATTTAAGAGATTACTTTTAATAAATAATAATTTTTCTGTTCATTTTTCTTTAGAAACCTGGATACATATTTTTAAAATCCACTCGGACGCGTTTTGCAAGATAATAAAAATGAGACATGTCCAGGGAAAAGAGGATGTTTGGTAACTCTGTTTGGTGGAGCTCTGCACGGCCTACAAAGCATATGTAACTTCGGGCCCGGGCCATAAATTTTTAAATATACAACCATATTTCTCGGGCCTTTTCGGACCTAACTTTGTAAATATACTGTACAAGGATATATATTGCACCGTTCTTTCGGGAGAACTTTTAAAGCACAACTGCAAAATTAAATCTCTAATTGGTGTAAATAAAAATACAATTTTGCGTTAATTATTAATTTTCTGTAATTCGGGCTTATTTCAGGCTCATTTGCTTACCACACGAGTTCGGCCCGGGTTCGGCCCTAAATGCTAAAACATATTTCGGACTCGGGTCGGGCCTCACATTGTCGGGCCCGGGCTAGAAATTCCGGCCTTGCAGACCTCTACTGTTAGGGTTCGTTTTTTGGTAGGAGCTCATATTGTTGGGATTCCACATTAAGCTGTAGGTTCACGTCTGATATAGCATCAGTACTGAATAGGCTAAACTCTAAAGCAAGCAACTAACCAATCGACGCTATTTCTGTTTCCAGATAACAGAATACTTCTTGTTAATTGAAGTGCCTCCTGTGTAGTGTCTTACATTGTTGAGTGAGCACTGCATAATTATTCACACAGTCTTGGGGAATGAAACTCAAGGTTTCGTTTAGCAGGAAGTCACATACCATTCGACTACATATAAACAAGAGCTCATCGGATCTAAGACAGGGGTGAGATATGATTACAGTCGTAGTGTGTGTTGGGGAGGGGGAGGAATATCAGAAAATATCTTTGCAGAAAGTTTCGACATACCGGGTGTCTCAGAAGTAGTGACACACTTGTTAGGTGCGGTAGGTTACGCCGTTTGTTTGTTTGTTTCTTGTTTTGTTTGTGTTGTGGTATAATGGTGTTTTTCCTTATTTTCAGTTGGCAACACTACAAGATGGCGGCTTGCTTGACGCTTGAGAAACGTGTCCAATGCGTTCGCCTATTTTCTGAGCCACGCAACGTTATGGAAGTCTAGTGGCGAATGAAACAGCTGTACAGTGATCCTGCGCCACATCGAAAGACAATAACAAAGGTAAACAAAGCCTTTGATACCACTGGTAGTGTAATTGACACCAAGAGAACGGGTAGGCCTAGGTCTGTCAACAATTCCGCTAATGCGGCTCGGATACATGCGGAACTTGCAAGGTTCCGCAGAAATCGAAATCGATTCGATGGTTGCCTCGCATCCTGAATATACCGACGTCATAGATTGCTCAGGTTCTTAAGGATCTGAAACTACTCCTGTATCATCATCGCCTCCTGCACGCACTCAATGAAGACAATCCGCATCGCCGTATCGAGTTTGCTGAGTGTTATCTGCGGACGTTGGAGGAAAATCCTAACTTCAGAAACCATATAACATGGACGGACGAGGCAAAGTTCCTTGTGTCAGGATCAGTAAACTGTCACAATTGTGTGTACTGGCGTCCTCCAAAATCAAATGGGGTGATTGAACATGATTACCAGAGTCCTGGTGTAATGGTTTGGGGTGGGGGTAAGTAACGCTTTACGGTGTACGGGGATCGTTTTTCTTTGATGGTTCGGCCGCCAGGTGAACCTCCAAATGGAAAATAGGGATCAGATACTGTAAAGCACTTGATTTTTACATCATTCCTCTGTACCTACAATTTTGTTTCATGCCATCCTCGTTTATAATAAAAATGTACCGGTACTGATCATTCAAAAGGTGAGTCACTACTTCTGGTACACCCTGTAGAAAGATCACATTTTTGAATATCCATAATTATTGAACTATGTGAAATTAGGTTTTGGGGCTTTACACTAATCACCCGTTAATTACATGTGGAACGATGTTACTTAATTTTCAAACATTTGGTAATAATGTCACTTTATTTACCCTCCAGTAACTTCTTAATGGGGAAATATTAATCTCAAAATGCTAAGTGAGGGTAATTTCCCCCATCTCCCCAGAATTTCCCATCCTGGTCTAAGTGAACTTTCGTCTTCTTTTGTTGCGCCTCAGACATATAACAATGCGTATTAAAGGAAATTTGAAAGAAGCAAAACATTTCGGCCATGTCTAAATTCCAATTTTGCAAAACAAACTTACGACTTCACCTGGAAACCAGAAATCGATGACCAGAAAACCTGGTAGCCGTACTGATGACGTTGATAGATTTGGTCTCCAAGGACTAGCAAACTTGATTCTAACTTTCTTCGTGACTAACCTCTGAATTCAACTACGAATGTGTTGTAGTAGTCGGTGAAATTCTAATGTTACTAACCACTGTGGAATGATGGATTCACTAACTTCCTCCCGATTAGTCCCTTTGCTTCCCTGATTGAGTTTCTTGTTGTCAAAGGCCGCTGAGGGACTCAATTGTGTGCAGTTCCGAGGAAGTACGAAACTCTTCAGTGAATGAGTAAAATATATCTGCTATCCCATAGAGACTACCGTCATTCGAGAAATGTTATGCTATTTGATTAACAAAGAAGGCAAGTGTTTATTTTGATAGACAGTTGTTTGCAGTTTTGGTTTTAATATAGCACACTACAACACAAGGAATCTTAAACTGTGATCCGTGTACTCGTTGGAAGGTCCTTGAGGTTATAGTAGGGAGTCTGCAAGTCAAATTAAATTACACTTAATTTCATTATGAGAAATATGAGTATAATAATATTGTTATACAATATGATAGTAAGATTGGTTTTCAAAATATGCTATGCGTAAGCGTCGACACTAGGGATGTGCACGAATCGAGACATGTCTCGAATCTCGCCTCGAATCGACTTGAAAATAAAACGAGATTCGAGTCAAGACACGCTTTGCGGAATTCGATTTGACAAGAAATGAAATGAAATTTTTAACGACCCACGATTATGTCTGTTAGGCTAAGGGAGACGATGATTAACCCTCTTAGGATTTTTGGTAACTTTTGTTACCATGACGAAGTATCGTCTTTGACTTCTTATTTAAATTCAATAATAGGTATTTAAGAAGAATTTCTTTTATTAGTCAAGTCAAGGATGGACCAAAGGACACCCCAGATGTCTTTTGGAACCCGATGGCTAACTTGGCGGCACCAAGTAGGGGCGGAGGAGCGTGACTATCTTAATTTTTTTTCGTAAGAGAAATTAAAAAAAAAAATTCACACCTTTAGTTTTCACGATATCAGATTGCAGCTTTGCATACGAATGGTGTCTACCCTTGGATATTTCTGAAATTTTTCTGAGATTTCTAACTGAAACTGGGCCCGCGCCCAAGGGCCGCAAGTGTTCCGAGTGGGTGATTTTTCAGAAAAATTTCCGGTTTTCCCGATTTTTCCGGTTCAAGTATATGATACGGACATGTAAGTAGTACCGTTGGAAAGAGCTCATTATACGGAAGAAAATAACGATTCGACGATGATTCTAGGTTAAATAGTAATGACGCAGTAAATTTTTATAATATATTTTTTTTATAATAATTAGAGAGAGAGCCTAAATTCAGTCTTTCAACAATTTTTTCATCTTTTGTTTTTAAGATACAAGATTGAAATTTTGCACACGTATTATGTACATAACAACGTATTTTTAGAAGAAAATTCAGATCACTAAGTCAACTCAGGCTCGAGCCAGTTGGACAAAGTGTTTTGGTGGGATTTTCCAAAAAAAAAAAAAAATCCGGATTTTTCCCGAATTTTTCGCTGCAGGTGTATGATACGGACATGTGAATGATACCGTTGGAAAGGGCTCTTTATACGTACGAAAATGGTGTTTCAGCCATGACTCTAGGTCAAATACAAATGACGCAGTATATTTTTGAAGTATATATATATATTTTTGAAGTATATATAAATGAATCACCTACAGACTTTCAAAAATTTCTGCCGACCTCAGTTTTCAAGATACAAGAATGAAATTTTGCACACATATTATGTATATACATAACAATGTATTATTTTTTAAATATTCAGATCATTACGTAAACCAAGGCCTGGGCCTGAGGGGCACAAAAATTGCAGTGCAAAAATTCGGAAGTTTTTTTTTTTTTTTTTTAGAAAAATCTCCTGTTTCTTTCCCGATTTCCTGTTTCTTGTGTTTAATACGGACAAGGGAGTGGTACAGTTGCAACGTATGATCAATTCTGGCAAAAATGAGGTAGGAACCATGATCCTACGATTAATAGTAAGGGAGCAGTAGCTATTTGAGTGAAAGTCGAAAATTTACCTCAAAAAGTGTAAATAGTAAAAGGGTTAAAACAAGTGAATGATAATAGAAGTGGTGGAATGAGAAAGTGGAAGATAATGGGAGTACCCAGAGAAAGCCCACTAGCACGATGTTGTCCACCACAAACTTACTTGACCGGGGTCGAACCAGGGAACCCACGTACCACAGGTAAGCATTCTACCACTGAGAATCATGCCTCACGGAATTCGATACGAGTCTAGAGATGTGTTTCTCGACTGGAATTTTCGAATCAAAGCACAGAATTGATACAGTATTTTCTCGAAACGAGTCGAGACAGTCTTAAATCTCGACTCAACTCTCCTTGTGCGCAGGGGCGTCACTTAAGGGGGGCAGGGAGTGACAATTGCCTCCCCGTGAATTTGAGATTTATATAGATTTTATCAATAAAAGAGTAGTAAATCAGTGGAAAACGCAAAATTTTACTTGTATCAAAGAGGTTTTGACCCCCCAAAGCAAAATTTAAAATGACGCTAATGCGTGCGCATCCATAATCGAAACTCTTACAGAACGGTTACATCTGTCTGTTTGTCGATGATATCAGAGCGAAAACGTTAAGAGATTTTTTTCTTTTTTTTTCTTTTTTTTTTTTTTTTTACTTTTTAGAATTGATTTAGCGTCCAAGGATATATTCCATTGCATAGGATGATCCTCTATTCAAACCGAAATGGGTGAAGTTAAACATTTACGGTTTCAACGTTGATCAGTACACAACGGTAACAGATAATTCAGATAATTAGAAGCAGATTCTTGGAATTGGCATCAGCTCGAAATAGAAGGTAACTTGAAACTGTTCCTGATAGGAGAAACATGCATTAATATTTGGGCCCTCTTAAAAAAATAAAGATGAAGTTTAGCCCTCTATAAGGATATAAAACATTGGGACCCCCAACTGGTGGTTTACAAAAATAGGGGCCATGTTACATTTATATTTCGTCTTAGGGAAACATTTTGTTCAGATAATATTACAACAGCACCTTTAATTTATTTTCAGTTCTCTGAGAATAGATAGTGACACAGATACTTCTAAACATATACTACTAAAAGTGACATAGGTACTCCGAACAGTGATAGAGATACTCTAGCAGTGACTCAGATGCTTCTAGTAGTGATGCAGAAACTCCTTACACTGACACAGATACTCATAACCGCGACAAATACTCGTAGCAGTGACACAGATACTCCTAACAGTGACATAAACACTTCTAACAGAGACATAGATACTTCTACCAGTGACATAGATACTCCTAGCAGTGACTCAGATACTCCTAACAGTGAAGCAGACTCCGAATAGTGATACAGATTCTAATAACAATGGGATATTCTCCAGTGACACAGATATTCCTAACAGTGACAAAGAATCTCCAAACAGTGACTCACATATTGTTAACAGTGACTCCTATATTACTTGTAATACTTTAGAATATAGAAGTATAGTTTGTACAGAGACAAAACCAACTTTTTTCCATGGAGCTCAAAATCTATGGGTGGCATACTGAATGAAAAATCAGATCAATCGTCTTGCCATGCTTTCTGCTGACAACGATATGTGGCTAATCCTTTGCAACAATGTTAAATCTTCACTCATTGATAGTCCGCACGTAACTCTTATGTCCTTCTGATAGTTATAGTCATGATAAGAAAGGTTGGTTAAGTTTGTAATTCTACTATACTTTAGCCTGTTTTTTTTTTCTTTTTTTCATTTCTTTAATTTTACAATACCCTGTCCATGGGATAAACTATTGTAAAACAAAAGACCTTAATTTCCTGCCCGTGAAAATGGAACATTTCATTATACGAGGAAGAAAAGACAGCTTTACGCTTAGCAAGCACAATCGTATGTGTGTGTGTGTATTTTCGCAACCTAAGTAAAAAATGTAAAACAATAAACAATCTATCAAATGTTATTTATATTGGATTAAATCCTAATAATACGTAATCAATCAATTAAAGGCCTGACTTCTGTGCTATTCAACTTCAAAGAAAGGTTCCATTATTGTTTTGATCCATGTAATATATAAACATGCTGCTGAATAGAGGCTCTCTTTTATGACCATGGCTTCATTCAAACATTTTACAATGCTTTGAATCGAGGCCAAAATGTAGTGGAAGTTCTGGGGGTGGGTGTTTCCTGCTTTCGTACACTAATCGTAGGTGACCCATAATGCTTTTCGCTCTTTCGTTTAATAAATTAACGTTCCTATTGTGGGTTTTTGAAAAAAACATGTTTGTACAGAAAGGAATATAACCTAATTTCAAATTCAAAGCACCTTTAGTGTTGAACACTACGTTTATCATATGACATAGTTCAAACAAGTAGAAACGAAGTAGAAATAATTGAAAATTTGTCTTTTTTTTTCAAAGCACTTTATTTCGATATATATATATATATATATATATATTGCTAAGTACCACTTCCAATTATGAAGATAGTTTTCTATAGATATTAAGATCTCAATACCATTTACAGCAATTTGATATCTCAAACCAATCCAGAAATGTGGAAAAAGAGTAGTTAAATTTGGTATATTCATTAAAATGGCGTATTTGTAAGAAATATTCGAAGCAATTTCTTATATACTTTGCTAAACATGAAAACAATATGTTTTGATAGGTGGAATTACAAGATCTTGAAATTACATAATTTTAAGCAGTGTTGGAAACTTTTCCAGTTTTTACCATATCTCCAGAACGTTTTCAGATATCAAAGCCATTATGTTCTTTACCACTTTGAAAAATCAATTTTGCAATTGACTGAGGAACCTAGTCTAAGGAACTTTAAACAAATAAAGGTCTTTGAAAAGTCAAATTTGCAATACCTTGTATCTTTGTTCCTATTCTTTTGAAATACTTCATATCATGATAATAGTATTAGATGCTAAAATATAATACTTCGGATCTGCATTGCGATGTCCGTCTCACTTGCGTTCTTACTGCTATAGATGCCATCAAAATTGAGATGCTTGTGGTAATGTATCGTCCACAGTTGGCAACACTGAATAACTAATGTGATATTGTGTTAAGTTTTTATTTAACATGTGGATTTGAAATAAGTAACAATTTGAGGAGTGTATTTCCAAAAAATGCTAAATCCACAAAATGTCCGATTTTGAATTGAATATGGAAGAGTATGCTATGGAACCTCTTACGTTAAATTTTATAATAATAATAATAATAATAATAATAATAATAATAATAATAATAATAATAATAATAATTATTATTATTATTATTATTATTATTATTATTATTATTATTATTATTATTATTATTATTATTATTATTATTATTATTATTATTATTATTATTATTATTATTACTTGTCAAAACACATTTTCTTCTGTGGTAAAACCTGTTTAGAATATCACTTGCCATAGAAGGATATAGTTTTTTTGTCCTTCCTGAAAAATTCTACAAAACGGATTTAGCATGTTTTGGATATACACTCCTCATTTGACGTACTGATTTCTTTGAAAATATAATTTTATGTTATGTTGGCAACACTGTTAATCTGGGGATACCACCAAAAAAATGTCAAACAAGTCCCCTACTGATATTTTTTACTTTACACAACTTTAGTGTTTCTTTGTCTACTGGTTCAAAAGGTACAAGGGTGTATCAAAATATAAATGATCTACCCTGTATATAGGCCTACACTTCTTTTCGATCAAGGTTAACTCTTATCCACACACTATTTACCATAGTCTTAGATCTCCAACTTGTTTTAGTTTTTCATGATCCATAATATAAGAACTATAAATTAAAAGAAAAAGTGATTGTACGAACACAATGAAGAGAATCTAAGGATTAAAGAGCGCAAGCCATCACAGAATGTACTTTAGTAATAAATATGGTTTAAATGTTGATGTATCATCCTTCTTGGACCTTTCGTGTCGAGAAAAGATTGCGATAACTTCGAGATGAAATTAAGAAAAACTCATAACATCTGTCTTTTCACATAAATTTACAATTCGAGGCACAAAAAAGGCCACGGTGGCGCAGTGATAGAGCACTTACCTCTAGTACGTGAGGTTCCTGGCTCAATCCTCGGCCAAGTAGGTTTGTTGTAGGCAACCTCGTGCCGTAGGTTTTCCTCGGGGTACTTCCGTTTCCTCCCGCATTCTCAATCCACTAATTTTTCCATAATCATTCACTTGCTTTAATCATCGTCTCCTTTAACCTAACGGAATAAACGTGGGACGTTAAACTGAAAGATTTCAATAAATTTTTTCGAGACTATAAAAGCTTTTCAAAATCGATAAAAGAATAGAAAGAATTCTTCGATATAATCCATCACAATGTTTATTTGGCACACACAGGCTGGGATCGAACCAGGGATCCCATGAACAAAAGATGAGAGCCTTACCACTTGTGGAAAAGTTTATTTAGGTCGATTTTCTCAAAGAATGTCTCATTCGATTTTATTCATATTTCATAAATGAATATATCACTAAAAATCCTAAAACATGGTTTAAATAATTTTTTCATAAAAAAAATCCACAAGGGATAATTTACCCTTGGAGAATGAGTTTTTCATCGGAGACAGTTTCCGAAAACTCCTTCTAAAGTTTTGTTAAGTTTTCTTAAATGTTCCAGAATAAAAAGGGGTTGCGGTGGCTCAGTGGTATAGCGTTCACCCCTGGCGCATGGGGTCCTGGGTTCAAAGTGAACTTCAAACTCTGCTCCCACCAAGTAAACATTGTGGTGGACAAGCACCGTGAGCCTGTGTGCCTGGGTTTCCTCGGGGTTCTCTAGTTTCCTCCGACTTTCTTCATTTCATTCATTTCTCATCATCACCATCTCCTTAAGCCTAGCTGGCATAATCGTAGGACGTAAAACTCAAAAATGTCGTTTTCATTTTGTTCCCGAATAACTTCGCCACGACAAAATTTAATTTGATATTGTTATAGGATATTATAGGATGTTATAGGATATTATGGAATATTAATAGATGTTATAGTACTGGACATCAATTCTTGGTAACGCTATGATACATTATGTTATTCAATATATATGCTAACAATATATAGAAATGATAAGATTTAATACGGTAACCTTTACCCTTCATGTGTAATTGAGACAGTAAGAATTTTTCGTTAGCTACCCAAGCAAGTACTTTGGCAGGAAAGAAGAATCAAGTTTATAGTCTTACAAACTCTTCAATCGCACAGTATTAATGTCTGAGAATCGTGCGACCACGAATGTTGAGAAGAAAATCTCGATACTGGGAGAAGATTTCAAGTGGAAATCAAATATATATATAATGAGCATGTTCCTCGCAAATAAACAAACGTTTTGAATTTTCAGTTATTCCTGGAAGATGTTTGGAATGTATTAGAGAAAGAAAAATATGAATATTATTGAGCTCTTGGCTAGAACTGGAAATAACTAGCGAAAAGTGAATAATAATGATGATGGTGAATTACTAGGGAGTTAAAAAAAGAAAGAAAAAAAGCTATCTAGCGTAGGTTCTTTACACATACTTGAACTTGATTCCTGATTTTTTATAAGAATTATTGAAGAGCGGATGTGGGAAACAAAGTAGTGTTTCAGCATAAAGATCAACGGTTAAGTGTACCCAGGAGTAAAAGTAGATTTGAAAAGGTAGGAGTACGGTAGGTAGCAGCATGACGTCACGCCGTTCCCCTTCCTATCTTTGCTCATTATACTTTTTTAGGAACTGGGGAGACGCCTTACATATTTTTCGGAGGTGGGAGGATGGCGTCCCCCGCGTTCCCCCTCACTTTTACCCCTGAGTGTACCTGAAGATGGCTCTTGCAGCGGAATCTAAACAGAAAATTAACAAGAGGTTAGAAAACGTAGGGACAGATTGTGAAAAATATATTAATACTAGAAAATAAAAGTAATAGGTGATTGGAATGAAGAAAATCTTTGAACTTTAAAAGCTGGAAGACAAAAATTACATGCAACTAAGTAATCCGTACAGCACCGTGGTGGCTCAATGTTAAAGCATTCAGCTTTAGAGCCTGAGGGTCCATGATTCGATCCCAGCTCGCGCCAAGTGAGCTTTGTGGTGGACAAACATCGTGTGCGTGGGTTTTCACGAGGTTCTTCACTTTCCTCCCACTTTCTTCATTCCACCATTTCATTCATTCCTCATCATCACTATCTCTTTTAGGCTACCCGGCATAACCGTGGGACGTAAAACTGAAAGATTTAATTTCATTTCATGAATAGTCTGCACGTATTGGGAGCAGTGTTTCATCCAGATTTGGTTTTTTGGGGGCACTGCTCCCCCGGAGCTCTGAGAGTGCCCCAGGGAGGAGACCAAAATAATACGTCTATCATATAATAACGAATAGAATAGTACCAGCAGTGCCTCCCCGGAATGCTAAGTTTGTCCCCCCCGGAACAATTTTTCTGAAAGAAAGACTGATGGGAGTACGGTGGTTCAGTGGCAGAGTGCTTATTTTTGGTGTGTAGGGACTCTTGTTCGATCCCCAACCAAATAAGTTTGTGTTAGACAATATCATGTTCGTGGGTTTTTCTCAGGACAGTTCTGTTTCCTCCCTCATTCTCATTCTACCAATGTTTTTCTCATCATTCACTTGCTTTAATCATCCTTCTCCCTTAGCCTAAAGAACCTAATAGTGGCACGTTAAACTCAAAGATTTCATTTTATTTTCATTTGAGTAGTCGTGACGTCATACTTGAGTTCCCCATTAGGTGA
>NC_137469.1:22440571-22480571 GCF_964235325.1 Thermobia domestica | reverse complement strand
TACCTACTGCCTTTATAAAGTTGAGGCTTTCCTTACCCCCACGATCCACTGGATTTAGTGGCAATGGGCACAAATTGGTATATCTCTATTAGATTACTATACTTTCTTCTTTTGTCTGTTTCTTTACGACTGGCTACATTGCCCGCTTGAAGTGAGGAGAAAGGAAATTTGTAAGCGGCGAAAGTGTCTGCGCACGTGAAATTCCAGATCAGCGATTCTCCTCTTTTCCAAGATATTAAGGTCATCTTATCTGGTCTTTTACCATCTGTCCTACTACATCCATTTGGCTCCCTTATTGCCGGTATATCTGCTGAAATGAGTGCTCTTTGAATTGAAACTAAATTAGATCTTTGACTTCACGCCCAACGTTTATAGCCTTTAAGCTAAATCAGACGGATGAATATGATAGAACTGGTGGAATGAGAAAGTGGAGAGGAAACTGGAGTACCCCTAGAAAACTCACGGTCATGATGTTGTCCACCACAAACTTACGAGGGGTGACTGAAAAGTTTTGAGCCTAACATAGAAAATGAGAATCTAGTATATGTATTAGAATAGTACAACCTTTGATATTAATGTGTACCAAGCTCAGTAATTTCTTTTGTCTTCTACAGGCTCTTGAAAAGAGTGAGATGGCAGAAGTTGGGAAAATGGAAAAGATCCAGTACAGGTCAGTCATCAAGTATCTGCAATTAAAAGGAATGTTGACGTCTGAGATCCACCAGGATATGATCAATACCGTAGGTGAATCTGCCCCTTCAAATGCTACAGTCAAAAGATGGCTGCAGGAATTCAGCAGTGGTAGGCAGAGCCCAGAGTGTTGAAGATGAGCCGAGATCTAGGAGACCATCAAGTGCTACCAACACGGAAAACATTGGCCTGGCACTTGATATGATTATGGAAGATTGCCCATTGTCAACTCGAAAGATAGCACACAGGCTAGGCATATCACAGGAGCGAGCAGATCATATTCTGAAGAATGAGCTTGGTTTATCAAAAGTTTCTGCTTGATGAGTCCCACGTCTTCTGACTCCCGAACAGAAACGCACTCGGTACCCCCCTATTCGTGTAACTGTTAGAACGTGATGTGGACGATTTTCTCTATTGATTCATCACTATGGACAAGTGTCAGGTACACCATTACCAGCCAGAAACAAAACAATAATCCAAACGGAAGCACTCCTCCTACACTATCCCAAAGAAAGCAAAAGTGATCCCCTCCGCTGGCAAAATGATGGCCTCTTCTTTTTTTAATTCACAAGATGTGATATTGATTGATTATCTGCAAAGGGATCATAACATCATAGGACAATACCGGTACTGTAGTGACCTTTGAAAATCTTCCAGTGTAAATTCAGGAAGAATGGCCACAAATGATGTCCAGATGCGTTGTATAGCATCATGACAATGCTCCCAACCACACATCATCAGTTGCCATGGTTACTATTAACGAATGCGGCTTTGAACTCGTTCCTCATCCACCCTATTCTCCAGATCTGGCTCCCCAGACTTCCACTTGTTCCCTAATCTAAAAGAGGCTCTAACAGGATGACGTTTCGCAAGCGATAATGACGTCATGACAGCCGTAGAGGAGCTCCTGTGGTCATAACCTAAGGATTTTTTTTCTACTGGGATAAGAGCACTGTAGCACCGTTGGAGCAAGTGTGTTGCTGTCCGAGGGGATTATGTTGAAAAATAAAGGCATCATAAAATTTGTACTTCTTATAGTTTCCTCGAGGCTCAAAACTTTTCAGTCACCCCTCGTATTTCGCCTTGGATCGAACAAGGACCAGAGGTAAGAAGTCTACCACTGAGCCACCGTGCTCCCTAGTGAAGGATTGAAAACTAAAAGAAATCTCCTTTTGTTCCATAAGGGAACATACACATGAGTACCATAAGGAGAGGTACAGTCAGTGTAGGAATTAGGTTTGATGGGGACCTACGCTATTAAAAGAAGCCCTTTATACGTCAAGTTTTAGGAGCCCTTTATACGTCAAACTTTCTTTTTCAGCGACATAATGTCACCGTTTTTTTTTTTTTTTTTTTTTGGTTTGAATGTATGTTATATGGCAATTTATGGACCTAATGGGTATCTGAATGAAAACAAGGGCCCATTACAGGCAGGGCTGGAAAACGGTGGCTCCATTATAAGTGGGGCCGGATAACAGGAGCTTCATTAAAATGGGGTAAAAAAAAATAGAGCCCTATTACTTGCTTCATCAAAGCCTAGTACAGAACAATACAAAACATCATTGATGTATGTGCATTTTATCTTATTTGCTTTTTTTTTTTTTTTTTGTTATGTGGAAATTACATTACAATCAGTTTTCTTCTTTAAATTTTATGAGCCCCCAAGAGAGTGCGGCCCTAAGCTATAGCTAGTTTACCTTTCACGTAAATCCGGCCCTGGGTACAGTGAATGTAAAATTTACTTTCTTTCCTTACGGTGCCGAAGAAAATTAATTACGTAAATAATTCAATCTATCAAATATATTGTTGATACAAACATTTCCAGCAAAGGAAACGTGAGTACTTTAGTGCAATTCGAAGACTGAATCAAGCAAGAATATTTATGAAAGAGTCAGGAATATCCTCTTCCCATTGTGCACGACTTCTCAGTGGAATATATTCGTTTACACATGCAATAATGAAAGCTTGAACTGCAAGTCTTTTAGCACGTAAGAATCTGCACTTCATAGAGGAACTTTGTGTAAATTAATACTGGATACTACACGAATTGTGAAGAAAGTGTAGCATGTTTGTTCTTGCAGATAAATACACTATATATATTGAGTCTAAAGTTTACATTCTATATACACTTGGACTGGAAAGAGGACAGAATTGACGTAATGTTGACAGGCTTGTCATAATAAAACACAAGCTAGCTTATTATGAAGTTGTTTGATTGAACTATCAACGCACAAGAACATTGTAATTTTTTTTTCTTACACAGTAGTTGATGTACAGTCATGCTTAAAAGAATTTCTCTTTTACCCTTATCTGTATATAGGAAGGTTGTTGAAATTTTGTCCTAAGGTAAAAGTAATAAATAATTCAATCAACTTTAAGGGAAGGTTGCCGAAAGTTTGTCCGAACATGAATTTAATAACTAATTTAGTCATATTCAAGTGAAAGGTTGTCGAAAGTTTGTCCAAAGATGATTTTAGTAAATAATTCAATCAAAGTTAAGTGAAAGGTTGTCGAAAGTCTGTTCAAAAATAAATTTAATAAATAATTGAGTCGTATTTAAGTGACAGGTTGTCGAAACTTTGTCCAAAGGTAAATTTAATAAATAAGTGAATCATATTTAAATGAAAGGTTGTCGAAAGTTTATCCAAAGATGAATTTAGTAAATAATTCAATCAAAGTTAAGTGAAAGGTTGTCGAAAGTTTGTTCAAAAATAAATTTAATAAATAATTGAGTCGTATTCAAGTGACAGGTTGTCGAAACTTTATCCATAGGTAAATTTAATAAATAAGTGAATCATATTTAAGTGAAAGGTTGGCGAATATTTGTCCAAAGATGAATTTAGTAAATAATTCAATCAAATTTAAAGGAAGGTTGTTCAAACTATGTCCAGAGACAAGTACAATAAATAATTAAATCAATTTAAATGAAAGGTTGCCGAAAGTTTGTCTAAAGATGAATGTAATAAATAAATGAATTAAGTTTAAGGAAATGTTGCCAAAAATTGTTTAAAGATGAATTTAATAAATAATTCAATCAAATTCACGGAACGGTTGTGGGAAGTTTTACCGGAGATAGATTCAATATGTAATTCAGTTAAATTCAAGAGAAAGATGTTGAAGCTTTGTCCAGTAAGTAATTCAATGAAATTCAAAAGAGGTCTAAAAAAACTTTGTTTAGAGATAGATTTAATAAATAATTCAATCAAATTCACGGAACGGTTGTGGGAAGTTTTACCAAAGATAGATTCAATAAGTAATTCAGTTAAATTCAAGAGAAAGATGTTGAAACTTTGTCCAGTAAGTAATTCAATGAAATTCAAGAGAGGTCTTAAAAAAATTGTTCAGAGAAAGATTTGATAAATAGTTCAATCAAATTTACGGAACGGTTGTGGGAAGTTTTACCAAAGATAGATTCAATAAGTACCAGTAATTCAGTTAAATTCAAGAGAAAGATGTTGAAACTTTGTCCAGTAAGTAATTCAATGAAATTCAAGAGAGGTCTGAAAAACTTTGTTCAGAGATAGATTTAATAAATAGTTCAATCAAAAAAATGAAATGAAATCTTTTTACGTCCCACGTTTATGCCGCTTAGGCTAAAGGAGACGGTGGTGATGAGGAATGAATGAAATGCTGGAATGAAGAAAGTGGGAGGAAACGGGAGTACCCCGAGAAAACCCACGCACACGGTGTTTGTCCACCACAAAGTTCACTTGGCGGAGGTTGGGATCGAACCCGGGACCCCAAGCACCAGAGGTGAACGCTCTACCACTGAGCCATAGTTCAATAAAATTCACGGAACGGTTGTGGGAAGTTTTACCAAAGATAGATTCAATAAGTAATTCAGTTAAATTCAAGAGAAAGATGTTGAAACTTTGCCCAGTAAGTAATTCAATGAAATTCAGGAGAGGTCTAAAAAAACTTTGTTCAGAGATAGATTTGATAAATAGTTCAATCAAATTCAACAGAAGTGGCATGAAACTATTCATTAAAATGCTAAATAACAATTAAAATGAAATAATATTGAAATTTTCTTCAAAGACAGACTAAATCAATAATAATCGGAGAATAATAATTGATATTTTTTAATTGTATTGTTCAAATTATTTCTGAGCAACATGCTTGAATTAATTAAACTCTGTCAATGGAGGACCAGTATATTCTATTAAAGCATACACGCAAACACATAAGAAATGTTAAAAATTTTAAAACTGTTCGTTCCATTGTGTTTTTTTAAAATATGGTGACAGCTAAATAGAAAAACAACGTATTTTTCGTCATAAGAACGAAATGAAACTCACAGTTGGTGGTGCGAGAAACACAAGGAAGAGAAAGAGAGAAAGAAAAGAAATAACTGACGGATTTCATGTCCAAGACAAATGACAAGCAAAATCCGATGTGCAAACACAGAAGCACCGCATGGGAAAATAGGATAAACCTTATGAATACAAAAGTTTGTGTGGAAAAAAATATGAAAAAATTTTTACAAAGAAAGGAAAGATCAATGCTAAAACTTTTTCTAGACATTACAGGTTCGGAGCTTTAAGAACCTTTCTTGAGCAAGCAAAATGGCTGACTTAACGGATTGGACTTAAATGTAACGACAAGAGTGCATATACGAAAAGTGAAATTAATAATTAAGTAACCAAACAAGCTAGTATTTGAATTTCTCGTTGCACAAGGCACAGACTAATTAAATAATGGGATAATAGCTGTTACAAGAGAGAAAATAAATACTGAGACTCCATAAACCGTTTAGAATTACAGAAAAAATATATTTACTTAGTGCTATGAGTAAGTAATTCAAGTAGATATAAATAGCTTGAGGACAATAGAATTCTTTTATCGTGGATTGTGCAAAGAAAATTAAATGACATCCTTTAGTTTTACGTCGCACGATCATGCCGGCTAGGTTAAAGGAGATGGTGATGATGGAAAATCAATGAAATTGGTGGAATGAAGAAAGTGAGAGGATTCGGGACAATCCCGACAAAACCCATGTGTTTGTCCACCAGCGAAGTTCACTTGGCGTGAGCAAGGATCAAAACAAAGACCCCCATGCACCAGAGATAAATGTTCTACCACTGAGCCACCACGGCCTCTTTGTCCAACGAAGAATGAAAATATGTAGAAGAAAGAAATTTTTTTAACATTCATTATTACGGTTCTAAGTTAGCAATAGTTAAATTGTTGTTAGTATTGTGCACAAGACATCATTACCACCGCCATGTAATTCTAGTAATTGGAATCATCTATTAACAGCCACAGAGGTTAAGGGGAGTTCAGTGGTAGAGCGTTCACCTTTCGTGCAAGAGGTCTGTGGTTGGAACTGGCGGACAACATCGTGTCCGGGGGTTTCTTCAGGTTTTACCGTTTTTTCACACATTCCCATTTCATCAACGCATTAAATATTATTCTCTTTCATCAATCACCTATCCCTGTAATCTACAGGGCATAATTGTGAACATAAAACTGAAAGAATACATTATATTATAAAAAATGTACTTTAAAGTGAAAATCACACGCGCTTTTACAGAGACTTAAATTGAGCTCTAACAGAGAGCCGTGTACATACTGTATTTCTACTACCACTACCACATATACTTCCACTTGGGACTACATATGTATAGGCCTATTCTGGATTACATAGTATATTGCAGGGCGCAAAATTTCCGGTCGCCAGGTCGCCATTGGCGACTAGAAATTTAGATCTAGCGACCAGGGGTTCAGTAGGAATATTTCTGCCTAAACTCATAAGGTTGAGCAGTTTCTATTTCGTACGAAAATAATTCTCACTGAGCAAGAGAAAACACGGAATGTAAAGTCTTCACAACGGACATGGAAAGTGAGGTGTTCACAGCGTTGTAATTCGCCCCTCCTTTCCTTAAGGACTTAAGGACTTCGATCCGAAAACTGCAATCGACAACTAGTGCTTCAGTGCAGAGACAGAGCGTTACACAAACGTGAAGTCTTAGAGTTAGATATTTTTTTAAACATATATATGAATTGTCTAATTCAAAATTCAGTATCCCAAATCTAACTATTTGGTTTTGAAATTTTATGCAGTGACGTAATTTATTTCTTTGTCAAATCAAAGGCCCTGGAAAGGAGGGGAACTCTCTTATAGTTTGTATGTGAGAGATACTAGCGACCCTCATTTTTGGATTGGCAAGTGCGTCTGACTTTGAAATTTTGTGCCCTGATATTGGTACAAACATGCACTTCTATCGGAAACCATATACACATCTGCGAGAACCATACGAGGAACCATACACAATACTATTAGAAATTACGAGGGCTGGAAACGAATTGACAACACTGTAGCTACAAGGCATACAAGGCTTTTGCTGTTTTCAGCACGTATAGAAGAAAGATTCAAAGTTGCAGCAGCTTGGATAAAGGCTGCGGTGAACTCTTGCAGAAATGCTGACAAATGTCGCAGAAAGTCTCTCCTCCATCCAGCCTTTGGGACTCCTCACAAAAGTCTATCCCCTCAAGATTTTTGGGGCGTTTCCCTAAATTTATCATTCTCCCCCAAGTTTGTTTTTTCCCTTAAATTTACTTTTCTTCTCCAAATTTATCATTCTGCTCTCCAAATTTACCTTTCTTCCCTTACATTTACTTTTCTCCCCCAAATTTACTTTTCTTCCCTTAAATTTACTTTTATCCCCCAAATCTATTATTCTTCTCCCGAAAATTACCTATCTCCATCCAAATTTAGCATAGATTTTTCCCAATTTACCTTTTTTTCCCAAAATTTACCATTCTTCTCCCGAAATTTACCTTCCTCCTTCCGAATTCAGCACATATCTCACCACATTTACCTTACTTCACAAAAATTTAGCATTCTTCTCTCCAAATTTACATTTCTCCCCCCCTAATTTACGTGTTCTTTTGCACGTCCTGTGTTGTGCTCTATAGTCTAGTTGGGGTTGATTTTCTTCTGATGTCTCTCCTTAAGCAGTAAGATTGTCTTAAATAGCCTTATGTTGAAATCGAATGTTAAAGTAAAGCGAAATAATCGATCTTCCTTGTATTTATATGGTTACTTGTGTCTCAAATAGCTTTAATGTTGAAATCGAATGTTAAAGTAAGGCTAAATAATCGATCTTCCTTGTATTTATATGATTACTTGTGTCTCAAATAGCTTTAATGTTGAAATCGAATGTTAAAGTAAAGTGAAATAATCGATCTTTCTTGTATTTATATGATTACTTGTGTCTCAAATAGCTTTAATGTTGAAATCGAATGTTCAAGTAAGGCGAAATAATCGATCTTCCTTGTATTTATATGATTACTTGTGTCTCAAATAGCTTTAATGTTGAAATCGAATGTTAAAGTAAAGTGAAATAATCGATCTTTCTTGTATTTATATGATTACTTGTGTCTCAAATAGCTTTAATGTTGAAATCGAATGTTCAAGTAAGGCGAAATAATCGATCTTCCTTGTATTTATATGATTACTTGTGTCTCAAATAGCTTTAATGTTGAAATCGAATGTTAAAGTAAGGCGAAATAATCGATCTTCCTTGTATTTATATGGTTACCATACGTGGCTAGACGCAGGAGACTCGCATTCGATTCCCGATACAAGCTCAATTTGATTCGGATCCCATATAAGGCTCTAGAACCACGTTTCGTATTGCCTACGAGAAGGTTGTAAGCGTTAAACTCCGAAACATCTAACCAAATAAACTACTCGAACAATCGAAAACAAAACAAAAGAAACTCGAAATCTCTGTTAGTGCACGTTATAGCATATACCATGCCTTTTTTTTTTTTTTTTTTTTTTTTTTAGTACATCAACTATAACTCTTAACAAAATGTGTCTTATGGATAGTGATGAGATTAGAGTTGAAGCTTACATTGTTTTAACCATGTCAAAATAGCTTTAACCTTAGCGAACAGAAACAGTATTATATGCTTTAACATTTTTCAAACACGCTTTGACAGCAATTTAAGACCGTAACTTTTACCTATTAGCAAATAAGAAATGTACAGTGGTAATCTTTCGTGTGACGTAAGCATTTAGAAGAGTGATGTCATCTCGTGGAATGAAATACAACTAGAAACCTTGCAGTCAGTTTATTCCAAGGTTATGCCACAGTGCATGCTTATTTGTGATCATAAAATATTTCTACTTGGCTTTGAATTGTTATTTTTCTGTTCTGTTTTATAGTAGACATTTGATTTTTCTTTCCTTTCTTTTGTCTTTTCTTTCTTTCTTTTTTATTAGTAAAGCACAGTAAATCTTCATATCTAACTACGTGTAGTACATAGAACTTATTACGTTGATTCTATAAGAAAGAAGGATAATTCGTTTTAAGTTGTGAAATCCTTGGTTCGAGTTCAGCTCATGCCAAGTGAACTTCGTGGTGGACGAACACTGTGTGCGTGGGTCTTTCTCGGGGTTCTCTCACTTTCTTCATTCCACCATTTCCTTCATCTCTCATTATGACCGTATTCTTTAGTCTAGCCGGCATAACCGTGTTACGTAAAACTTAAAGATCTCATTTCATTTTTACGTTGTGAAACTACCATGTAGACCTTCAAACTATATGAATTCTATAGAACGTATTAGTCGTTTCTATATATAAAAAAATGATTCGTTTTAAGTTGAGAAACTACTATTGAAGACCCCCAAACTATATGACTCCTATAGAACTGATTACGTCATTTCTATAAAAAAAAAAAATAAGCAGGATTCATTTTACGTTGCGAAACTACCACATAGACCTCCAAACTATACGAATCCTATATAACTATTACGTCGTTTCAATAAGAATACAAGGAGGATTCATTTTACGTTGCGAAACTACCACATAGACTTCGAAATTATATGAATCCTATACAGCTTATTACGTCGTTTCTATAAGAATACAAGGATAATTCATTCTACGTTGTGAAACTACTACGTAGGTCTCCAAACTATATTAATTCTATAGCACTTGTTACGTCGTTTCTTTAAGAATACAAGATTTAATTTTACGTCGTGAAACTACCACGTAAACCTTCAAACTAAATGAATCCTATAGAACTTATTACGCCGTTTCTATAAGAATATAAGGAGGATGCGTTTTACGTTGTGAAATTACAGTAGACCTCCAAATTATATGAATCCTAAAAAACTTTCTGCGTCGTTTCAATAAGAATACAAGGAGGATTCACTTTAAGTTATGAAATTTCATTAGACCTCTATACTATATGAATCCTATAGAACTTATTACGTTATTTTTGCAAAAGAGGATTCGTTTTACGTTCGGCTGGGGGCACCTAGCGGCATGTTTAGACAGCAAACTGCCATTTACCTCGTTTCGCTATGACTGTTAGTCGTAGAACTACAGCTACTGACGTGAGCATGTGCACAAACTGTTCGTCGGTTTAATGGCGCAGTAACAATGAAAGAGCTTTAAAAATATCATGTACATGTGTGGAATTTTACTACAAACTTAGCAAAACAATTACAGAGTCATTTCAATTGCTTTTCAGTTCATTTGCGATTTCTTCGTACTAAAAACTCACGCATGATCCGGTCAAAGATCAAGGTGATGTTGGTTGTCCTTTTTCATTGGAAAAACATTGTCCACCAGGAATTTGTATCAAGTGATCAGATGGCAAACAAGTAGGCATACCAGGACATTTTAGCGCAGTTGACGGATGTTGTGCTCAGGAAGAGGCCTGAATTGTGGGAAAACCAGACTTGGAAGGTACATCGTGCCAACGCGCATACTCACTCCTCATCCGCAGTTATCTGGCAAAACATCAGACTCTCGTTGTACCCGATCCATCCTATTCTCCGGACCTAGTCCCAGCAGAAGTTTTCCTGTTCCTTCAACTTAAAATCACTTTGGAAGGATATCATTTCGGAACCATAGAGGAGATTCAGAAGAATGCAACAAGAGACCTGTACACCATCTTAGAAAGAGTGTTTCAGGAGGCTTTCAAAAAATAAAGAAACGTTGGGCATGATGATGTATTGTCAACTGAGGGAAACAGTGCTTAAAATGTTGTACAATGATTGATTAATAAAGGCGTTATAGCAAAAGTTTGGTTTCTTTTTGAACATACCCCGTGGCGACTGCCGGGTTCAAGTCTCAGTAGTGGTTCGGATCTAATGATAATAATCTACTCGTCCTTTATAACTTCGGTGGTGCAAAACTCAAAACTTAACTTTTTCTTACCATTGGTGCTGACAAATATTGTAAACACAAACCAATTAACCGAAATGTACCTAACGAACGACCTACTTAACAAAGGAGGGGGTGAAAAAGAGAAAAACCGTTGCCGAAAGAAAACTTACTTCAACTGTTAGAGAGAGATGAAACTCAATCTGATGCTTAATTAACGTGTTAATGTGATCCCTGGCACTGAAGACAGACAATCAAGTCACCGCACTAACGAGCGACGATCGACTGGAGAAAATTCTTCTTTGTTGGTGAGAGATATTCAGAAGGAAGTGGCGACAGAGTTCAACAGAGAACATTCGACGAAAACTTGTTTCAACTTTAATAATTTCAGTAAAATCTTATTAATATACAGGGTGAGTTGAAAAGGTATGTCCAAACTTCAGCATATGTGATATTTAGTCTAATTTTGATCAATTTGGACATATTTCGTATTTAAGTTCTCAATCTGAAGCTCCATTCAGTGCACAAATAATTCAAGTCCATTTTTGTAATTTTAGACATATTTCGTATTTAAGTTCTCAATCTGAAGCTCCATTCAGTGCACAAATAATTCAAGTCCATTTTGGTCATTTTGGACATATTTCGTATTTAAGTTCTCAATCTGAAGCTCCATTCAGTGCACAAATAATTTAAGTCCATTTTTGTAATTTTAGACATATTTCGTATTTAAGATGACTACCTAAAGTTGTTTTCAGTGCAAAAAAGATTCAAGTCCAATTTTGGTCATTTTTGACATTTTTCGTATTTAACATCTGTACTTGAAGCTCCTTTCAGTGAACAAAGAATTCAAGTCCATTTTTGGTCATTTTGGACGCATTTCGTATTTTCTCAACCTGAAGCTCCTTCAGTGCACAAAAGTTTGAAGTCCATTTTTGGTCATTTTGGACATATTTCATATTTAAGATCTCAATCTGAAGCTCCTTACAGTGCACAAAGAATTTGAGTCCATTTTTGGACATTTTGGATCTATCTGAAGCTCTTTTTCAGTGCACAGAGGATTCAAGTCCATTTTTGGTCATTTTGGACATATTTCATATTTAAGCTCTCTACCTGAAGCTCCTTTCATTTTTTAAGAGATTCATGACTAAATATTGCAAACAACTTATAATTTTGAAAACAGCGTTCACTTTTCTATGTATTTAAAGCATTCAAGCCCTATGTCTCTTTTTCTCACAACTGACAATTACACTTGAGTCCCTTGCGCCCTGAATGGGCCATATGATTCCTCTGAGGACAGACAACCATAAAATTCCATATATAAATGATACAGTACCGTTCGAAATGTAGGGTGCTCGACATTATGTCCACTAAATGATGAGACTACCATCGCGCAGAAAACATGAAGGTCATCGTGCAGATGCTGAGCATTTTGAACATTTTCTCTAATAACGTTGCGATCAGTGTGGAATCATGTTCCTGATTCCTCCCGAGAGGCGCGTCATCCCCTAGGTTGCAGTTATTAAATGTTGCTTCTAGTGCTTGTTGTCATAATTCCATCTATCCCCTTTAACTATGCTTACGGTACGCTGATGGCTGTTTCTACTGTTTCTAGCACATAGGCTCACTAATGACTTGTTCACCTTTGTTCCCATATCTGTGGCGAAGTCTCATGTCTTGTGGATCACCCTGCACATTTTCGAAACTACAAATCATCACGTATACTGTATATTGATACAGATTTTAGTGTTTGCTATTCTTAGAGCAACCGCCTGCTAAAGTTTGGACAGACCTTTGAGAATCATCCTTGAAAGCAAAGTGGCAGATCGCTCAGTTTTTGTACGAAGGATGCTTAGTTTGATGTCACTTACTCATAATATATGGAAAACATTTAGGGTATAGTACAAAAATGAATAAGTATAAAGATGTGGCAGATGAAATAAAAAATATATGAAAATATCAAATAGTTACAGTAGAAATAATCGTTATCTCAGCTACAGCCATTGTTTCTGAAAGCATCGTGTCAAGACTAGATAACAAATAGGAAAACACACACACATTACAGAAAATACGTACTGATAAACAGCACAACGCAAGATGACAAATGCAAAAGATATCAAATAGATCTAGAGACAATACAATATATCACAAGCCTATATGCAATGATTGCACAAACTGGGTAGAGGGAAGAACATAGCGAAGTGGCAAAAAAATCATACATTCAGAAAAGGAAATGAAACAGAAAATAAAACCGTATTACAAATATCAACCTGAAACCATACAAGAAAATAATACCGTATTCAAAAACAACCTGAAACCACACTACAAAACAATACCGTATTCAAAAACAACCTGAAACCACACTACAAAACAATACTGTATTACAAACCCCAACCTGAATCTATACTAGAAAATAATAAAGTATTAAAAACACCAACCTGAAATCATACTAGAAAAAAATACCGTGTTACAAATACCAACCTGAAACCGTACCAGAAAATAATACCGTATTTAAAAAGAACAACCTGAAACAACACTACAAAACAATATCGTATTACAAACACCAACCTGAAACTATACGAGAAAATAATACCATATTAAAAACACCAACCTGAAACCATACTAGAAAATACTACTGTGCTACAAATACAAACCTGAAACCGTACTAAAAACTAATACCGTGTTGCAAATACCAACCTGAAACCATATTAGAAAAGAATACCGTGTTACAAATACCAACCTGAAACCATACTAGAAAATAATACCGTATTGCAAATACCAACCTGAAATCGTACTAGAAACATACATACACAAACTTTAATCGAACAGAAGAATACAAACCCATAAAGAAGTATATCACAACAGGTTGAACATTACAGTAATTAGCAAAGAAAGAAGATGAAGTACACCTAATAGACATCCTAATATCAAACACAAGGAACTTGGAGAAAGCACATAGAGAAATAAATATATTTTAAAAAAATACAATCAAGTAGACCAAAACATAAAAGAACAATGAAAGGCGGAAAATGTGAAATAATACCAATAATAATACTGGTTACAGCAGAGATCTATAAGATGTTGAAAAAGATACTTGAAATAATTAGAATTGAAGAAAAATAATAGAAAGAAAATATAGAAGAGCGTAATACTGGTTATAAGCGGAAATATAAGAAACTTCTCTACAAATCTCAGAACAAAGCGGAAAACACAGCGAAATATTAGTAGTAAAATACTCTTGGATGTCTCGGATATTACTATGTCACTTGCTCAGATAAAAAGTAAAGAAAAACACTATTATTATTATTATTATTATTATTATTATTATTATTATTATTATTATTATTATTATTATTATTATTATTATTATTATTATTATTATTATTATACTTAGTTATTGATTTCTGAATATAGGCATTCTTGATTCTGTGACCTTTCGTAATGATTCACAGCTTTCCACACCGGTTCAGAATCATATTTAAATGTATTTACGAAAATTAAATACCATCCACTGTTTGTTTAAGGGCGCATAAAATTAATCAAATAACGTTATACTAATTACTGTGAATCGGTAATTAATGTTTGTTTGTTTGTTTGTTTCCTTTTCTTTCACACAAACACAACAACACCACCACCATAATCACCAACTCCCAATATATTATATTACTACAAATGCATATTTATAGAAGCACTTGAGCAAATATGATAGCAACTAGCATATAAAACACGGCCAGCCTGGGTACGAACTAATAATATCGGACTCCCATTAAAAGCACTCTGAATACATAATTAAAATGCATTTTTTTAAAAAATACAATTAATCCTCTCTAATCGCAATTAAAACTGTATTTAATTATGCAACTCACCACATCCGGTGTTACTATTGTTTCAAGAGGAAATGCAATTATATATCGAACTTTCTTTTTTACATATACACATAAATTAATTAATTAGAAGCATAGCTTTAATTGACAGATGTATCACTAGATATATGAAGAATTGAGGACCAGAGTAAAATATCTCCATGAGTAACCATTGAAATCTCCCTCAAAGAGGCTCGTGACGTAAAACTAGTCACTAAACTGTTACGGAAGCATGAAAAACATATGTAAAATATTTTAAACTAGTTACTAACTAAAGCAAAAATTTTAAAGGGACACTGTGGCTCAGTGGTGAAGCCTTCACCTCTGGTACGAGCAGTGCCGTACCATGAGGGAGAGAGGCAAGCGGGACGACGGCCTCGAGCGCCGAAGTAACGGGGCGCTAAATTCAGTAAGAAAAATATATAAAATGGAAGGAAAAATGATAAAAAGTGCTCAAAATCAAGGAAAAACGGGGTTTATTTTTTTAAAAAATTCTTACGCTTCGCGCCAACCATAGTTACGCTTTGCGGTTGGTCTGTCGACCTCACTAAAATGTACGGGGGCACCATCCTATTTCCCCTTGCCCCGGGCGTTGATTTTCCACGGCACGGCACTGGGAACAAGACAAGAACGTTGTTCCTATTTTGATCTCAGGCTATGTAAATTTGTGGTGGACAACATTGTGTCCGCGGGCTTTCTCAGGACTCTTCCGTTTCCTCCAACAGTCTTATTCGACTATTTCTTTCATAATCAATTTGGTGTAAAAACAATCCGTCTCGTTTAGCCTCAGGACATAAACATAAGATATAAAACTAGAAATTGTATTTCATTTCTTTTTCAGCATTGAATGAAATTAAAAGGAGAAATAAATTGTTAAAATTCCCTTTTTTGAAGTCCAGCAAATGTAACTAAAATTGTATTATTTTCACGGCGCTTATGGTCAATAATTGTGGAAATACATAAACTGTGTCAGAGTTCGTAATGATATTAATATCAAATATGATAATCGTTTTGTTAGATGTGAAACCAGTAGTACTACATTGGTGCTAGGTCCTAAAGTTAAAATTTCCCTCAGGAATGCTCAAAAATTCCCTTTTTAAGATAAAATTTCCCTAACTTTAGTTTATTATATATATATAATTGTTTAAAGAGAGCATTATTGCGTGTCTATGGATTATTATATTGGGCTTATATCTCCACAACATACATTTGTGCTTTTGATCTGTTAATACTGCAATGTTATCTTGTTTAATGACATCCTCAAGCCATGGTGCGAAAGGTTTGTAGGGGAAAATAAAATTTGTCACTTTATATGTGGGATTCTGGAAATCATGTCAACGTATTTCGTCATACTGCCACAGTGCTTTGTAACATACATTTGTTGAAACGCTAAATTTCCCTACATTTTATCTCCTATTCGTGAAATCTCCCTTTTCCCTCCTTCAAAAATTCTTTGCTAAGCCTCACTAGTCTTCGGGAAATTTCCCTCAAACTAGCATCACTGTAGTACTAGGCCAAACAAATAGACGGAATTACTTTATAAATTATAGAACAATAAACAATAACAATTCTTTAACATGAATATTGCTCAATCGTTTTGTGAATATTGATTTCGAGTTTAATAAAATTAGTAATATTACACAATATAGTTCATAAAGCTACGGCAATATAAGCAGACATTTTTTTAGAAAAAACATAAATAAAATAGGAATAGGATTTGACAAAATTTTTGCGTAAGTAAAAAATCTAAAGTTTACTGTACGTCAATTGCACTCTAGTGAATTTTAGAATGAACCAAACTTTTATGGTAATGAGCGTTGATAACAGTAAATCAGCTATAAAACGCGTTAATATTAACCCTAATAGCATGTTGGTTTGCAGCAAGTCTTTCACTATATTTGATTTTAACTTGCTAGACTTTCCGTGCACTATATACCTGCTGCAGGCTTTTTGAAAGACTTACCCTCGTAATTTGATTTTCATTTCCTAGATTTTACTTGCCTCGGAGGCTTGCTGCAACTTTGTAGCCAGTGTGTCAGTTCTAGTTTCTACCAACAGGTGGCACGAAAGTCTAATCGTAGAAATCTCGCCAGGCCGCCATTTGTAGTAGGTGCGAAGTGTGTGAAGCATTAAAACAAGTAGATAATTAAGATAATTACGTAAGTATCCATTATGTAGAGATAATTTATATTTTAAACGTGCATTGTTTGACAAAGTTATTGAGAAAAATATACTGTATGATTGTTCGTATACAGTAAATGTCGCTTGTAAAATTCATGCAATGCAATGCAAGTATATACCTGCAGAAGACTTACTACACTCACTTGCAGAAGACTTGCTGTAGACTTGCAATGCAAGTATATACTTGCAGAAGACTTATACAAACTTGCTGTAGACTTGCAGTGCAAGTGGTATCCTTGCAGAGACGCGTCAAACCTGCACTAACTTGATACCGACTTGTTGTGGACTTGCAGTGCAAGTAGAAACTTGCAGTAGGCTTGCTGTGCAAGTAAACCCCTTGCAGAAACTTGCTTTGCAAACTTACCATACACTTGCACTGCAGGCGTGCTGCTAGTTCGAAGAGCTTCAACTAGGAAGTTTGCATTAAACTTGCATCAAACTTGCAGACATATAGCACAAGTCTGCTGCAAGTTTGTCAGACTTGAATTGCAAATTGCCGCAAGTTTGTTGCAAGTCATTCTTGCTATCTGGGAAGCCTACCACGCTTCGAGGGCGTAAAATCAGGACTTTTTTCTAAAATTTACAACTAAACAATAGGAAGTTAAGAGGGCAGCATGAAACTTTATTCACTTTAGCATGAAACTTGAGTTAACAGATCAAGATTTAATGTTGATCGTGGTGCGCTGAAACTCCATTTCCTCAAATCAGTGTCCTGTCGGAAGTCAGTTCCTGTGCAATTCCACATTTATTATTATTATTATTATTATTATTATTATTATTATTATTATTATTATTATTATTATTATTATTATTATTATTATAAGGTTTGCTGATGACGTAGCATTGATAGCGGAGAACGAACAGGGTTTGTTACAGGAAGCTCTTTCAAACCTGATCGACCAACTGAAAAAAAAAACATGCAAAATGAAGATAACCAAGAAGAAAACGAAAGTGATAAAGTGCACAAGAGCAGGACAGGAAGGGGCAAACGTATGGCTAGATGGAGAGAAAATCGAAGACGTTAAGACGCTCCCCTGTTTAGGAAGTCTAATATCCTCAGACGGAAGAAGTGAAAAAGACGTAAGTTCCAGAATAGAACAGGCTAAACAAGCATTCAATAGGAAAAGAAAACATTGCTAACATCACGAAATATGTCGTTGGACGTTTGAAAACGATTTATTTAAACCCTGGTATGGGGCATGGCGCTTTACGGATCAGAGACGTGAACATTGAGAAAAGCTCAAATATCCAAGCTGGAAGCATTTGAAATGTGGTGTTGGCTCCTCTAGTTTCAAACCTATAGAGCAGTGTTTCCCAACCGGTGTGCCACAGCACACTGGTGTGCCGCGAATGGACCGCTGGTGTGCCGCGAAGAAATCGAAACAAAATTATTAATTCTATACCAACCAAATTGCAAGACATAGGAAAAAAAGTGTATATTTTTGTATTTCATATTACTATGAATGTCTACCATGGAAAAAATTACTGTAATTCTAATATATTATTCTACATCTATTACTGTGTAGCAGACAGTATTTCGGCTCGTACACATTTCCACGGTTAGCTGCTATGTTACGCTTCAATCGAGAGTCATACTAACACCGAGAAATGGAAGCACTTTTACGATACGCGTCAAGTGAACGTTCGCACGTGAATGACAGAACAACACTTTGTTCAACATGTGTATTTTGACTTCGACGCATCGCAAGCTGTGTGATTCCAATAATATGCACCGGTTTTGGTTAAAACAGCAAAGTTCAAAGTACAAGATATTTGTTTGTTCGTTCGTTATTTAGTAATCTTCGTTCTTAGTGAAAGGTTGGATACAGTTTTCGAAAAAGAAAGCGTATTTTTAAAAATCTGAGTCCTATATTTCATTGCAATTGTTTTCTATTTTAAAATTAGAATAAAACATAAGTATAATGAATTAGCATAGGGGAAAACCAGTGGTCGAGCTTTCATCTCTGTCAGAAGGAGATCAGTAATCACAGAAAAAAAATACCATGGTATTTTATATTTGCAAATAATAATAATAATAATATCTGAGTGTGCCGCGAGAATTCGTTACACCCGTAGTGTGCCGCAAGTTGAAAAAGGTTGGGAAACGCTGCTATAGAGAAAGCAATTAAAACATTGAATAATTAGGTTAGATTACGTTATCTTTTGAAACATTAAACACAAATTGTTAGGTTAGGTTAGAATAGATCTTCTTCATTATTCTTACGCGTATATAATTCAGTAAAGCTCAACGCAGAAATATCACATTCAACGCATCGATTTGCCATACTATACAATTACTATTCTTCTCAGGTATGGAAACCTTCCGCATTTTGGAAATAGTACCCATTTGTACGTATAATTTGTAGGAATCGAAGTCCCCAAAAAGTTAACAGATATTCATAGTCATGTGAATGGTAATCCTTTTTCATTTTATAACACAGTAGGCTTATAAAACATTTATGTACAGCTTCGATTATTATTAACAGTAATAATAATAATAATAATAATAATAATAATAATAATAATAATAATAATAATAATAATAATAATAATAATAATAATAATAATAGGTGGATTTTCGTTCTTTAGTTTGCTGTAATGAAAGTTTGCCTTTTTGCCTACGTGAGTAACTCTCAAGAACTGCTACTGAATTACATTCCAGTTTGCTTGCTTCCATTATATCTTATTATATCTACTGAATATACGTTAAAAAATAACAGAGCTGATTTTATTTAAGCGTTAATTTGTTCCACTACAGTGCAATGACTTATTAATAGCTTGCTCAACTGCTATTAATAACGTGTTTGCTAAATAACTGTGAGCAAAAATAATCTTGGGCAAATAGAAATAGTTTACTTGACAATAGAATCCATTCCATCTTTACGATGACTCGCAAATTAAATTCTAATAAACTCAAACCGTCTTAAATTGAACTCAAACAATATGTACATTTGAATAAAAAAAAAAGCATAAACGAGCTTAGAATAATTCAGAGACAAATTACGGTTTCCAAGATACTTCAGAGACAAAATAGAAGATATTGATGGATTTAAATAATATTCAGTGTTTTCTGTGGTTCTAATACACAAGAATTTGAGCTATTATATTCGGAAAGAGGCTAATTTAAAAATATTAAAAATTATCTGAAAATGTGATTTTTTTTTTTTAAATTTCGGCAAAACTTTAAAGTACATGCGCAACCGGAAGATATAAACGGATTTTATTTCTTTTTCTTTCTTTTTTAAAATTCCTTTTGAATTCTCCCCAATACACAACTTTTTTCCGCGGCAATACGACTTGAAAGAAAAAAATGAATTTTTCCGGCCCATCCTAATGTTCAGCAATAACTTTCCTTTTTTTAAAAAAAGCTTTGACTTCATGAAACATGGTATGTAGTTTGTTTTTTAGTTTTACAAATGATGGACTCTTGTTTAGAGATTTAAATCATGCAGGGGAGAAAGAGTTGAATTTATACTCCTAAAAAGAAAAGATGCTTAATACTGTGGATGGTTATTTTGCAATTGGCGTGAGTGATTGGAGTAGCTTGAGTTAAGGCTCACTATCTTCAATGACGCTCGAATTCACTAATCTAGACGAAGCTTAGCTTATCTCGCTCGCCATTCTCAATGAGCATCGTGCTCGAGCTCACACTTGATCTTCAACGGGGCTTGCACTTGAACGTCAACGGGACTCACACTTGATGGTCAACTGGGCTCACACTTGATCGTCAACGAGGCTTACACTTGATCGTCAACGGGCTCATACTTGATCGTCAACGGGGCTCATACTTGATCGTCAACGGGTCTCGCACTTGATCGTCAACGGGGCGTGCACTTGATCGTCAACGGGGCTCACACTTGATCGTCAACGGGGCTTGCACTTGATCGTCAACGGAGCTTGCACTTGATCGTCAACGGGCTCACACTTGATGGTCAACGGGGCTCACACTTGATGGTCAACGGGGCTCACACTTGATGGTCAACGGGGCTCACACTTGATCGTCAACGGGGCTCACACTTGAACGTATACTCGTGCTCTCTAACTTCAATTGGAGCTCGAGCTCATTCAGATTCTTAATCTGGCTCACTATGCACCTATAGGGCTCGCGAGTTTGAACATCCACATTTTTAAAACTAAACGTAGTGTCTGTGTTTGCTTCGATATATTCTGTTGGTTATGCTATGAACTTATTTTCAATTTCAAGCAAATGTTTAAGAGAAACTTGAGTTAAAGAAAGGAAAAAAATAAATAAATTGTAATGTACATGTCTTCTGTTTTCTCTAGACCTAAGAATTACTTTTATTGCTTAAGAGTCTATCCGTTGAACTAGAAATATAAATCAGTGCACAAACCAGTATTTCTAGTTTATGTTATTTAAGATAGTAAAGCTACTATGAACCAGTTATTTATGGTTTGAATTCAATAAAAGGTACGGTGGAAAATTCCCAATAAACCAGTTATTTATTGTTATAATTGAATGAAAAATTCCCAAACTTAAAACCAAAAGAGGAAAAAAAAATGTTTGACTCGCTTCTATAGTGTATCATTATTATAGGTAATTACGCAACTTCATCATGGATATTAGTTATCCTCTATTCATTTATTAATTAACAAATCCTCCAATTAAGCATTAAAACTATCCCACATTTTATTTCGTTTATTAACAAAGTTTCAGAAGCAGATTTTCAGAAACAGATTGAGAAACAAATTTTCAGAAACAGTTTCAGAAACAGATTCAGATCATAGGATATTTTCATACTTTGTTATCAGGGCTTAATTAACCATTAAGCAAAATTAGCACGTATTTAGGGCATCAAGGGAAAGGGGCGCCACAAATATTTTTCATAGCCGAATTTACCATATGATAGTGAATAGTGCAGCTGAACCCGTATTAGCAAAAGGGGCTCCAACATTAAATGAAAAAAAAAATACATACAGATATATACAACAAGAAAAAGAATTTTAAGAATGAACAAAAAAAAAAAAAAAATGGATCAAACGATTGCGACCTGGTCAATAATTAGTTTTTGGATCAGGGACCACACGGAATAAGCACATCATACGGAGTTAAGTGATAGTTTGGGTTTGGCTACACTATATGTACGAGTTCTCCAGATATGAGGTCTACAAGAAAATTTTTAACCGAAATATATTGGATCTTTTGATCCAAAAATAACATGAGCACTCATAGATTGGAGACCTCCGCCCAGTGGCGGATCTAGCTTGGGGCCTAGCCTCCAGTTTCTGGGGTGGCAAAAATAACTTAAGGTAATATTTGTATATTTCTGGAAGTTTATAGTAATCTCATGACACGCTTCCGCCAAGGGACACGAAATCGAAAGATAAAATGTCCCCCTCCCACCCTCTATATAGCTTAAATAAAAGCAGAAGAAATTTTGTATGCAGTCTGCGAAATTACTGTACAATGTCAATGGAGAGAACACATACTCCATCAAAAACACAACTTCCTCGGCGGAAGTATATACAACAGTAATTGTAATGATAGGCGTTGATTAACAATAATAATAATGATTGAAAATCTGATTAAAGACTTTACAATTTAAAAAAAAGAATAGGAGAAAAAGTTTTCAAGTATAAATAAAGCGGTAGTATACTAAAATAAGTATTATTATCCACCTTAACGTGACTCTTGTTTAATTTCGATAAATAAAACATAATTTTATTATATGCCTCATTATTGTTTATATACTGAATTATACATATACGGAGACACCAATTTTGTTTTTTAAAAAAAAAGTGTTTAGGGCCTCTGGGCGTCTTAATCCGGCCCTGTCCATGATAAAAAACGAAAAGTTGAAAGATGTTTGATTTTTTTTTTTTTTTTTTTAAGTAAGCTGATGAGGGTTTAGGCACCTAACGATACTATACCGGTATCGTCTGGTAGAGTTAAAATAAAAAGTACTTGGCACTTTTTGAGATTTAAAGTCAGTACCTCCCTGGTTCCTAAACTCAAAATTTTAACAATTTAGCAAACCTTCTTTATTTCTATTATACTTTGTCCTCCATCGGACTAGAGTTTACTGATCAGATACTAGCAATGACAATTTCACGATTCTAAGAAAAAGAAATATCATCCTTCTCTGACTTTCGTAAATCCTTATTATCAGCGCACACTGAATTTACTGAACGCTCATAGAACTTTTCTTGTGGCTAAGCGGTTTTCATATACGTCTTCCTCGTGGAAGGCGCGGGTTCGATTCCTGACAGAAGCTCATGTGGTTCGGATCACACATTAAGCTGTAGGTCCCCGTCTGATATAGCCTCGGTGATGAAAGGGATACAAAAAAATCAAATCAACAACAACAAGTTAACGTTTCAACTAAAATTAACGTTTAAAATGTTTGTTAAATGTATTTTATCTATTGAAAAAAATAATAATACTTTGAACAGTTTCCACAACACTTTCTTGAATTTGATTCAACTCTTTATTGAATTTGCTTGTTGCAACAAACTTCTATAAAATGTTATTGAATTATCCATTGCATTTATTTTATGGATTTATTTTAAGGAAAATTTCTACCATCCGTATCTTGAATTTGATTAAATTATTTATTGATTTTGTCTTCAAACAAAGCTTTCACCATCTATCACTTGAATGTAATTTATTTATTTATTTATTGTTTTTGTTTTAGATAAAGTTCTGGACAGCAACCTTCCCTTGAATTGTAAAGTATATAATTTGAATTTCAATTAATGATTTTCCCTGTTTGTTTCGAAAATTTGACTAATTAAAAAAAAAAACTAAATTTGATGGCCAAATAACTCGGGAATCAAAGGTTTTGCAAAGGAAAAGAATATTTCACTAGAAGTCAAGACACGTTTGGTTAAAGTCGAATGAACTATATAAGATAGCGTACGATATATATCGTCTTTGAGATTGATTTTTTCATTAAAATAAATTGAAGAAGAAAAAAGTATTTTATAACGAAGAAAAATATAATCTACAAGATGAGCGTTAATATTAATTATCTATTTGTCATGTTTATAATGTCTGTTTAATAAAAGGAGCTCTAGCTGACAATCCAGTTAATGGTGACCTTGAACCTTTAAGAAAATATAATTAGTGAAGATAATTTGTTGAACGAATATACCGATATACAAAACTAGATCACTTTGTTTTCACTTTATAGAAAAATAAATCAAGAGTAAGTTCGCCAAATAAATCAAGGATAAAAAATAAATCAAGAATAAGTTCGCCAAATAAATCAAGGATAAAAAAATAAATCAAGAATAAGTTCGCCAAATAAATCAAGGTTAAAAAATAAATCAAGAGTACTTACTCTAAAAATACGTCGCTCTCACTCCGTGGTAGAATTAACTTGGGTAGAACGATTGCTTTCTTCCGACGGGTCTTGAGTGTACACATGGTGGTAGTAAACTGGAAATCTGGTTGAGGACTATGCGGTGATAAGATAGTAAGTCTTCGGTTCTCTGATGGGAGGGAAAGATGCATGGGAACTTGCGGCCGCCGGTGATCTGCAGATCGCTGATCGAATCCCGCGAAGACTCCACGTCTTCTTTCTGCCGTTTCTTCAACTTCATCCCCAGAAGCCGCTCTTCGTCGGTGAGAAAGAATTCGACTTTCTCTTGACGTTTCCAAACTTTCTAATGATCTTGCTTCCACCGAGGCTGAATTAGCGATAACTCTTCGAACGTCTCGCTCCGAACTGGAGCTGACACGGGTCGACAGTTCGAGTCCCGATGCTGAAAGCCTTTGCTGTTGTTGTCCAGATGGTGCTTTAAGACATTCTAATGACCTGGCTTGTTCAACTCTGCCTGCAGAGAGCCATTGTCTGCGTTCACGTGTCTGGGACTCTTGACTTGATGACCTTTGACCTATGGTGGTCTTCATTACCGATTTACTTGACTCAGCATGCACTTGTTGAGATTCTTCGGATTCAAAAGCCAAGACGCCACTTGAACCTTCATCCATACTTGTTGCAGGACTAGCACTAATACTACCAATAAACACACTACTGCCAGCTTCGGTGGAAGAGGTCGAACAAGTATCCTCAACTATTGCCGGGATATCGCAACTACCACTACTACTGCTAAAACTGTCCATAGTTGACCTTGAAAACATTTTATTGCTACTAAAACTACTAGATGCAGTAGCAGTAGTACCAGCACTACTACTAGTAGATCTCATAACTTGTCGCTTTTCTATTATTTGCTGTTTCTGTTGTTGCTGCTGTTGGTGTTGAATTACGAATTGCTGCTTTAGGTATTGCTGTCGATTTGAACTAGCAGATACTGAAAGACTACTTCCGCTAGCGGATTCTTGTTGCATTGTGCATTGTTGCATTGTGGTGTTGTTGCTAGCTTCTTCAACTTCTCCCTCCATAATGGCGTTACACACGAAAAAAAAATCAAAACTTAAAAACCACTGCCTTTTGTTATCAAAAAAATGAAATAAATAATTTTGGCTGCACCAAAAAGAAACTCAAAAGCACACAATATATAAATTTTCTTGCCACACAACAAGAACACTGCACTAATACACAAACTATCCACCAGAGGGATCTGATTATCACCTGTTTTTCCGGATCCAATTACTGACGAGTAATATATTAGTCCAGATGGCTTTCTGTATAGCTCAGACCACTACTACAACGTGTCCCGTCCAATTTTAAGTTGGCACCGAATCATTCAGGGCAGTTCAAGAGCTCTAAGTTTAGCCAAACGTACAGCTTTTATAACAACCTTATCGCTTCACAAAATGATGCACAGATACAAAGAAAAAAAAAAGGTACTGTTCACTTTCGTCTTTAAAACAGGTCTCACAGAAATAAATGAGCAAATATCACGTTGAATTAAGTGGTGTATGTGTGTTTTTTCTCTTCCTTTTAGAACAAAACACACAAAACAAAAACTTGACCATAAATTTAAAGAATTACGAGCTTTAAAATTGGTGTATAAGTCTTGATCGAATACACAATTTCAATCCTACTTATCGATACTGAAAAATCGATAAATTCCACTAAAAGTCATTACTTTTTTTTTAAAAAAAAGAGAACTTTTAAGGTCACATAATACACATCACTTTGATCTATTTTCTTTTATAAACACAAGATTTATATGCGTTTGATACAGAAAGGAAAAACAGTATGTTTCTTTTTCTTGCGCATTTGATTTCTTATTTTTACATCCTGTAGTTGTTTGCTGCAAATGCTATATCGATAACATCAGCACTCGAACAATACTTTAAGAAAAAGTTTACGTGATCGAAAACGCGAATAACGAGATATTTCCGGTTGCATAATTGTAGAAGCTGAATATTATGTGTTAACACTTGTGATGATGACGCCGAAGAAGGGGAAGAAATATAAAAGTTTCGGCCGCGGCAGTTGTTTTCCTCGTTACGAACGTTTGTAACACGAGGTGACTAATTGTACTATTTTGAAGGGACATATCAAGCTAAAAGGGGGCAGCGTCGTGTCTCCGCTCAGTGTTGCCTGGGATATTCACAATGTGAGCTGCTTCGCTTGCTCGCGCGCTGAAGCTGTGGGGATTTTCTCCAGCGAAAATGGGAGTGAGACCCGATCATGCCCGAAGTGAACCGTACTTACCTTGCCGAGTATGGACGAGTATTGTCGAGGCAGAATGCCACACTATTGAACTTTACCTCTCATACATCTCTACATAGAACTCTATTATTCTTTCCTTTTTCCACAAGCTCCTTTATGTATAACTCGGTGGGATATTCAGTGCTTTTTTATTTTTTTTTAATACTGACTTCAGTGTTCAGATTTGGTTGATATATGGAAGCAATTGGAGTTTCTACAGAAGAAAAGTAAAAATATATACGCAGAGAGATAGAAAGAGAGAGAAAGAAACTAAAAGTATCAGCTGAAACAGAACAAGGAAATAGAATATAAACATATCCCAGTCAGAGAAAAGCTTCACTTCCTTTACAATCCCAAATCAATTTCGTCTGAAGAAGTCGCTGTATTGTTGGTTTCGAAATATATAAATCCTTCCTTCCGTAGTCAGCACTATTTTTCTTTTTCAAATTACGAAGCAACTTGCAAAATGAAAACAAATCTTTAAGTTTTACGTCCCACGATTATGCTGGCTAGACTAAAGGAGATGGCAATGATGAGAAATGAATGAAATTGTGAAATAAAGAAAGTGGGAGGGAATAAGAGTACCCCGAGAAAACCCATGTACACGGTGTTTGCCCACTATAAAGCTCACTTGGTGAGAGTTGGTATCGAACCAAGAACCCCATGCACCAGAGGTGAACGCTCTGCCACTGAGCCAACGCGGCCCCAGATTTCTTTTTAAGTCGTAGATATTATTTAATATAGTCTCGGTGCTGCAACCGATTGGAAATCAAAAATAAAATCTTAATTTTAAGTCCCATGCAGAGACACAGGAGATGGGTCATGTGGGTCCACATCCAACAAAATCCCCACTTTTCTGTAAATTTAGTCCAATTTCAGGGTAATTCTTACAAATTTTAGCATAATTTACCGTCATTTTAAATTTGGATACCTTCGCAATAAATTCCTGCTTACGTGCCTGGTGTAACAGCCCTGGGTTTAGCCCTGGTGGTCCTGTAGGCTAAATGAAACAGATGATTAATGGTAATGAATGATTATGCTGTCCATTACAAATTCACATCGCCTGAAGTCGAACCAGTGACCCCACGCACCGGTTTCTTTTTTCTTTCTTTTTTCTTTTCTTTCTTCTTCTTCTTCTTCTTCTTCTTCTTCTTTTTTCGCTTAACCGATTCTCTTTCTCCTAGCTTTGAACACAGAAGTCCGCTCCTTCATCACTCATTGGCAAGTTTACAAGATAATCTTAAAAATTCTCAAACAAGGTAATTTTCAACAAGTTAATCGTAAAACTTTGAAACAAGATAATCTTCAACAAGGTAATCGTAAGACTTCTCAAACAAGATAATCTTCAATAAGGTAATCGTAAGACTTCTCAAACAAGGTAATCTTCAACAAGGTAATTGTAATACTTCTCAAACAAGGTAATCTTCAACAAGGTAATTTTAATACTTCTCAAACAAAGCAATCTTCAACAAGGTAATCGTAATACTTCTCAAACAAGGTAATCGTCAACAAGGTAATCGTAATACTTCTCAAACAAGGTAATCGTCAACAAGGTAATTGTAATACTTCTCAAACAAGGTAATCGTCAACAAGGTAATCGTAAGACTTCTCAAACAAGATAATCGTCAACAAGGTAATCGTAAGACTGCTTAAACAAGGTAATCTTCAACAAGGTAATCGTAATACTTCTCAAACAAGGTAATCTTCAACAAGGTAATTGTAATACTTCTCAAACAAAGCAATCTTCAACAAGGTAATCGTAATACTTCTCAAACAATGTAATCGTCAACAAGGTAATTGTAATACTTCTCAAACAAGGTAATCGTAATACTTCTCAAACAAGGTAATCGTAATACTTCTCAAACAAGGTAATCGTAATACTTCTCAAACAAGGTAATCGTAATGCTTCTCAAATAAGGTAATCGTAAAAGTTCTCAAAGGCTTATTTTTATTAAAAGAAAAGGTTTGCTACTTACGTACTTAACTCGTCGAGTCTTTCCAGCTTACTGTAACTAACCCCTGGAATGCTTTCCATAAACTTACCTGCAAATAAAGAGAAATTTGTTATTAAAATTAATATAATATTAATCTTCTCTCAAATGCATATAAAAAGTAATCAAAATTAGTGCTGCCCAGAGACGAGAAGAGACAGGATTTTCATGAGAGATCTTCCAATAAAAACAAATAAACTCCTCGAGACGAAATAACACTTTTACTACATCTTTTCGATATAAGACAGTCCCAAATCTAGTCTTATGAGTAGAGCCCAAATTTCCATGCACAAAACAACCCTGAAATATGCACGAAAAATACCAAAAAAATGCATTAAAAATTGAACATATGCGCTGAAATATACACTCAGAAAATAAAATTTCAATTTCGTACAAAAATATCTTAATGACCTCTGTTGCAAAGAACTGTCAACGCCTCTTACGTTTTCTTCTGTAAACCCTCTGCGTTTATCAGTGAGTAACATTTTGTAGATCGAAAAGTTACTTTCTACATCACCAGAAGTGACTGATGCATGTGAAAAAACACCGAACGTCATCGTGTGTTAGGTCCTCTTCCAATTCCTTGTTTTTTCAAGATTAAGTACATTTGCAATATTACAGATTGTTTTCTACCCTGTATTTTTTGCCTAATGTTTGATAAAGTTTATCTGATGCTATTTTCGCAACACTGTGAGTTTCATTGTCAAAGTCTGCCATAATTCGCCCAACAAGGGGAGTGAATGCTGCAAAGCATTGTTACAGGTTTTCAATTGTCTGATAATCTCAGGAATTCTCGAGCAATTGTTGTGTTGCCACTTATAGAGAAACTTCTTTTTTTTTCTTTTTTTTTTTTGTGACCCATAAATAGCGGCTGAGAAATATTGTTGTAACACGTAAATAGCAGCTGCATCTTCGGGATTTAGTGAGGCTAAAACTGTTTTCACTTGATTTAAATTATTTGCATAATATGACACAGTTTCTAGTCATGAGTCCCATTGGGTTAAAACTGGTAGCGGAAAATTTTTCGCAACTTTCAAAAGATAAGCCTACGTACGCGTAATGAAGCTTTCACAACTACTTTCTTTACATTTGGTATCAACGCGTCTACTTCCGGATATTGGCATGTGATTGTTCCTATTACGCGATGAAGACCGTGTGCACGACAATTTAGGTGGATTAATTTAGGATACAACACTTTCTTCTACTATTATTCTATATCTGCAAAATTTTATTCTATATCTGCGTTTACAAAGTGATTCAGTTCACTTTAAATATAACTTTTTTTTAATTGTGATATATTCTTAAATATGCTAGTATGCAGCAATAAAATCGGAAATATGCAGTATTCTGAAAAGTTTACGAAATATGCAAGCACATCGAAATTAACTCAAAATATGCACTTACATGCGCTATCAATTGCGTCTTAAACGAATCTTTACTAGTCTATCGGAAAGAAAAAGATAGTTTCCATATCTTTCTGCATGTCACTATAAACATGCATTTTGCATATAAATCCGGGCTGTACTTGAGAGCAACACTAATCAGAATCGAGATCTAGGAATAACAACAAATTAATATTCATGTTCGTATTACTAAACGTTTGGTGATATGATATAAAACGAAGAAGTGGATGACAATTTAGCCAGAAATGTACTATCAGTTACTTCGAGAAATAAATTCCAAGCTCCAAAGCTTTTTTGGAGAGGCTTAAATTCAATATGAGAATATATTATATTAAAATTTGTAAAGTCCCCCCTAAAATTAGACTGAATTTACAGAAATGTCGGAATTTCCTGGGAGAATCCGGGCTTTCAAGACCTGCCCCGTGCGTACGTCTCTGGTCATATGTACGGGAAACGAAAGTATTGAGATTAAATGCTTGTTCTCTGTAAGCGTGTTTAAAAATCCGTTAAACTCTTATCTTTGCTAGTTCAATAATAATTAGGGGCCACGGTGGCTCAGTGGTAGAGCGTTCACCTCTGGTGCTTGGGGTCACGGTTTCGATTCCAGCCCCCGCCAAGTGAACTTAGTGGCCTGTGTGCGTGGGTTTTCTCGGGGTTCTCCCGTTTTCTCCCACTATCTTCATTTCACCATTTCATTCATTACTCATCATCACCGTCTCCTTTAGCCTTACCGGCATAACCGTGGGACGTAAAACTCAAAGATTCATTTTTTCAATAATAATTAGTAATGAATATTAAGTTGTATTAATGAAATTTTATGTAATTATGCAGGCGTATTTTCACATTGATTTTTTCTTTCATAATTTTTCTTAAAAAAAAAAAAAAATGCCAACCACAAGGACAGTTTAGATCTCTATATTGTGCGCGACCTACAGAAATCGTCCGATCGTCACCAAACTTGGCAAGAAAGTAGATTAGGACTTGCGTAATAAGTATATAAAATGTTTTCTTGTAAAGATGTTTGGTTTTCGAGTTAGTAGGTATCAAATTTAAGATTTGGACTTACTCAAATTTTCAAGAAAAAGAAAAAAAGAAAAAAGAAAAGAAAAGAAAAAAGAAAGAAAGAAAAATAGGTTATTAAAAGTATTGGCGTACCAAATATTTACTATCTATTCGTGAGTCCAAATATTTAATGTCCATTCGTATGTTCAAATATTTGCTGTCAATTCGTGTGTCCAAATATTTATTGCCTGTTGGTGTGTCCAAATATTTACGTGTCTATTCGTGTATCCAAATATTTACTGTTTGTTCATGTGTCCAATTATTTACTGTGAAAAGCAATAAAGGATTTATTTTTCGTCACTGTATATAAGATATGTAAAAGGTATAAGGTATTAAGACCTAATCACTGCGAAATTAAATACCGCTAATTTTACAGTAATTATGTGATATCTTCGAATAGACAAAAGATAATCTAAATGTGGAACAAGTACGTGCTAGACAATATTATTATGCATGAGATACCGTTATCACGAGCCACTTAGTAGCTTTCCGTTTGCAGCCATTTAAAAACGCGAAAATAAATGCCGATTTTCTAAATGGCTGGAAATCAAAAGCAGATAAGTAAGTCGTGATAACGGTATCTCATGTAAAACAATATTGTCTAGCGAGCTCTTGTTCCACTTTTCGATTATCTTTAATTTATGTGAAGATATCACATAATTACTGAAAATTTAACGGTATTTTAATTTTGTCGTGATGAAGCTTCTTAAATAGCTGGGATTCAGAGAAAGCTACAGGCTTAATTAAATTAAGGTATAAAGCAGTAAACACTAAATTATATGTGCACTATGTTAACATTCACATGTAATAAATTGAGATTTTTTTTAGATGTTTCATTTCTCTTTTAATGCGTTTTAAATATATTATGTATACGTCTTTCTTTTTGAATTATTGAACTAAAACAACTTCTTAGAGTCTATGCTTGTGTAATTTAAAATCTTCAACTAATATTGTATAACAGCTCGACAATGGCTTCGCGAAACGTAAACATAACGGGTCTTATGCAGAGTCATTTTGACGTCTGATTAGGGTGATACTAAAAGACAGACTACTGAAGGAAACATATGTTAGTCAAACTCTTTAGTATGACACTAATCACACGTCAGAACGACTCTGCATAAGGCCCAACGAGTCTTATGCAGAGTCGTTTCGAAGTATGACTAACGCCATACTAAGGGTCTGACTAAAGCATCGTTATTATAAGTGTATTCAAATTCTCTGATTAGCACATAGTAGTTGACTAAGTTAATCACATGTGATTAATTTATTTATAGCAGAGGGTAGTATACCCTGGTTTAGCCACGGTTTAGCCACAGTAAACTTACATTATGAGGATACAAAGACAATTAATTATCTTATCTTTTACATCATCGGGTGAGTTAATTATGAAGTAGTTAATAAGCAGTGACGTAACTAGGGAGTCAAGTGATGCTTGTGTCCCGGGCGCCGGATTGAGAGGGCGTAAAATTGAGCAAATATTTAGGGGAGCGTTTAGATTGGTTAGTCAGGAGGACGCTAAGGCGAGTTCTTTCCCTGGGCAAAAACTAGCGTATTTGCGTCGTTGCTAATAAGTCGAGTCCTCTACAGTTACAGAACTATTTCATAAAGTGAACAGTGAGAGATGAGTAAAATATTCCGTTTTCTGAGGGATACATAAAATTGATCGATAAATTAGCTTCCCTTATATTTTTTTACAACATAATCCTTTTATTGTCGCTAATATTAATTTCTTCTGCTCATTCCCCCCGTAAATACATCCCTCAGAAATGAATACAATAATTATAACTCGATCTCGTAACTATTTATAAGTTGTTCTGATGTCAAAAGAAAATTTCGAATTTCGTATTTCATATATTTTCATTTTTACAGACTACGCACGTTCATGTCTTGTTTCCATAGTTGCCACATTTATTTTCCGAACTCGAAGTATTGGAGTTATATTAGTTAATCATACCCAAGATAAACTTATTAGCTGAATCCAAGCAGCATCTGAAATCCAGAAAGTACACCATTTTAGTACAGATCTAATACGACACTAACTAATCGTGTGACTAACGCTTGATTAACAAATTCCCTCTGAATACTTGATTAACGAAAAAAAAATCTAGCATAAAATCACCAAAACCTATTTCTGTTCGCAAGAAATAACAACTTTCAAATGCCGGCTAAAATATGTTTTAAAAAATGGACTTCTTCGCTCGCACAAACATGTCTGCATACACTTCTTCATGTTAGGGTACCGAAGATCTTTCTTAGTATATATGTATATATAAAGAACAATTTCTTTGCAGTTAATACCTTGGACACATAGACTCATGCATTCATAGTATAGGATAAAGTTGAAGGGCTTAGTGGAAGAAGGGCATATCCCACATTTGAATGTTTTCCAGAAACAGAAGGTTTTGCGTTGCAACTGACAAAAGTTTTACTATGGAAGAAAGGTACATAAATTTGTCTTCATTTCGTTGTCTCTTTCGTGATTTAACAGGCGAATTTCCCAGACTGGAATTACTTTCAACTTCCCGCACAGCAGCCATTATTATTTTCAACAGCAACGTGTATCACGCTTGGCCGATTTCTAGACTCATAACCAATGACAGATAGTGTTATATCACCACAAACTTACAATATGGTTGCAAGCGCGATACGTAACTTTTCCACAGTTGTAGCTGAAAGGGGATACGTCAGTTTTCCACTAACATTTTTGATGCAAATATTTCTTAACTTTCGTCCTACGCTTATGGGATTCATAGTATACGGAGCCGAGTCATATCACTTCTGCTCAATATATCGGATAGTTCTATGTATCCAAATTTGTAGATATTTCGATTTTCCAAAATTTGTGGCATACGCCCCTTTTCCACTAAACCCCTCAGTTTCGGACACTGCATTACTATAATTACGAATTAATATCGCATTTATATGTTAAACCAATCTAACACTCAAAACGAAGCAAAAGATTTTAATCTTATGTCCAACTGCACGCTCAAGGACACGTAGTCTACTCAAACAATTGAATATTTAGAAAAGAATTAATGACCGCGATGGCTCAGTGTTACAGTGTTCGCTTCTAGTGCATGGGGTCCGTGGTTCGATCCAAGCTCGTGTCAAGTTAGCTTTATGGTGACAAACACCGTGTGCGTTAGTTTTGTTGGGTTTCTTCCGTTTCCTCACACTTTCTCCATTCCACCATTTCATTCATTTGTCAAAATCACCGTCTTCTTTAGCTTACACGACCTAAACGTGGGACGTAAAACTTAAATATTTCAATTAATTTTTTACAGAAGAATTAGTTAAATAATAATATGGGAGTAAAGAGGAGAACCTTGAGAAACCTGTATATATGATGTTGTTCACCACAACCTCTCATGATCTGGAATCGAACTAGAAACCCTTCGGATCAGAGATGAGCGTGATGTGACTGTTCCTCTCACCAATCAAATAAACGCATACAAATTAGGAAAAAATATATGAAATTAATATGATAGAAGAGGTATAACAAAGCTTGACTTACTGTTAATAAGCAGGCTTTAACCTCGACTTCTATTGAATATGGCCTTTTGTTGGTTTTATACGGTCGGTAGGTCACAGAAACTACTTAGAATTTCATGTTACGAAATTAAACGCGACACCCTCTTCCGTTGTCGGAAGCTCTGCGTTGGAACAAAACCCCTTAAGTGCTTTGGCGCCCAGCGTGGGGCTCACCGCCGCAAAGGATCGACAGGAGACTGCCAATGAGAAAAGTTAACATAACGCGTTGAGGGAGAGATTCTAGTAACTATAAAAATGGTTTTGTTTTTATTTTTTATTGGATTAAAAGTGTTACAACATGGTTTATAAACTACCCGTCATCGTGCACCCTCTGATGCTTACAGATCTTTTAGAATAATGCACTGGTGGAAAGACATGTTTCGTTCTACGGAAGTTGTATTCAACTTTATCAAAATAAAAATAAGAAAGAAAGAAACATTCTGTTAAATCTCATATCTGTTAATCACAGCCTAGACATTAGTCATAACTTCTTAAAATCCACTAAATGTTTTCGGAATGAAATACTTCGCAAAGAAATGTATTATATACATACGTACAAGTATGTTCTGATAACAAAAATGTCATTCATAGTAAGTTCAGTGAACGTATAGTAAAATGAACTGCTTATAAATTCAACCAAACAAATTCAAAGTGTGAAAGACAAACAAAAAGGCTAATGCTCACCGCAAAAAGTAGCAGAGTTTTCTTCTACATGTAAGAAGTGCTTTCGGAAGAACCCTCTTCCATCATCAGCTTGCTTAAAATTCAAAACGGATTTTTAAGCATGAAGGAGAATATGGAAAGGCAAAAAATAGGTTAAAAGGATTAAGAAATGTAAAACAAAAGAACTCCTGTTAAAAATTAAACACTGCCATCGTTCACTGCTGTTCACTGTTTTCTCTTCTTGGTTTCCAAATGGCGAAAGTATGTATTAAAATGGTTACTCCAAATCATACTTATTTCTTCCCTATCTAAATTAAGTATCAGTTTCTCTTTATGGATGTGATATGATTCTTTGATTTTTCGTCCTGTTGCTCTGTTTCCTTTCTCAATTAAACATGAATCTGCTATGTTATGGTTATAATCTCTAAGATGCGTTGCTAGACTTGACAGCTGTTACGGACTCCGAGAGTTCGAAGTATGAACATGTTCAGTTATTCTAGTGCAGATATTCCTTTTTGTTTAACCTATATACACTTTATCCCACTGACATTTTACCCGATAGACATCACTGCTTTGTCAGTGAAAATGACTTAAAATTTGTTACGTATTTGTCTATAGATTTTTGCCTTTCCACATTTTATTTCATGTTTTCAAATCCTTTTTGGATTTTAAGCAAGTTGATGAAGGAAGAAGGTCCTTCTTACACGTAGAAGAAAACTCTGCTATTTTTGGCGGTGAGTATTCGCCTTTCTGCTTGTTTCGCATGAAATATTATTATCGTTCGCAATATTGTGATAAATTCAAAGTGTGTTGAGGACCTGAGGATTGTGCAAAGAGAGAATTCACAAGAGTTGGTGGATTCCACTTTAAGAACCATTGCACTAATTCATTACTTAAAATACTGCTTTCTAGAAACTGAACATAAACTAAAATGCCTGATGCAGTGGCGTATTTAGGGGGGTGGCTTCCGGGCTAAAGCCCCCCCGAAATCTTACTTAGTATAGTAAAGTAAATTAAATATCTTGCAGAATTTTTACATTTCCAGGCAAAGCCCCCCCGAAAGTTAGCAAATCCCCCCCCGAAACAAAATCGTAAATACGCAACTGGCCTGATGGTACAGGTTAATGGATAATCAAACGTTAATTGTTTATAAAAACGGGAGGGTGCGCGTTGATCTGAATATGTTTGTTAAGCTTAGCGCTGGTACACTACTAACATCGTGTTTTTTTTTCGTGACCAAGATCGCAGTTCTCTATTTCTTAACTGATGTGTTTCATATATTGTGGGGTGTTAAATAGAAATTCAAAACAAAGAATTATAACATATTTCACGTGAAATATTATACTGCATGTTCAAAATGTGATTATGAAGAAGACTAGATAAAATTGATTATATACAACGGAAAAACTCTGAGGAAACATAAACAAAAGCAGGGAAGAGAAGAATAGTACTGGAAATAGACCGAGAAACGTAACTCATTATTTAAGTACAATTAGTACGTGATAAAAAGTTATGGTAAAAGATAAAAGCAGACTGGAGGAGGGAAAAAACGTCAATTAGTGAACGGCATTTTAAAGGATAATCCTTCTGTTGAAAATGGGAAATTATCAAAGAACCATAATATACGGAAGATTTTGGAACTTTCAACAAGTAACATACCAGTACCAGTATTGTAGTTTCACTGCAAGGAATTGTGGAAATGGAAATTTAGAGCTAAGTTTTCAATTTAACTGAATCCATCATTAGGAAATAATCATTCGAGATTGATGAGAGTGCCATGGGTTTCCATTCTACGTTTCATTCGACTAATTCCATGTCACTAGAGTAATAAGATTGTCTAGTGTTACCCATGAGACGAGAAATAAGATTGTCTCGTCTCATCTCGATTCACGATAAGCTTTTCTCGTCTCGTCTCGAATTGTTCTCGTCTCGTTTTGTAAAATTATGAATTACAAAATTTATGTCCTATTTTTTAAAATTAATGTCATCTAGAAGTTATCAGAATTCTCCCGTGCAACGATAGACCCACGAAAGGAATAATAAAACAATATTTAAACTATATTTATTATAGAAGTACCATTGTGTAATGAGTTACGTGTCTTTAAACGTTGATAAATGTTCTTCATTATGTTCGTACAATCATCTCATCATTTTTATACCGTGAATCATGTAACAACAACTGGAACAGTGTTTGAGATCAAAGAAGACTTGGGTAAACTATACTCGCCCACAAACTTGTAAAAAATTCTCTCCTTTGCCTCGAGAATGATATCAGAATTGTTTTGTTTCTCGTCTTGTGCGAAACAATGGGGATATTGTTAGGACGATAGATTCATTTTTTTTAAAAAAAAAAAATCTCGCTCGATCTCATAAGATTTTGGTCTGTAGGGAGTATTATCGAGATTGGGAATTGTATATTTTCACCTCTTCCAGTAATGGAGTATTGAAAATGTTCCGTTTGGTTGGCAAGAGATGTCATTAGAGGTAACGAAGGAAATGAAAGCTATTCTTAGAGGGTACCACAAACTATTTTATGGCTATTTCTTACTGTTCTTGGTCTGATAGCTGTCAATAACAGACGTAAAACGTCATTCTATGTGACTTCTCAGTTCACGCACAGCATGTTTTGGAGATCTGAAGTGATAAGAGGCATAAATACTTGTCAAAAAATTTATTGATCTGCGTAAAATTCATTAAGACAGACAGACACCAGAAAAATGTTGTAAAACTTCAGTAATACGACAAATTTTGGAAGGAACACGCAGTGATTGCTTTTAAGCTCCGTATTCCATCAAGTAAAATGAAATGAAATCTTTGAGTTTAACGTTCTACGATTATGCCCGTTAGGCGAATGATTAAGGCAAGTGAATGAATGATAATGGAAGAATATGTGGGATTAGAATGTGGGAGGAAATGGGAGGACCCCGAGAAAACTCACGAAGACAATGTTGTCCACCACAAGCTCACTTGGCCGCGGATCGAAACAAGGACCTCATTTACCATATATATATATTTGAGTTTAGTGTCGCGTTCAGCAGCGAAGCTATATGAGACATGGACCTATAGCTTAACATGAGATCCGAGCCACATGAGCTCCTAACAGGAATTGAACCCAGGTCCCCCCCCCCATTCAAAAGGTGCAAAAAGAAGTTTAATACTTTACTTAGGTATTGTGATTAATACTTTTTAAAAAAATTCGATAGAACTACACTTTAAAAATAAATCAAAATAAAGGTTTCAAAAAGGGATAATGGCGGACCTTAAGTAGTAACAAAGTTAGCAGTTAGATTTCCGGTGGGAGCTCATGTGGTTCGGATTCCACGTTAATCAGTAGGTCCACGTCTCATATAGCCTCGCTGCTGAAAAGGAACGTTAAACTCAAAATCAACTCAACTTAAAGAGTTAGCACTTCTGGAATTTCGAACCTTTTTGTGTGTAAAGATCAACTTAACTGGTACTTCTAAAGAACATGTCCTGACATCTATGTGACATTTACTGAATTAAAAAAGCCTATCACTTAATTACTTCAGGATCACGAGATAGAGATGATTTTATTTTTCTCCTTTTTTGGTGTTAAAAGCAAGATAAAAAGGGAAAGAAAACAAAATTTGATTTACTCTTCTTGTATCTGTATCATGTTGCCTGCGTTTATTTTTTTCACTTCTCTTTTGACGATGAAGCTTAATTATCTTAAAATCCGTAAATACGGTATTAAATTGACGTAAATTTACGTTATTGGATCACACGAAGCGTACTACTGAGGTGTATTCCTTTTTTTTTTTATCTCTTTATTCACTTCCTTTCAGTAGCCTGATTATGATATTACATTTTATCTCTTTTTAAATTATAACACAGTGTTAGCCCAAACGCAATGAACAGATTAAAGGCTTTATTAATCAAAACCTATTTGCAATATTAGGAAGCACGTAGTACTATTTCATTAAAGAAAGCCTTCAAGTTTATGACCGTTTTTCGTTTGTTTTTGTAACGATAGCATCACGTGGATTGCTCTTGACGTCAGATAGACAATGTGGCCGCTGGTCAGGTAAGAAAAGAGCTTTATGTGTGCTTGAATTCGCAATAACAAATTAGGTTACAACAGCACCGTTTCAGAACATGATGTGGCAATTAACCATTCACAAGACAGAATCATCTAGATTGAAATAATGCAATTTTAGTAAACTTATTCTCTGTACAAGTAAAAATGTGGTAGTGTTCTTTTCCTCACTTGATTGAAATTCAAAGTTACAAATTGTAATAGCTGTTATTAAGATTTTGTTGGATGTCCAACTTCGGAATAAATGCATGAGTTACAGATGTGAATCACACGTACTAGGGATGTTTTGCCTAAGAACCCACCATAAAGATAGTCGGCTGCAGGCTCGAAAATACAATATTTGAATGCGTCCCTTCAATGCAGGACATCACCGTGACTAATAAATAGTAAGAAGACTCAACCTAAGTAACTTGGTAGCATCAGACGTCCTACTCTTCAGAACTGATAAAATGCAGCCAAGCCATTAACATACAATGACGTAATCGATCCTAGCGATCTCGGAGTATGCAGTTAACCAAGGATGTTATAAAATAGAGGATCTGCCCATACAACAAAATCGTGAAGCCATACGTCACAGCTTCGTCATACCTACTCTGCCCACTCCGCGCCACTAAGATCGCAATGTTTCGAGCCAACAATCATGGCGGAAACGAGAGTAGCCAATCAGATGTGCCGGCTTAGACGATGCTCAGTTTTTTTTTGGGGGGGGGGGCTTCATTGAGTTCATATCATAAAGATACGTATGGGCAGATCCTCTATTTTATAACATCCTTGCAGTTAACGTTCCCATAGATTCTGCGTTCAACGTATTTGAGGGTAATGAACTACGTATGGTGAGTTTTCCAGCAGGT